>NW_027491497.1:0-600000 GCF_021521415.1 Bidens hawaiensis
CCATATCTTAAGTGCAAAGATTATTGTGCCTAACTCTAGATCGTGAGTTGTATAGTTCTTTTCGTGTATCTTGAGTTGACGAGAGGCATAGGCGATTACTTTCTTGCATTGCATTAGTACGTTTCCCAAGCTGGAATGAGATGCGTCACTAAAGGAAGGTGCTTGAGTGAGATGCGTCAGTACGCATCCCAAGCCGGAATGAGATGCGTCACTAAAGGAAGGTACGCATCCCAAGCCCAAACGAAATCCTCAGTACCTTCTGGCAAAGCCAGTATAGGTGCTTGGGTGAGTTTTTGCTTAAGTATATCGAATGCCTCTTGTTGCTTTGTTCCCCATTCATACTTGATGTTCTTACGAGTTAAGGAGGTTAAGGGAATGACTATACGAGAGAAATTTTCAATGAACCTTCTATAATAGCCGGCCAAAACTAAGAAACTTCGGATCTAGGTTGGCGACTTTGGAATTTCCCACTTCGAGATGGCTTTGATTTTTGCGGGATCGACTTCAACACCATTTACATTTATGACATGTCCAAGAAATTGCACTTCGTGCAACCAGAACTCGCATTTTGAGAACTTGGCGTACAACTTCTCAGTTCTAAGTATTTCAAGTAAGGTTCGAAGATGGACTTCATGATCAGCCTTAGACTTAGAATAAATAAGTGTGTCGTCGATAAAAATGATAACAAATTTATCCAAGTAAGGCTTGCAGATTCGATTCATCATGTCCATGAATGCGGCTGGAACATTAGTAAGTCCGAATGGCATAACGGTAAACTCATAATGGCCATACCTTGTTCGAAAGGCAGTTTTCGGAATATCTTCGGATTGAACCTTGAGTTGGTGATAGCCGGAACGAAGATTTATTTTGGAAAAGAAAATAGCACCTTGAAGTTGGTCAAAAAGATCATCGATTTGTGGGAGTGGATAACGATTTTTGATTGTGACTTTATTTAACGCACGATAATCGATACACATACGCATAGATCCATCCTTTTTCTTGATGAATAAGATTGGCGCTCCCATGGTGACGAACTCGGTAGAATGAAGCCTTTCTCAAACAATTCATCGAGTTGTTTCTTTAATTCTTTCATTTCAGTCGGAGCGAGACGGTATGGTGCCTTTGCGATCAGAGTAGTACCGGGAATAAGATCGATCCTAAACTCTATTTCACGATCGGGAGGGATTCCGGGAAGTTCATCAGGAAAGACATCAGAAAAGTCGGAGACTACGGGTATGTCCTTTATCTCCTTTGGCTTTGATTCTTCAGTGACGTAGGCCATGAATGCTAAGCATCCTTGATTCAAACATTTGTTAGCCCTAATCATGGAAATTATGCTAACTTGGCCAGCGTCTTTGTCCCCTTCAATTCGAATGGTTCGTTTATCGGGGGCTTGAAGTTCGACGGTTTTGCTATTGCAAATTATACGAGCATGGTTATTGGATAACCAATCCATACCAAGTACAATATCAAAACCAACAAGTGTCATAGGCAACAATTGAATAGGCAGAATATAAACAGCTAAGAGGATTTTTCTGTTTTCAAGGGCTTCGAAGATTTTAACGATTTCGCCACTAGCAGTCTCGACGCTTAGAGTTTTATTTAACTTTGTTAAAGGTTCGTTTAATAAACTACAAAAGCTATAATCTATAAAACTCAATTTGGCGTCCGAATCTAACAAAACTCTAGCATAGTTGTCGTTGACTAGAAACGTACCGGTGATGGTTTCCGGCATGTTAGCGGCCTTTTTCGTGTCGAGTACGAAGACTCTTGCATTTCCTTTCTTGTTCTGGCCACTTCCACCCGCACCACCTGTCGCGGGTTTGTTCTTCAGGCACTCGAAACTCAGATGCCCCATCTCCTAGCAATTGTAAAATGTCATCTTTTTCTTCCAACAGTCAGCAGCAGCATGGCTCAGTTTTTGGCATGATTCACAAACTCGTGGAGTTAAATGGCATCTACCCCTATGATATTTCTTACAGATTTTGCATTGTGGAATGCTGGGATTGAAGCCGGACCTTCGTTGGTCAACTCCTTTACCCTTGAAACGAGTATTTCCTTCTTTCTTCGGGTCATGCGTTGTTACAACCTTCCTATCTTCTTCCTTGTTGCGGATCATTCCGCCCATCAAATAACCAACCAAATCCATCGCGGAGTCGGAGATCTGTGGCAAGTGAGACCTCACCATGTCACGAATCTCTCGTGGTAGTCCCCAAATATAACGTGTCACTTTGCTGGATTCAGGGGTAACCAGCTGGGGAACCAATCGAAAGTATTAGTGAAATTTTGTGTTGTACTCACGAAGGTTTGTTCCAATGACCTTCTGATTCAGGAATTTGATTTGGATTTGGTCGGTCTCGTGCATCGGACAAAATTTTGCCATCAACATTTCCTTAAACTTATTCCAAGTTAGATTGTACATCACCTCCCTTCCTTTACTCATGATCATCGTATTCCACCACTCGAGCGCTTCCCCTTTGAACATGAGGGCAGAATATTGAATTTTCTCTTCATTGGAACACTTTCTTGTTATAACAATAGTCTCTATTTCTTCAAGCCACCTCATGGATGTGATGGCTCCCTTGTCACCATGGAACACCTTTGGTCCATAATACTTGAAATCCTTAAACGAACACCCACATATCTTGAGTTTCTTAAACTCTTGTCTAACCCCACCATCAGCGTTGGACTCATGAACACTTTCCTCGACACGGGATGGTTTCGGACGAGATTTAACGGACTTTCGGGAAAGATCAACAGAATGAGAATTTTGGAATGTTTCGATTAAGATCTAGCCATAGATTCTTCCCTAACAACATCCTTTATCATCTTTTGAATTTGACTCATGTATTTTTCAGGAATTGGTTCATCTTGTTTATTCACGGGGTCTTTCCCCTTTCCTTTTCTTATTTTTTCTTCTTTTCGCGCATTCTCATTGTTATTACTTTGTTCAGACATTATTCTTTTTCTTTTCAATATGTCTTTTATATATGAAATTTAACAAATTTCTTTTCTTAATATAATATTCATTTCATAAAGATATATATATATATATATATATATATATATATATATATATTTATTTATTTATTTTACATCATTTACACACACACACACATATATATATATATATCGTTTGATTGATATATCTATATTGATAATCTATCTTTATTTAAGAACCTTTCCACGTTCTTTATTACACATAATTTCACATAATACATAGGATTACATTAACACACCAACTTCTTCCTCGTCACATTCTTCATCATCATTGCCTCAATCCTTCATAAACTTCCTCACAACCTTTGTCAACTTGTTACACTTTCGAAGAAGCATTTATCCTATATTCTTCTTTTTCTTCCCATCAATGGTCATCTTTTTCCTTAATTCGTCTGACTCGTGCAAGGTGCGATCCAAGTGTTCCTCTTGTGACTGCGGGATTTCGTTGGGGTATCCATATCTTGGAGGTGGGTTGCGGTAACCCATCGTCACCATGTCATAATGATTTCTTGGTTCTGGATACGGGGATACAGTCACGTCGGATGAATAGTGGAAGAAAACTTCAGCAACTTTGTTTTGTTCTCGAATCTCATCGGCTTGCTCTTCTTCCGTTGGGATCATGCCTTGAAAAGGTGGGAAACTTGATGAAGCTTGGTTTTTGAGTTTCTCGAGATATTGAACATAGGGGTTAACAGAACCGTAGCTTGGGTTTTGGGAAGTGAGTGATTCCTCCATCGGTGTTGATATCTCGTTAGGATTATCAGGGTACTCTTCTTCTAGTTCTTCCTAAGATTCTTCTTCTGGATCTTCCTGTTCCTCAGGGTCCTCTTCTTCCATGAGTTGAACAGTCTCCTTCACAATTGGTGGCATTCGGAAACTTTCATAGGGCATCATCCCTCTCATCTTGGGTTTGTGGGACGTCCCTTCACCGTTTTTAGGTTGGGAGTTAACTTCATTGAGGGTAGAGCTTCCAGTATGCCATCTTCGTTGGTCGGAGTGGCATTGCATCCAGTCTGTTGAGACTTATATTTTAGACCGACGCATCGAATTAATCTTTGGGTGAAAAATATATTATTTGGTCTCAACCAAGGGTGGATGGCTTGAAGACCAAGTCATGCTAGGCTTGTATAAATAGATGTTTTTATTCATTTGTCTAGTATGAGTGACTGTTTTGTGTATGTGTGAGATTTAGGGTTTTATCCCTTTGAGAGAGTCTCTGCCGCCAGGATGAGCTCTCCTGGTGGCGGCTGAGATATTTCTTAATTTATTGTATGTATGAATGTATGTATGAGTGTTTCATCTTAATAAGAATCATTCGGCTAATATTTCATACTACCTTTTCTATCTTGTTTGTGTTTTGATTACAATTGTTCATCCTACTTTATTGTTGATTGTTAATCAAATCAGGCTCTCTCCCAATACACCTCATCCGTCCAACTGATATCATCATTCAAGAGTGAATCTGAATGAGATTCGATCCTAACCCTAGATCCGAGCTCCACACCGTTGATTGGTAACGACTATTTTCACGCTTCCGCACCGGGGCTCGGATATCACACAGTCGGATGATGGAGACATTGGTTCCTCCTTAATTGGTCGATTTGAGAGGAAAGCATAGGATGGGTGACGATTTGGTGGTAAATATGTTGGATTGCTTGACGGGTAGTAGGGTGGTAAAAAAATCAAATCACAAGTGTTTTTGCTTTTCGGGTACACTTTGTACTGGGAAAGTTCTTCCGAGTACGCTTTGTGTTAGAAATGTACTCGGAGTATACTTTGTGCTAGGAAAAGTGCTCCCAAGCACATTTTGTGCTAGGAAACAGAGTTTGTGAAATATTTCAAAGTTTTGAAGAAACTTTTGAGATTTTTGGTACCGTTGACCGTTTGACCAAGCTGTTCTCTACGGAAGATATATACCAGGGGTATTTTGATAATTTTTCTCCAATCATCAACAAGCTTATGGAATTCAAACCTCATCCAATTTCACGACTTCATCAAAAGGCTTTACAAGAACAAGTGTTGACTAAGCTTAAGGATTTAATCATTTTTAGTGTCAACCAACTTTTGAATATGTTTATCTGAGATTTTTACAATCTTTATGAGGATGATCAAGATTGTTTCACCCACACTTGATTTGAAGACACATTTATTAAAGACAATTGCAACGAATTTGGGGGAGTAAAAATCTTTGAATTTCATTGCAAATGGCTAGCTTCAAATAAAGTAAAAGACTCAAGTTAAGGAAAAGTTGATCAAGTTCAATAATCCAAGGTTTTTCAAAGACGTTTCATCATTTGTAAGTTTTCAGATTTCCTAGTACGGATGAGAAGATAGAGTCATCACGAGTAACAAGTTGAAAGGATGATCAGTAGAGTTTAACCTCCTATGAAATAGTCACTTGAACAGTCAAGAACGGGTTATGGTTAATTTGAATTCTATCTTAATTCAGGGAATGGTTTGAAGATGATTTACAGGGGAAGAAACAGATTTGAAGAATGGAATATTATTTGATGATCACAATGAGTTTATTTCTTTTTTTGATAACCTTGTTACTTGAAGTTGATCTTTTGAAGTTCAAAGCCTCGTTCATATGCCCATACAACTATATCCAAAAGTGGTATAAGAGTGATGATTTGAAATGAACAATGGGAGAAGCTTAACGTGAGGGGGAGAATTTCAATGAAAGACAACGAGTTATGAGGTGATCATGGAAGAAATTCGATGGCATCGGTCTAAGGGGGAGATTGTTGGGACTTATATTTTAGACCGACGCATCGAATTAATCTTTGGGTGAAAAATATATTATTTGGTCTCAACCAAGGGTGGATGGCTTGAAGACCAAGTCATGCTAGGCTAGTATAAATAGATGTTTTTATTCATTTGTCTAGTATGAGTGACTGTATTGTGTATGTGTGAGATTTAGGGTTTTATCCCTTTGAGAGAGTCTCTGCCGCCAGGATGAGCTCTCCTGGTGGCGGCTGAGATATTTCTTAATTGATTGTATGTATGAATGTATGTATGAGTGTTTCATCTTAATGAGAATCATTCGGCTAATATTTCATACTACCTTTTCTATCTTGTTTGTGTTTTAATTACAATTGTTCATCCTACTTTATTGTTGATTGTTAATCAAATCAGGCTCTCTCCCAATACACCTCATTCGTCCAACTGATATCATCATTCAAGAGTGAATCTGAATGAGATTCGATCCTAACCCTAGATCCGAGCTCCACACCGTTGATTGGTAACGACTATTTTCACGCTTCCGCACCGGGGCTCGGATATCACACAGTCGGATGATGGAGACATTGGTTCCTCCTTAATTGGTCGATTTGAGAGGAAAGCATAGGATGGGTGAGGATTTGGTGGTAAATATGTTGGATTGCTTGACGGGTAGTAGGGTGGTATCTCCGATGGTTGATATGTGGGGATCTCTGATGGATAGTATGTGGGAACCTCAGATGGGTGGTACATGGGTATTGTTGGTGGGTGGTAGCTTGAGTGCCTCGGTGGTTCACTTCTTTGTTTTGTTGGGCTATAGGGAACATATATTGGATAGTGCTTGCTTCCGGGGTAGTATACAGGTTTGGTTAGGTCATGTTCTACGTCTTGGTCAAAATATGCTTCATAATAACCTTCACTCATATTATCCATGGGGAACGGTTCGACGATTCCAGCCTCTTTAGCCTTGCGCACAAAGTTTGCCATCATGTTCTTGAATGACGTCTAACAATTTGGTGGTTTAGAGTGAGGAGGGAAAGAAAAGGTTTACCAGCCTATCTTATCCCTATTTCAAATAAACAATTAATTCCTATACTTGGATCGAAGCTTAGGTATTATCTTGTAATACCTAATTCGCTAAGATCGATGGCTCTGATACCAACCTGTCACACACCCATCTAAGGCCTAGGAGTGTGACCATCAGTTGGTACCACAATTGTAAATAAATCAGAGTTACGGGTTTAAGCTGAAGTCTTATAAAACTTGTGGATTTAATTTATAATATTTACTTAACAAAAGACGGGATTATAAAATACCCGTTTAAGTTATACCAAAAGCATTACTTGTTATTTACAAAACCACCATTTTAATATTTATAAGTTTATACAAAAAGATCCGAGCCATCGGATATCTTGAGCTTCTTCGTTTATCAAGCACTAACTTTGATCACCTACAAAATGTAAATAAAATACGTCAGCAACGAATGCTGGTGAATATGCTGACGCTAAAATATTTTCTTTTACTGAATCACCCCTCGAGACCACGTAAGTCTTGGCCCATCTTGTCTTAGGAATAATTAAGTTAAACAATATCATTATAAACTTGAGTATCTATAATAGGTCACCCCAGCAAAACACTGTCGCGTTTCGACATACTTAGGTACCATAAATATACACATGGTCAGTCTCACTCGAACGTACTTAGGTCCGGCCCATCGTGGCTGGAGGTCGTGACCAAGCGTGGTGCGATGTGCCCACCGCATTTTACCACATATGTAAGGATCCAGACAAACGTATACTACAGCCTGAGGGCTAGGCTTTTACTCTTATTCATAATGTTTTTAGAGACACTAAGTCTCATGTAAAGTTTTTCATATAACAAGTTGCCTCGTTTGAAACAAGTTTGTAAAGGTTGGGGCGTATTCACCTTTTCACTTTGGGATCGGCTTCAAACACCGTCCGAGTGTCTTTCCCTTGCTATCTCACACCTACAGTACGAGTATAACCATTTGTTAGTCGGATATACAATCCGGCTTAAGACCTGTAGTCTTATTTTATAATCTTTACCTCGATGAACCTTTAATTCAAAATCTCTTTTACTTAAAAACCTTTAGTTTAAAAGAAATGTATAAACATTTAGTTTATTTATAAAACCCGACGTTTCTTTTTCTCTAAGAAACGTATTCTTTTCTTTTTATTATTTTAGAATAGTTATTATTACTTAAATAATATTTCATAACAAATAATATATACTTACACACATATATATATTTATCCATATTCATAATCTTATCTTTTGTTCTTTTCTGTGTTATGTTTACTTTTCTTTTATCGAGGTATCGAGTATAACCTCGACTTAAGGTTTAAGCCTTTTATAATATTTTATTATTATTTTCATTGGCGTTACGCCTACTTTTGTTGGCTTATAGAAACCCTAATCTTTTACCACTTGTCTGCAGTCCTAACGAGATTCACCATCTTGACGTTGAGATATACCAAACACCTTCTTGGTCGATATGATGGTGGAATGTGGCACGAACTTCGAGGGAATGAACACGAAAATCGAGGAACTGGAGCACGTTTATCGAGATGGATTGTTAATATTAATGTGAACTTCTAGTGAGAGGTTAGAGAGAGGATTGTATGTGTGTTTTGGTGTGAGGGAAGCATGAACCCGTGGCCTTCTATTTATAGGAAAAATTTGGAGCCCGTTGCGATACGCGATGGCCCTCTGACTGAGCCCGTCGCGTATCGCGACGTAGGCTCTCTGAGTCACCACGTAGACCTGCCACATGGCGACACGTGGCAGGCGTTGTGCCGCGTGGTGACACGTGGTGGTACGACTGCCACGTGGTGACACGTGGCAACACAGTGCCACCGGTAGCCACGTGGCACACGTGTCACAAGCTGTCAGACCACGTTATCGCGATACGCGATGACATTAGTCTATTAGCGATCGCGTATCGCTGTTGACTCTTCTAGAACCTTTTGACTAAGCCCTTCGCGATACGTGATAGGCTTGTCTTTTGTCCCGTCGCGTATCGCAATAGGACAAGGAAATAGATTTGATGACTTTTGGAAATTTGACATTTTGAACTCGAAATTTTCACGATGTTACAGTGGGCTATGTTTTTAAGAGCTAAGACAATTGTGTGTTTGATTTTTCTAAAACTTTTAAGAATGGAGGTGTGGTTTCAAATAAATTTGTTAAAAACAAAAGTTCGCATAAACGTATATCACCTAAGTTGTTAAAGAAGGATGTTCATGTATTCAGAATTGTGATAAATCAAGTGTTAAGTCCAAAGCGAGATAAACTGGCTCACACAACAGATCATTGCCAGGATTTGACCATAATGGTTTCTATATCAAAAGGCAAACATGTTTTAATTGTGGCATTCTTGTTCACATTGCTAGAAACTGTCGACACCGTCCTTATGTCCCATACTATGGATATCATCAGAGGAATATGCCTCGAGATACCTTCCATAAATTTAATTCTAATAAATCAAGGTATTATAAGAGAAATCCCTCTGACGGTGATTGGAAAAAAAAGGCTGACAGGTTGAATTCTGGAAGTCAAAGCCTAATGTGTCTTTCATCCACAAACTGGAGATAAAGTCAACCGTTTATATTAGTAACAAAATTTTAAAACCAAACTATAAATGGTTGCCCAAATATCTAGTGTCCAAGTCATCAACATCTTCACGCTCGATCTTAGATAATCAGGAAGACATGTCATGGCAACCCGTAACATGCATTCATAAATCAGTATTACCCATCACTGCTATGGACTGGGTACCAAAAACTAACTAATCTCGCACATCGTTTAGGAACAGCTATGGAGGAATATCATCAGACCTTGGTATGTTGATAGTAGCTGTTCCAGGAACATGAAAGGAGACATCTCTCAACTGCACGACATTCAAATATTTAATGGAGGGTATGTTTCCGTTGCGTGAGGAGAAAAGGGAAATATCACATAGAAGGGTATTGTAAGTAATGGTGTTCATAAATTTGAGGATGTTAATTTTGTTCCGGAATTAAAACACAATATGCTCAGTGTCTCGCAGATATGTGATAAAGGGTTTCAACTCATTTTACAAATAAAGAGTGACTTATTTTAAATCCTGGTATCATCATACCAGAAGATTGGGTTCTTGTTCGATCACAAAGAAAAGATAATGCCTATGTGGTCGACATGAACAAAAATGTTCCAGATGAAATTACCTATTTATTTTCAAAAGTGTCGGGACATAATGCCATGCTCTGGCATCGTCATCTTGGTCATTCTAATGTCAAAACTTTAAACCATCTTGCTAAAAATGACATAGTCCGTGGTTTTTCGGTTAAAGTTTTTGTAACAATTGAAAAATGTGTAGCTTGTGCATTAGGCAAACATCATCGTAAATCTCACAAGCCAAAGCTGGTCAATACTATTTCCTTAGTTTTTCAATTGCTTTATATGGATATATTTGGTCTGGATCACGTATTGAGTCTTTCTCACAGTTCTTATTATTTGGTAATTACTGATGACTACTCATGTTTTACTTGGGTGTTTTTCTTGTCAAATATGAGTGAAACTGCAAAGTTGATAAAATGCTTTGTGGTGCTTATGGAGAATCACTCAATCTGAAGCTAAAAGGAATTCGCTGTGACAACGGCACGAGGTTCAAGAACTCAACGTTGAATTATTTTTGTGCTGAGAAGGGAGTACTGAGACAATACAGCTCAGCTCGCACACCGCAACAAAATGGTGTAGCTGAGAGAAGGAACAGAACTCTAATCGAGGATGCAAGAACTGTCTTGTGTGAGTCGAAGTTACCTCTGTTCTTCTGGGTTGAAGCGGTCAACACAGCATGTTACATTAAAAATCGGGTGTTGATTAACAAATCACAGATGAAGACTCCCTATAAAATTGTTTATGGTCATAAGCATACTGTAGCACGTTTTCAAGCTTTTGGATGTTTGTGTACTCAACTAAATCTCGAATCGACTCCAAAGTTTGGAGCTAAAGCTGATGATTGCTACTTTGTTGGATATACTGGTCGCACTGCCTATAGAGTTTACAACAAGGAAACAAAGCAGATAGTGGAATCTTATGATGTGCGCTGGCTAGAGGAAAATGAAACCGATGCTCATGTCGGTCCTGACTGGTTATTCGATTATGATGAACAATTTAAGCCATTTAATGTGTTTCCAGTTGTTGATGTAGAAAAATCAGGTGCAGGGATTTCAAATGTTGTTGATGAAGAAGACAACATCTCTACTGATTTTCAAAAGTCTCTAGTGCTGAGTATAGATCCGTTGTAATCACCGGATATTGCTCAACCGTTGTCTACAAGTTAACAAGAAAGTGTTACTGAGACTGTGTCCTCACTAGAATCTCCTGAAGTATGTGAACTACACACCGCTGAGACCTATGAGGCCGATGTTTCATCAGTTAAGGGGGAGAGTGCCATTCGTCAAATCTTTAGTAGCACTCTATTCCCAGATGTCATACCAAATGAGTACATTTCCAGTACCTCGTACTCGCACAGTACTGCGACAACTGGATGGAAGAACCCCCTCTCTGAAATCCTTGAAGATGAAACATATAGCAACTACCAGTTCCGTTCCTGATCATTCTACTCCAAAATGAAATCACCGGGATCATCCAATCGAGAATGTCATAGGTCCCCTTGAAACTGGCGTCTCAACCAGAAGTCAGACAGGACACATCAACACTTATTTTCCTGTTTCATCTCTCAGATTGAACCTAAGTCCGTTGAATGAGCTTTGCAAGAACCAAGTTGAGTGGACGCCATGCATGAAGAATTAAATCAGTTTGAGAAACTCACGGTTTGGAGATTGGTTGATTTGCCCGTCGGGAAGAAGGATTTAAATACAATATGGGTTTTTTTCATAACAAGCAAGATGATATTGAGGTTATTGTTGGATACAAAGCACGGCTTGTGGTTCATGGTTTTCGTTAGGTTGAAGGATTAGATTACAATGATGTGTATGCTGCAATGGCTCGTCTTGAGGCTATTAGGATTTTCTTGGCATAAGCTTCTAACATAGGGTTCACGGTTTATCAAATGGATGTTAAGACGGCGTTTCTGTATGGAGAAGTAAAGGAGGAGATTTATGTGGACCAGCCACCGGGTTTTGTTGATTCAAAGCATCCAACTCACATCAAAAAGTTAAACAAAGCTCTCTATGGTCTTTATCAAGCTCCTCAGGCATGGTATGTAACTTTGACGGCTCATCTACTGGGGCATGGGTACAAGCGAGGAACCATCGATCATACTTTGTTCCTTAAAACCGTTGGGAAAGATCTAATCTTGGTTCAGATTTATGTGGATGATATCATTTTCGGCTCCACCAGTACTACTCTATGTTCTGAATATGAAGAAGTAATGAAGAAGAGATTCGATATGAGTTCTTTAGGGGAGGTGATGACATTTATGGGATTACAGGTTCTTTAGAGTTCGACAGGAATCTTGCTACATCAAGGGAAATATGTTGAGGACATGTTGGCAAAATTCTAATTCCAAGATTCTAAGAGTGCGGCGACTCCTATGGTGGAAAGACCACTTCTTTCATCTGATCCAGAAGGGAAATCCGTAGATCAAACATACTATCAATCAATTATCAGATCCCTGATGTATCTCACCGCCAGTCGCCCTGACATCATGTTTGCAGTATGTCAATGCGCGCGCTTCCGGGCTAATCCTAAACTTTCTCACCTAATTGTTGTTAAACGTATTTTTAGATATCTGAAAGGGCAATCGAAGCTAGATCTTTGGTATCCCAAAAACTCAGAATTTGATTTGTATGCTTTTGTTGACATCAATTATGGAGGTGATGATATTTCCAGGAAATCTTTGTCAGCTGGATGTCAATTCTTGGGTGATCGACTCATTTCATGGCAATGCAAGAAAAAACAAACGGTGTCCATATCCACTGTTGAGGCTGAGTACGTTGCTGCTTCTGCCTGCTGTTCACATGTTATCTGGATGCAACACCAATTGCTGGATTACGGTTTGAAATTTCTTGACACTCCAATCTTTTGTGATAATGATGTTGTTATTGCTATTGTTATAAATCTTGTTCAGCATTTTAAAACCAAGCACATTGACATAAAAATTCATTTTATTTGTGACTGTTACGACCGAAAATTGATTCACCTTGAACAAGTTCACACTAATAATAATGCGGCAGACTTATTTACAAAATCGTTCGGAACAGCCAGATTTTATGTGCTTGTAGGGTCTCTTAAAATGTTACGTTTCGAAGATTGAGTTTTTTTTAGGTTAAATTTGTACATAAAGGTTTTTTTTGTTAAAATTTTTGCACAAATTTACGGGGAGAAAATTAAACAAAATACAAAAAGTCTGTGTGTGTGTGTGTGTGTTTTAAAAAAAATCAAAAAGATGTGCGTGTGTTTTTATAAAATTAAGTATCAAAAAAATATTGTTTTTTTGGTTTTTGGTTCTTTTTTCTACATGAGAAGTGATATGATTATTCAGTTATAAGCTTTATAGAAGCTTAAAATGTTTTCAAATAAAAATTTGATCCAACCTTTGGAAAATGATAGATTAATTGTTTCTATGTGCCTAATGAGTGAAGTAACTATGCATAAAAGGCTGTTGAACAGTCATTGATTTGTATGGTAGCTTTCTATTATGCGTTAAAGATTGAAGTGATATAAATTAAATCTGTTAAACTTACTTTGGAGAGTCATTTTGAAGATTTATGCATGTCCCTAGATACATCTCTTCGAATGATATGCAGAAAAATAATTGCCCAGTCATACACAAGCCCGTTAGTGTCTTGATCACCAAAATATTATGTTTCTTAGTTATTGCTAAAAAACTTTTATTATAATATTATATAATACGGTGTCATAAAATTTTCTTTTAAAGCTTAAAGGGTCCAACTAGAACTACAAGGGTGGGCATCAAATAAGCCCCAAACACCGTGAATGTAAGGCTTGTAAGTCCGGATGGCATGTAAGTCCAACGTTCAACCTTAAAGCTTACATTATTTTTTGTTTGTATAGAAAAAATCTTTTGATCAAGTACTAGGGGGTTGGAGTCAAATTAGGGTGATCTGGGGAAAGCCAAATACGCTTTGAGAAGAGATAAGAGGCATCATAGGTCCATAAGTGATGTCCATCTAAGCTTTATGCCTAATTGAACCTAAGAATATCAATGATGCAATGAAAATCATGCTAAGTATCTAAATACCTTCTATCAACCTGTTTTCTATGTCATAATAATGTTGAAAATGAATCATTGTGAAAGCATCTTAATCAATATGATTCCATATTCGAATTTTTTCATAAATATATGCTCGTTTAAAGAAACTGAAATTTGATCCCACAATATGTTAGAACTACTGATGGTCGGGCGGTAAAATTTTTGTGCTGTGATTTTGTTTTACTTTGAATTTTATTTTCATTTATCTTCTTTTCGTCTTTAATTTTACCTCATGTTTACTCTCTTCGAAACAAATGCGTTAAGAAATTGGTTTTTAATCATGGATCATACTTGTGTTCTTGTCCGGGAGGCTTGGTATAATTTAAAAGGTATTCGGCCCATGGGGTTTGGCCCAAAGTGGTTTATAAAAACAATGAGTTCTCAGCCCTTCTGGTTTTCGGCCCAGATTAAATGTTTTTGAAGTTTAAAAGGCAATGTATGAGAGAACTTACAGTGGAAGAAATTGTTCAAAGAATGGGATACGAGAGAACCTACCCGCCAGCTATTAAGAAGTTGTTTCATCCATATTGGAGGTTCTTAATTCACACTTTCTTCACGTGTGTCTCAGGACGAAAAGGAGGTTCTGATGAGATTAGCCACACCCAAATGTCTGTCGTAGTCACTTTAATCATGGATTGGAATGTAACATCCTAAAATTTATAATGTTGAATAAAGAAAGTTATGTTTAGTGATTTCGCGTTATTAATTAATCAATATCGAGTAAAGAACGGATCATGGACTTAGATTAATTGAGATGGGTTAAATGAGAATGGGCCTTAGGTCCATGGGCTTTAAGGGATATAAATATCCCCTAAACCAAGCTAAAACCCTAAACCCTCATTTCATTTCCATCATAATCTCTACACACTCCAAACACACACACACACCATAAACGGGCAAGACCCGAGAGAGAGTAAACGTTAGTTGGTATTAGATCTTATTACACGAGATCTAGAGTGCATAAACAAGCTAACCAAGATCGAACGAGCGCTAAAGGTATGTTCTTGACCTTTAAAATTTACGTAGTATTGAACGTTTTTACTTAAAGGTCCAAGCTTTATAGTATATAGGGATATATATACGACCGAAATGGTTAGGGAACGTAGTGGGTGATGTCGAACCATAACAAGGGTATTAAAATCGCCAAAATGCTTGATAAAAACCAAACCCGTAGCTGAACTGGGCAACTTCGCCTGCAAAAGCTTAACTTCGCCTTCAAAGCTTAACTTCGCCTACGGCCAAGTTCGCCTAACTGGTAACTTCGCCTAAGACCAAGTTCGCCTAATTGATAACTTCGCCTACGGCCAAGTTCGCCTAACTGATAACTTCGCCTACGGCCAAGTTCGCCTAACTGATAACTTCGCCTAAAGCTAAGTTCGCTTAAGGTTTAACTTCGCCTAAAGTTAAATTCGCTTAGAAAATAAATTAAAAACCTAATGGAAAATGTGTTAAGACAGTTAATGTAAATAAAATTTTTCCAAGCTGACCTGGCAGCTCGACCCCAGCCAGGGGCTCTGCCCCTTGGACCCTGCTAGGGGCTGCCGCCCCTAGACCCCGCTGCCAGGGGCGCTACCCCCGGACCCCCGTTCGTTGTGGATCATATAAAGATAGAAATACAACATGAGTAGTAGTAGTTAATTGATACGTATACTTGTTATACAGTCAGCCGTGCACAACTGAAGAAAGGGATAACTATTAACGGAGAGCGTAACCGTGTTCAGGTGAGTTTCTAGCCCCAATTATGTGTCATGTTTTCGGGGCTGTGAGCATACTTAATATGTTTGTTAATACGCTTATCCTAAGAGATAAGTGTATGCCTTATGTGAATAATGTGAAATGTATGAATGATGGCTTGACGGTACGTGAACGATCTTCGGATATTGCACGTACTGTCAGGTTGTACGTACTAAGTATAAGGTAAGTATGATATGAATGCTTATGTGTATGAATGTGATAAAGTTAATAAAAGCAGGAAAGGATGGATGTACGGTAACGAAGAGGGAATCGAACCCTACTAATATTCGAGAACTAGGGAACCAAACCCTACTAATATTCGAGGAAAGAGGGAACCGAGCCCTAATAATACTCGAGGAAGGAGGGTACCGAGCCCTAATAATACTCGAGGAAGGAGGGTACCGAGCCCTAATAATACTCGAGGAATGTAGGGCGTAATTCTCTTTATAACGTAAGATATGAAAGTAAGTTAATACAAAAGAAAGTATGAAAGTATGAAAGTATGAATGAAAGAATATAAGTTTATGTGTATTGCATAGTGTATGATTAACTAGAACTCACTCAGCGTAGCTGACTTTTAGTATGTACGCAGGTGAGTAAGATGAGGCAGCTCGCTTGAGGAGACACGTGGCACTGAATAAGAGGCTGGCATCGAAAGACTCAAGACGTTTAAGTTCAATGTTTCGTTTATTTTGAAAGACAAAATGATGTTTTAAGACAAGACGTGTTTTGTTATGAAAAGTTTTATGAAAGCTTTTATATTCCGCGAATGTTTTAATTAACTATGATATTTAGAACTGCGTTTATGAGTAAATCCAACACGAAAGTAGGGCTACCGGTAACGGGGCCTTACATGAAAAAACAATTATTCCAAGTTTGTGTTCGATGAAATGATAAGCAACCTCAATGTGAAGAAGAAGGAGATGTTTTTTATGTACCCGAGGTTCCTAAAGATGATTTTCGATTCTCATTACTCTGACTTGAACAAATCTATAGAGACGCTCGACTTGAAGGCTATGGGTCCCAATACTTTTGGGTTGATGAAGTAGTCGAGGAAATGGGCCGAGGTAGTCTATCATGGACTCCATCAGTTGGTGAAGCTTGGAAAGTTTGCTGAAACTGAGTATACTGCAGCTACTAGTGCCACCATTGTTGAGGAACATGTGGTTCCGGTTCAAAGGCCCATACCTACATTTGAAACCATTTTTGATGATGATGAGTCTAATAGTTCTCCACCACAACATATGGAGACTGAACACCAGGTACAACAATCTTTACCTGCTGCTGAACAAGTTAAAGATTTTGAGACTTTCAAAGAGAAGCTCCAGTCGACCGCATTAAGACCTCCACAATCAGTCGATGTGACACATAATGAAGATGATACTGAAGAAAACACAGCCACCGATCTTATTCCACATAAACGACGAAAGATATATCCAAGACTGGTGTGCTGGCTAGTGATCTTACACCAATCAATCAACCAACAACTACTGAGCCTGTTACTGTTGAAGCTCAAACTGATCAAGGCCCGTCTATTGCTACTCAACAAACTCAAGATCAAATTTTTGATGAGATTACACAAGAATTTGAGTTCGAGGCACATATCTAGTTTACTACTGAACCATCTGAATCGTCTGACCCGATCGGTCAAGAAAGTTCAAGTGTAGCTGACAAGATTGCTCATATCCTTGCCATGCAAGACAAATTCTTACAAGATAAAGGCAAGGGGATTGCACTAGAAGTTGAACCTGTTGACATACACGCCTTACAACGCAGAGTCTTTGAGCTTGACCAAGACTCTGTGATAAAGGATGTACGCATTCAAGAACTTGAAGCCACCACCGCAGATAAAGATTTTAAAATTCAAGAGCTTCAAGCAAACATGGGTGGTCTTACTACTTTATATCTCGATCTACAACAAAAGCTTGCTAAAATATTTGGAGATGACTTTAAAAGTGGTGATGATAGTGGTAAAAGGGCTGGTGGTGATAATCAAGATATTCCTACTGATAGCGGTTCCAGTTTGCGCCCTGCTTCAAATATCGATACGTCTGCGCAACTGGAGAAATATATGTCCGCTCCACCAAAGACCTCGGAACAAATGGAAGGATTAAAAGAAAGAAGCTAATCAGAAAGAATTCCAATAAGAATGTTGTATCTTCTGATCATCCGAAGAAGTTTGTTGTAGAGCTCAAGAAAAGTTTTTCAGAAAAGTATGGTGATCGCTCTGGGGTCATGTCATGGTATTATGATACTAATAAGGAAATGTGGTGGGTCAATCGTAAATCAGGTAACAAAGAAAATTACAAGAAGATGAAAGATTTTGGTTCGTGGACAAAGGTTGATCTGACTGATTTGATAAATGCTCATTTCCACAATCCGAATAATGATCCAAAGGCCGTAAATTTCTGGAATTATTTTAGCAATCAGGTTGAAAGAGGATTTCCAACCATGCCTACTGCTAATTCTTTCCTCAAGAATGCAGAGGGGGTACGTGATTCTCATAATGACAAGACAATGCTTAATGTGATGTGGCCTCCAACTAACAAAGGGACGTCCATTCCGATCACCAAGAGATTTCTTGAGGGTTCTCTTGATGAAATGAAGTTTTTGAATTTTGATGGTGAGACGGCTACTGTCATTATAAGGCTTAACAAAGGACAGTATTGTATTGTTGATCCAAGAGATTTATTGAAGTTTGGCGAAAGGGATATCAAGACCCTTAGCGGCTTTCAGATTATGGCTGAACCACTGTATGAGCCAGCTGCTAAGGATTATACTAGAATGGTGGGGTCAATTATACGAACAGGTTTATAGGCGGACACTTACAAGGAAGCTGATGCTGACGTTCTTGAGCACGAGTAATGATCAAGCGGTAAATCAAGGGGGAGATTTTTGGGTTATATTAAATGGTTTGCACTTTATGTATTTGGGCTTGGTTTGGGTCATTCAATGTAAGCTGAAATCTATGATTTCGGTGGGCTTGGTGTATGTTTGGGATAGCATATACTATATATACATGATGTATGTAGGTTGTTTTGGGTTGGTCAGTCGCAATAGTGAGAGACGAGAGAGTTTGATAGTTTTATTGTAATCATTGTTGAAGAGCTCAAGCACCCGATGTTGAATAAAATGTGTGTTTTGAAACAATCTTGTGTTCTTAGTGTTTGTTCGTGGTTATATTGATTCAATCCATTGTTAGATTCCGCCTAACAACGAATTTACGTGATATCACACTGAAAGATCCTTCTCCAGGATTTACATGATAGGAAAGGTGTAAGGATGTATTTATATAACTATATGAATGTATGGTTGTACGAGTAAGAATGGAACATGCCCTAATAATATCTGTGAATGAAGAGAACATGCTCTAATAATATTTGGGAATGAAGGGAACAAATAATGTCAAATATATATGTTTCCCTTGTATATTTTATTTAATATTTAATTATTTTTTGTTCATTTTTAGTTAAGATTTTTGTACTACTAACATTATTGTGTTTTGTTGGTTCCGGGAGTTGATCGTGGTGAAAAAAGGGTGAAAAATAAGTCAGAGTCAAAATAGCCAAAACGAGAAGTCGGAATGCATCAGTAAATGAACCGGAAGGATTTTCGGTCGGACCGGCTGACCCCCCCCCCCCACCCCCACCCCCAATATTGCACGCCGCGACACGCAATCAGGGGTCCAGACATGGCCGCGCGGCGCATAGACTCCATTATTCCAGAAAGTTTCCGATTTTTGTCAGTTTAAGGCCCAGTTTACTATAAATACACCCTAAACCTTAACCTGAAAAATATCCTATGAACCAAAGCCAAATTTGGAGTTTCTTGGAGCTTAGGATTGCAATATTTGGCAGTTTTGAAGGCATGGAATCTCCCGGTGAAGCGCTACTTGTTCAAGAACGAAGGCTTACGGGTTTTATTGCCTTAAATATTTCGTTTCTACTATTTTTCACCATGATTTATTTCATAATTGTTTTGTTTGATTTTAAGATGCTAGGCTAAACATTATAGACTGCTTAGGCTTATGATGAACCATCGCTGATGTTTCGATTTTAGTTGGATTGTTTCTTTTCGTTATGGTTTTATGATTTAGTAAACTATTTAATTTTACTTGATTGATGCGTATGCGCATTTGCTTTTGTTTGTTCTAGTTTTATTATTCCACATAATCCTTGGTGATTGTTTCATATGATAGGATTTTGTTAGGTCATTTACTGTGTACTCTTGACTAGCTATGATTGAATTCGAATAAGATCATAGGAATAATATTATTAGTCAAACGAATAAAAGTGTGCTGCTAACCTAGAAAGTTGTAAGGTGATAGGTTATTGTTAGATCTTTGTTGATTAAGATTGATAGATTTAGTTCTTCGTAAGGAGTCCGTCTAGGTTTGATTAATTAATATCGTCTAGCGAGTCAATTGAGTTTATTTAATTACCTTTAATTTCCGCGCTGTAAGGTAGGATTTCACTATAAAGGTACCCTGTCATAATTAATTAGATACCCATAAGGAAGTCTAAAATATAAACTGGTGTGTCTTAAAATTTATTAGAAACCCATAGGTTTCTTCTTGATAATGGTCAGGGGTCATGTTTGGGTTTTCTTTTAAGTGTCTATTTTACGATCCCAGTTCCATATCTATTATTTTCCAACTATTTGATAACTGAAACTTTGGGAATTCTAGCCTAGGAGGTTTTTCATCATCATCTGAATTGGTCAAACTTGCTTGTCTTGTTTTTCATTAATTGTCTTTTATTAATTAGTTTATTTTATTAGTTTAATATAATATAGTTTAACCCCCCCCCCCTTTAAATAATATTAATAAATAGCCGTGTCAGTAAATCGAGTCTAATTTACTAGTTACGTAATTTAAAGATTCTCGTGGGTTCGATATCCGGACTTACTTAGATGTACTAGAGTCGACCGGTACACTTGCCGATTAGTAGTTTAAGAGTCTAGATTATTACTTAGTATCTAGATTAGTGTGTTTTTATTTGACTACTTTTAGCATATCAGGAACAGACCCTGATAATAATCTGCGAATGTATAGAACAGACCATGATAATAATCTGCAAATGTAGGTAACAGAACCTAATAATCTCTGCGAATGTATGGAGCAGGCCCTAATAATATCTGCGAATGTAGGGAACAGACCTTAATAATCTCTAAGAATGTTACAGGGCGAAATGCTCTTTAAAACATATAGATAGTTATGCATGAATTAAAGTATGAAAGAAAGAATAAATGTATGTATGAATGTATGAAAGAAAGGTAAACAGGATAAGTATGTAATATGTGTCTTCGGATTCATATTTATATGTAAGTATGTGAACGAAATGTTGCATGATTAACTAGAACGAAATATGCGTAGCTGACTTTTAGTATGCACGCTGGCAAATAGAATGAGACAGCTGGCTTGAGGAGCACACATGGTTGAAGAATAAAGAAGCTGGCATCCGAAGATTTGAAGTTATATGTTTTGTGATGCTTGAGCTTAAAAGACATGTTTAAGTTTCAATTCTTTTGTATGAATGATTGATGTTTTAATTACTCCGCGAAAAGTTCTAGTTCACTCTAATATTTAGAACTGTGTTTATGAGTAATCCAACGTTAAAGTAGGGCACTCGGGCTTGGGGTCTTACAATTCCATTTTTTGGACATTTAAAAAACATAATATTTATAGGAACTTATTCTTTCATATAAATACAAAATTTACAATCTATTTCAATATACTAACATATGTTTATAATTGACCTTTCTTTTATATAATTTTCTCTCAGGTAGTACACGAGTCACTAACCTATAACCTATTAAAGCATATATTTTTTGAACGTTTGTCTTAATGGTAAAAAGTTTTCGGGCATGTAACATATGAATTAAATAGGGTTTGCATGTTTTTCTTAATGTATTTTTTTGGTTCATGGTTAAAGTTATAAAGATGATTGAACTTGTAATTTTGCTCTTATAAATACATTATAATTCATATAGAATTATATTAATTAGGAATACAACTTTTTACAATTCATTTTAGTGTTTAACATATACATATATATGGCATATTATGTATTTTTCACCTGTGTGATAAACGGTTCTTTGATTTACTAACCTGTGTTGAATGTTTCTCCTTTAATTTTTTGACATTTATTTACAACTACATCTTAGTCTTTGTAAATTTATCGTGACAACATTTTTTTTCTAAATATCATTTTTATACACACAAAAATTAATTTAATAATATCGGTATGAATATTTTATTTTTAAAATAAATCACACCAAATTTTGGTTTGCCACTTAGAATTAATAATGCATAAATATATCAAAAAGCTTAATAAAAAAGTCATAAATAAAGATTATTATATGAAAAAACTTAATTTACGTATTAAATATCATAATTATCACGACTCAAGATTGATCTTTAAAACATAATTTATTATTTTTAATATTTTTTATGAACGATCTAAATTATAAGTAATTAAATTAAAATATTTTAATACATAACCATTTTCTTACGCAACGACTCAGAATCAAGTGTGGAAATATTTGATAAAGAATAATGAATTATTTGAAAACAATGTTGGATACTCGGAATCCTTTGACTCAAGGATACCGTATGGTAAAGGATTATTTTAATAACGATCCAGGTATTGGATCTAAAGTTGTGAATTATTGGAACAATGCAAAAAAGATGCAAGACTTATAACATGCCAAAAACTTCTAAAGTTGCAGCGTTAATTGTTGGTGATATTTGTGACACAATAGATAAGTGCAATATAATTGTAACAACTCAAAGCAAATCTCTAGCAAGAGTTAGAATATATAAGAGAGACCCGTTTATACTTATGGTCAATTATATGTTGCTTTATCAAGAGTGAAGAGTAAAGATTATATTAAAATGTTTATTTTGGATAAGCAATCTAAAGTTATAAACAAGACAACAAATATGGTTTATGAGGAAATATTTAGCACTTTATGAATTTATAATTTTTAAAGTTTTATATTATGTTTCCAAACAATATACTATGAATTTTCTTTTTTAGTAAGTTTATGTTTAAGTATTTTGTTTACATAAGAATATGAATTGCAATTATACCAAATAATTCTCCCATTTAACGTATAAAACTAACTTATGTCATTTTAAATATGCCTATAGTTGACGATTTATATATTTCCACATGTGTCGTACACGGGTCAATAACCTAATAGAATCTATATAGCTAATTGTTTCTCCCTCTCTCTCTCTCTCCCTCTCCTCTCCCTCTCTTCCTCTATGTATATTATATATAATGAAGGAAACATTGGATTTTAAAATTTAACTAATACAAATTGTAATTCATATTGTACAAGAGCTAATGCATTTTGTTTCAATTAGGTCACTCGTACATTTTTTTTTCCAAATTTGGTCACTAAATCTTTAAATTGGGCCATCATCAGAATTTTTTTATATCAAGAATTAAATAGAGAAAAAGATGTGAGGTCGAGATTTCCAATATACGTAGTTATATTAGAAAAACACGCTAATTATATTACAAAAAATTTACCTAAAATCTATGTCGCAAGTCCACATGAGCATAAAAAAGAGGAAAAAGTTTTCCTGATTGAAATTAAAAAAAAAAAGAAAAATACTAAAAAAACATGTTAAAATCTATAATTTAAATAAAACATGAAAGCTAAGTAATTTAACACTTTTAAAATTTTATTATTATGCAAAGTTATTCTTATATTCTTTTAATATCATTCTTAAAACCAACTTTCGCCCTCAATTTAAAAATGTTCTAAACCTTTTAATGCTTTAATATTTAAAAATAATAATACTATAGAAACAAACATTTTATTTTTTTTAATTTGAATACAATATTACTATAGTTTTTTCTTCAATTAAAACAATTAACATCTTACGTGAATACCACTAGGTTGTGAATGGGCCGGTTCGGTTTTGGGCTAAAACGGAACCAACACCCAAATGCCGGTTTTTTAGTTTGAAAATTGTTCAGTTTCGGATTTTGGTTTGAGGTCGAGTTGGTTCTTAGACTTCTCATTGAATTTCAATTTTTTGGGGAAAAAAAAGTTAGCCAAATAATGTTGGGCCTAAATTTTTGTCTTAGTAATTAATTGATTATTATACATTTATGGAAAATGTATTTGGGTTAAACTATATATTAAACATTTAAACTATTACATATTACTTCAAATTTAAAATAAAAATAAAGTCTATGACTTTGGTTTGGTTTTCGCTTTAGTTACTCGCAAATACGAAACCAAACCGAAAGTTCGGTTAGTACCAAAATTTTAAACCGAATCGTCTGTTTTAGTTTCGGTTTGGTTATTTCAATTTGGTCTTCTCAGTTTTGAATCGATTTTTTCGGTTTCAAACACAACTCAAAAGTCATCATGGTTTACGTTTCTTGTCGCATTACACGAGAAGACATATAGTATATGTATAACTGTTTTTTAGATAAATATAAAAGCAGTAAAACACGTTAATTAGTTTTTTATTGTAACAAAATAAAGGTGGACTGGTTGAAACTTGAAAGACGAAAATGGCGACTTCGATAACTAACACATGACCACTTTGACCGTAATCTAGCATAAAAAATCAGTTTAATATTTAATATTAATCCTTACCTTATATTCTCCGCATACGCCTGCCTTTTTGTCTCATTTTTCTATTCGTATTTAAACAAATCAAATTTTTTTTATTAATATTAAAAAAAAACACACACACCTGTCCAAAATGTTTCCCTCGAAACGTAACACGTGCATTTTATGACGAGAACATAGACGCGCATTAATAAATACGGTTATTAGAGGCACCGTTTTAATAGTTTGACGCATCAAGTTTATAACTAAAACACTTGATATGCATCAAACATAATTTGGACGCCTGTATTGCATGTTTTAAATAATTGTAATGTTATATACATAGTAATAAAAACTCTATGCTTTTGAAAAAAATGGCTTATTACATGGGTTTAATTACCTGTCTATTACACAGATCGAATAAATATAATTTAATATGCTAACGCATACAATCGTGAGTATATGTCTTTAAAAATTTAACCTTGAAGCGTGATAGTTAAAATTTTGATAATTTTTAAACATTTTTTTAAAACCAGGTATTATTTATTTTTTTATAAACTGATAAATGTATACTTAGTCCACTAAATATTTTCTTAACACGATTGACTCACATTGCAATTATGATAATTTTAAGACCTAAAACTTGGATGTTTTAATTTATATCGCCTATTTTATTATTATTGGACAATGGGATTTTAAGAATCTTGACTATAACTTATTAACCGACAATAATTATATTTGTATTTTGATTAATGATAATCCTAACTTTCACTTTTGTGTTAAATAGTAATCTCGGATTCCCGGTAGCATACATTATAGATTTAAGGTTAAATTATCCTACACAATCTCCAAAATCTTGAAAGGGTACAAAGATAAAATTAATCGCAAAATATAACAAATATAGAGCAAAATATAACACAATGCTGAGTAGTATTATAAAAAAAACACAATGATCTAAACAAAAATTTGAAAATCTACAAGCAAGAAATCAAAAGTGAAAACCTAAAATCCAATATCATAGAGTTCGACAAGATGGTTCCAATGTTGCTAGTTTGAGTTCAATTGAATCCTATGTATTCGAACCCAATTCTATAGATTTATACTTGACTTTTACTTGACTTTTGTCATAATGATGATTATGAACGAAATGGAGAAACATGCAAGGAAAATCGAGTATGTAATATGAAAATTGCGTGTAAAATATATGATAATTATGCTACCGTGATTATTCTTGGCGTGAAATGTTAAGTTATGATTATTATCGGTAGAATGGTAACAAAGTATAAATGATTAGGGCCTGCTATCACGGGATCCCGAATATTTCAAAATTTTATATATAGTTAGAGCTCAATCTATTTTTTAACCCAGTAGTAATAGTCCAATGTCAATTTAATTTAGTCTAGGCCATTCTTTTCTTATACATGTATGTGTTTAGTTTAATACCGATATCCTTTTGGACACACATTATATAAAAGATCATGTGTAATGGATGGAGCTTCTTTGTGGGCGTTGTGCGACATGTGACGTCACGTCAGCGTAAGGGCTTTTTTTGGCTAAAATGAGTGTCGTGGATGAAGTCCGTCAAATCATTATCCTATTATTATTTTATTATTATATGCTATTATCAAAATATACAAAAAAAACAAACCCATCAATCACATTACACAATTTCTCCCCAACTCCCCCCCCCCCCAAGCGCCCCGGGGGGCGGTTGTAGAGGTAAGGTACTAAACCTACCCATACACATAACATACCTCCGCCGACTAATGGGACATACGCCTTGCAAAGGTCATGGCGCTAGATGTTATATCTCAATCAGGGCCGCCCGATAGGCTTAAGGACTAAAGGTAGGGCTTTAGGCCCCCAAATATTTTGGGCCTCCGTTTAAAAAAAATTGTATTTGGAATATATATTATTTGTTCCATGTTTCCTGTTGCAATTCGCTGGTGTAGTCTGTTGGTTAAGTTGTTGTGTTGCCAACATGTTGACCCGTGTTCGAGTACCTGCAGCTGCTTGTCTTTTTTTTAATTGCAATTGCATATCCTTCTACTTAGGGAGGGTACATGCCATCTAATTCTAATAGAATCCTCTTGAATATTCTGATAGAAATTTGAGTTCTCAAATAGAAAAATTTGTCAATTTTCATGAAGTTTGGTGCAATGAGTGTCTATAAAGAACACTCATGTAAAAGAAGCTAACATGTCTTAATTCTTAGGCATATTCTTATTATTATTTTTTCTTTTGTAAATCTCCCGTTGAATACCGATCTAAAAGTGGCCATAAATTAATTTGTTTCTTGTGATTTGTTTTTCAATGCCCTATTTATGCATTTCTTTTTTATTTTTATTTTTTTATCCTCTATGTCTAGTTTTTTGTCTAACACTTGTATACAACATGGGTATTCTTTTTTTGTTACTTACGCGATCATACCTAAGACATTTATGTATCAAAGGTTTTAAACATAACTCATAATGAAATTTAATATATCGAAACTGGTAACTAAAGAAAAACAATGCAAAAAGGCCCCTATTTTTTACTTCGCTTTAGGTCTCCAACATTGTTGGGCCGCCACATTCTCAATGCGCCAATACTTAGGTGATACCTTGGGAATGGAACCGCTAAAGATCTCCATGAGCATGGTGCAAAAGGAGATATATTCATCGAAAAGAACGCCCAACCTATAAGGAATGGGAAACACATAGTCAATAGTACTACATAGTAAGATATGCCAAAACAGACGACCATGATGTCCACCAACTATCCTTAATAACACGTCCATGGAACATGATTTGTGGATTGCCTGACAGGGCAGGTGGCTATATTCTCTTTCTCCTCTCCAACGGCTATAAATATCAACCTACCTCCAATGGTAAGGGATCCGGACTTTGATTTACTATTACTCTCTAAAAAAGTATTATTCATCTATACTAATTCTTACGCCGAAGGGTGGTTATGAGAGGATCCCCCCATATTCCCTCGTAACGAGCTAATGGTGTTTTGTTTTGTAGATGTACTACTCATTTGCGATAAGAAGAAATCCAACCCATCGTGGGGAATACTTAATCTTCACCCTTAGACTAAGCAATTAAACTAAAGGGGATTTCGTGTTTCTTCATTCGCGTCATCCGTGCATTTTGCTAGAACTACCTTTGATCCAATTTCTTGGTTCAAATGAGTGGAAAAACACCCACTAAGGCGGTTGGTCAATCGTCAAACGCTAATCATGAGGAAAATCTAGATGCAGACGTTGTGATTGGGAACACCGAAGGCATCGCTAATGCGTCCAACCTTCGACCACCCTTCACAATAACGACTCCAACCAGGTTACGATCACGACCACAATTGAAAACACCCATGCCACCAAGCGTTTTGACTTGGTGGGAAGAGGAACAAGAAAAACTCATGGACAGAATGCAAGAAAAATTATCATCTATTGTCCAATGTAGAAATCTGTTTGGCGGAGCCGTGAGTAGTAATAGGGCGGAGGAAGAATATGAGGATGATGATTAAGACAAATCAACTCATGTTGTGCGAAAAACAAAAGAATCACCGTATGAGAAAACACAACAGCGAGGTGGCCAAGCAAATAGATAAGCGGGAGAGCGCAATAAAGCACATCGCTTGCGCCATTCGGCCAATTCACATCTTGACGATGCAGACTATGAAGAAAGCTGGAAACATCCTAATGCGTCCATCAAAAAACTCATCAAATATCACCTAGATGCGAACGAAGATTTTTCAAAGTCGTATAGGCCAATCTCCTCTACAAGAAAATCCAAGTTCATCAGAAGGATTGCGGAGGCGTAATTACCAAAAAAAACCCAAAGATACCACCAACAGTGGGCGGTACGATGGTCTAGCTGATCCACATGACCATCTGCAAACCTACATCGTCGTAGGTCTAGTTTCGGGATGGACAATGCCTCTAGTGTCACATATTCACTCTAACGCTTGTAAGAGCAGCAAGAGCGTGGTTTGAACGCCTACCAGAGGGGGAAATCGTCAATTGGGATGACTTGACGAACAAATTCACCCAACATTTAGCCAACAGCGACGTCACATCAGTGACCCAGTAGACATTCTAAGTGTCACCCACAAAGATAATGAAACGATAGAAGATTTCATTACCAGGTTTAATAAAAAAAGGGCACAATATTGGTGGAGTAAGCGAAGAACTCATGTGCGCAGCTTTCCGCCAAAACGTGCGATGTGATGACCTCATCACACCCTCACTGGGCGAGACGGTATGCCTCAAAGTTGCGATGCTATCATGACAACAGCTACACGGTATGGGCGAACAGAAAAAAGCTTAGGGAAAGAGCTGTCGCGCACTGAAACACAAAACGATATCAGTCTAGCCTTCCAAGGTAAGAAAATTAGCTATGTTTGGTCACGAATAAACCAAGAGCCTCAAGCAAAGTGACCACTTCGAATGAGCTACAGTAAAACAAATAGAAAGCGTATCCGCATCTTTACAATAGATGGACACCTCTGACCAAAAGCCCTGCACAGATTATATATTCAGAAGGCATTGAGCTCAAAAAGTCCCCACCGTACAAACCAGTGCCGAATACTGGTACAAAAAGATACTGTGACTATCATGAACAGCATGGTCACAAGAAAAATCATTGTTCCAACCTAAAAGATGCTATTGAAGAGTATGCGCGGACTGGAAAGTTAGAACACCTGGTTAAAAACATATGGGGAGGTGGAAAGAGAAGTCCAGGCCAAGAAGTCGGGAGATCAGGAAAGAAAATCAAAGATCTCCACGCCAATATGATCATGGGTGGCACCATAAATTAAAAGGGCCAGCAAACAGAACAGGCTGCGTGGAAAGAACCACTAGTGATCACCGCCGTTGTCGGTCGTTACAGCTGATCCCATTTTTTCGTAGATGCTGAAGCAACGTTCGATATAATGTATTAACAGTGTTTCGACCTCTTGAAAGAAGATGACAAGCGCTACCTCATCCCCGTTAATGCACCAATAACATGTTTTAACCATAGTGTCTATAACACCACCTAATCTACCCTATTAGAATTTAGCCTTTTATATCATACTCATAAAGTTTAAGGACTAAACTTAAAAATTCTAAAAATTTCATCCATCGCGATATGCGATGGGTAAGAATAAGCCCATCGCGTAGCGCTATGGACTTGCACACAAATCAACATTTGAGCGGCGTGGCAATACACGATGGCTCAAATCTATAGGACCATCACGTAACGCGAAGACCTTGATAAGTAACATGGTACACGTGTCCAACCATGTGTCAACATGTGGCACGATTTGACAGGCCACGTGTCAAAATGTGGTAAGGCTGTGAAAAATGCGGAGTCGCGCTACGCGACGGGGCTAAAGGAACTCCATCGCGTATCGCGAAGGGTTAAGAAATCCGCCTATGAAAGGGAGTTACGGTCATTGAGGTATTCTCATCCCAAATCACTTCTACCTTCACATAGTTAACGTAGGGGAGCGTTCTTGATCGTTACGTCAAGCCGACGTTCCGTTTTAGTGAAGTTTGAGCAAGTAACGAAGTTATAAGCGAGTTAGAGCAAGATCTTACCGTCAAGTCGTCATTCTTTTCTTAATATTATCATTCTGAGTGTTCGTGCTAAGGTAGGGGCTATGTTTAAAGATATTCAGTTATAGCTTAGACATCAATCGAGGCTATGGCCTTTAACCTTGAACATATTTTATAAACATTCACAAACGAGTTTTCATAATCGTTATTTCTTAATGAAGTAATGTTAACAAAAGATATATTTTGACGGGCATGTAGTAAAATGTAAGGGAAATATCACTAGTAGTGAGTTTCTTGCCTAAGGAAAAGTATTCGTACAAATCCCAATCAACCGCAGAACCCGTTTACTTACCTGTAGAAACTCACCAACGTGTTAGAACCTATTAAGCCAAAGCATGTTATATCTAACGTCACATAAAACAAAATGTTTTCATTCACAAACAAAGTTGTAAACTATTTCAAGGTTAAGCTTATGAGAATAGCTTAATCAAGAAACATCATTCAAATATTTATACAAACCTATTTATGTATAGGTTAATATCATTCTCAATCAAGAAAGGTTTCAAACACACAGACGGTACAGGTGAATACGTTAACCTTTACAAACACAAAACATATTTATACTCTATAAGACGAACGGGTTGTTTGTCTTAAAGAGTCAGTCAACGTTTACATGAGATTACGTGATCTCTAAAATGTTATAATACAAAGTAGAAAATAAAATCAACTCAGAACGATTACACATTTGTCTGGATCCAAACATAACTGTTCAGCCTAAACAGTCAAAGGCTATGTGGTCGCGGGCTAACAGTCATAACTAGTTCTCCATTAGGGGCTACGTGGCTCGGGGAACACTTTTGTGTATGTAGGGTAGTGGTACAAATCCCGGAAGTAGAAATACTTCTGCTGAGCTTGTACATAAAACTATTTTTGTATTGTAATTGTTATTCAATTATTTTTGGAATCATACGTGTTCACCAGCACATAGCTCACGTATTTTCCAACCCAATGCAGGTAATTAAGTACTTATAAGAGGTAGCAAGGATTGGAGTCGTCGTGGAGTTAGAAGCGCGTAACAAGATGGCTCAACTTCAATATTAAAATCCTTGTAATATAAACATATATTTTGTAAACGAATACTTGGGTATTTAATTCTCAAGTAAATTTTTAATGTAAATTAATATTATATTCAACATAAAAGTCTTCCACTAAAATTAAACCATAACTTTGATATATTTACAAAACAAGTACCAAATTGGTCACACTTCTAGGCGCTAAGTCGAGGTGTGACAGTGTCAAATATCCGTTGGGCCAGTTGACGTTCCCAGTCACACTCAGTGACGGGAAACATTCAAGAACGGAGGACGTATATTTTCTCGTCATGGAAACTCCACACCCATATTATGATATCATCCTAGTAAGAGAAGCGACAGGAGACTTTAACGCCAACCCATCTACGGCGCATGGGATATTGGGAGTACCAACTCCCGAAGGGGTAGCAATGATCCACGCCAATCGTGAATGCCATGTGGCAGACACGAACATTCCACCGAAGAAAACAATGATGGCGACATGTCAAGAGGAACCAAAAAAGTGGGTGCTCAATGGTAAATTCCCATAACAAAACATCACCATTGGACCCACACTCTCAAATCCCACTCGTTTGGCGCTCAAAAGACTCCTAATTAACAACATCGATATATTCACTTGGACACCCGCGGACATGACATGGGTACCAAGGTCCAAAGCGGAACATCGATAGAAAGTCAACTCAGCTTTTGTTCCAGTCATGTAGAAGCGAAAAAAATGGGGCCGGAACAAACAAAAGCTTGTAATGAACAAGTGTAATAATTCTTGGATGCATGGAATATTTTCACGATCCACTACCAAACATGGGCTGCCAACCCCGTGATGGTACCCAAAGCAAATGGGCAGTGGCGGATGTGCGTTGATTTAAAAGATGAAAAAAACATGTCCCAAGGATTTCTACCCCTTGCCCGAAATAGACCTGAAAGTGGATGCGCTGGTATCGTTCCGGTACAAGTGCTTCCAGGATGCTTACAAAGGGTATCATCAGATCCACATGGCGGTAGTGGACCATGACAAAACTGTGTTCCTCACAGATAATGGCATAAAATGTTACGAGATGATGCCGTTTAGGTTAAATAATGCAGGGTCCACATACCAGTGCTTGATGGATCGAGAATTCAAAGAACAAACTGGAAGGAACTTGGAAGTCTACATGGATGACCTTGCCAGTAAAAGCAGCGCCGAATTAGTGTTGCTGAAAGACATTGAGGAAACTTTCAAAACACTTCGAAGGATTAGCATAAAACTCAACCCGGGTAAATGCTCCTTTGGAATGGAGGAATGGAAATTTCATGGTGTTATTGTCACTAAAAATGGCTTCAAGGCAAATTCAGAAAAGGTGGGAGCTATTGTTAAAATGCCTTCCCCCACCATGATCAAACAGGTCCAAACACTGAACGTACGGTTAGCAGTGTTGAATACGTTTTTGTTGAACCATGCAGATAAATCTTTCCCGTTCGTATTAACATTAAGAAACAGTCTCAAGAAAACTCAGTTTTGATGGACTACGGAGACAGCAATTGCATTACAAGAAATCAAATCGCGCCTTGCAGAACTCCCAAGGCTTACAGCGCCTGCACCAAAGGAACCACTAACAATGTATCCGCCCGCATCCGATAGAGCAGTTGGCGTAGTGCTACTTGTTGATAGGGACAACTTCCAAACGTCTATCTACTACGTTAGTCGCACATTAACAGACGCGGAGACCAGATATTTTACCTTAGAAAACTGGTCCTTTCATTGGTTCAAGCAGCGCGTCGCTTGCGGAGATATTTCCAAGAGCACCCGATCAATGTTCTCACCAATTACCGGTTACAAAACGTGCTTTGTAAGCCATAGCTCTCAGGCAGACTAGCCAAATGGGCTATTGAATTGGGAGAACATGCAATAGAATACAAGCCATGGTACTTAATAAAAGGGCACGTCCTGGCAGACTTCAGAGCTGAGATACCAGCGGCTTGGGAAATAGAGTACCAAATGGAATTAGAATCTCCCGCAGAGCAATAGAAAGAGCACGTTTGGAAATTGTACACGAAAAATGGCGCATGGCTGAAGCTGATAGACCCAAAAGGTCACGAGTTTACATACACTATTCTCCTTGACTTCAAAAGTAAAAATAACAAGGATTTCTTGGCGGGTCTCAGAATAGGAAAAACGTTGGGTGCTAGACACCTGGAAGCCCATGTGGATTCAATTTTGGTGGAAAATCAAATTAAGGGTGCGTATGAAGCCAAAAATGACAAGATGGCTTCATACCTCGCACAAGCTAAAGAGCTCATGTTAAACTTCCCGACATGTAAAGTGAAACATATAAAGCAAGTGAAAAAAAACAGGCAGATGTGCTTAGAAAATTGGTATCAGTAAGCTTTGACCACTTGGCGAAGGATATCCGAGTGGAGGTCCTTTCTAATCATTCGGTCCTCGCCAAAGAAGTCTGTGTCATTTGTACAAGCACCATAAATTGGATGACACCGATCATCAACTTCTTATCCTCAGGGGTGCTACCTTACAGAAAAGAGGAGATCAGAAAGATACGCCATAAAGCATTGAATTATCAAATAATAGAAGGAGTTTTGTATAGGCAATCTTATTTGGGACCACTCCTCCGATGTGTGGATCCGCAAGAAGCCAATTATTAGCTTCGAAAATTCATGAAGGTATTTGCGGGATCCACGCAGGTCCAAGAAAGGTGGTTGCAAAGATTATGAATGTGTGGTACTACTGGCTAGGCATGCACGTGGATGCTGAAAAACAAATACACAAATGTAGCGCATGCCAGAGACATGCGCCAAACACCCTCCGACCAAAAAATAACATGATCCCAGTAACATCATCATAGTCATTCTATAAATGGGTCATCGACATCAAGGGTCCATTCCTAGAAGCGCCAGGGCAGGTGATGTTCTTAATAGTTGCCATCAACTACTTCACCGAATTGATCGAGGCAAAATCTTTAGCGACCATCAATACCGCCAGCGTTAAAAAATTTATATGGGAATTCATCATCTGCTGCTTTGGTTTGCCGATGAACATAGTCAGCGATGATGGAACACAGTTCGCGTACCAGCGAATTAAAGCGTAGCTTTCAGAGCTGAACATAAGTCAAACGTTCACTTCCGTAGCACATCCACAAGGAAATGGAGAAGCTGAACGCGCCAACCGAAGCATCGTTTATGGGATCAAGGGAAGGTTGGATGGCTATAGGTCGAGGTGGATAGACCAGGTCGCGCATGTACTCTGGGCCATTTATACACAAAATAATACATGCAACGCGGAAACACGGTTTATCCTAACTTATGGCACAGAAGCGATGGTCCCGGCGGAAATAGGTCTATCCTAACCATGTGTTCTGGCAGTAGATGAAGATAACGATGGACAAAGACGCATAGACTTAATGCTTTTGGAATAATGAAGAGAACTGGTCGCAATGCACGAGCAAAATTACAAACGTCAACTACAGAAGTATTACGATGCGAAAGTAAAATTTTGTGAGTTCAATGCAGGATATTACGTCATTCGCAACAACGAGGCATTAAGAGAGCATAAGCCAGAAAAATTGTCACCAAATTGGGAAGGGACTTATCAAATTTATAAGGTCCTAGGCAAAGGTGCATGTGCACTGATTCAACTCGATGGCTCACCGGTCCTAAGAACATGGAACACGGCGCAACTACGAAAGTGCTATATGCAAATCGCTTTCATTACTATGTAAAAGCGGGACAAGGGCCATCTGTTTCTATGAAAACGATACTCCGCGGTAGACAACTTTTGTTTGGTGAAAGCACAAGATTCAAATACAAAGATAAATTCTTTAAAGAAAAATTCTTTCATTAATATAAAGAAAATATTTACAAAAGGTTGATACCAACACCTGCCTAAAAAATACAAGGATTCTATACAAAACTAATCCTAAAACACTTATATACAAAACTAATCCAAATGAGGAGAAGCCTCATAATCCACTATGTCTTCCGCCTCCTCCTTCACCGGATTTTGTTGCGAAGCGGCGTCATCGCCCGCCAAAGAAGAAGGACCCGGCTTGGATGGCTGCAACAGCTCCTTCAGCTTCTGCACGCCATCCTCCTCCTTGGCATATTGGGTGATAACAGAGAAGATGGGTAACGAAAGCGCATCTACTCCACTTCCACGTCAATGCCATGAAGCACGTAGGTTTCAGGGGGAAGTTGGTCTCGCAAATGCGTCACGGCTTCCTAAAATCCCGCCTAGTGCCCCATCTGCTGCGCAGCCGTCACGAGTCGCCCAACGCTCTTGGTCATCACATCATCATTTATGATAAGTTTGGCAACCTACAAAGAAAAATGTATATAAGAGACAGCATAAAGTCTAATAGGTTGAATAGTGAGGTAAGGGAAAGATATGCCTTGCGGATGGCTTGCTTAAGAAGCCAATTACGGTCACTAGCAAGGAAGACACACTGAGAAGTTAACGATTCAATATTTTTTTCACGAGTGGCAATCGCGTCGGCCAGCTTGCCCACATTCGCCTTCCTGACCGCCGCTTCGGTCTCCAATTCCTCAACCCACTTGCGCGGGTTGATGTTCTCTTGCTCATGCTTGGTGGCGGCCTCCTTTGCTGCTAGAGTTCGGTTGCGTGCATCAGCAAGATCTTCGTTGGATTTCTTGCACGCAGCCTAAAACTCTTTGTAGCGCTCAGCACGCTCACGGGCAGACTTCGTCAAGTCCACCTCAGCCTTTGCTAACCTTCCTTCCATAGCAGCAAGAGTATGGCAGTACTCTGCCGCTTCACAGGCCACCTTCCAGGCAGCCTCCTCGCCACTCTTCAAAGCAAGTCCCATCTCTCTCATGGAGGCAACAACCTCAATCTTTTCAGTATGCAGAGCCCGATTATCGCGAACGAGCTTTGCCAAACTAGAGAGACCTCGGAAGGTATCATATATGGCGTCAGACACCAAACTGTCGCGAGGCTGGAACTTGCGAGCAACACGTTCCCCAGGTGGAAGTGCATGCTCCAAAAATTCGCCGCACACTGCCGGGTCTTCAAAATTGGCTTCGCGGGTAATGTTCCACTTTGGCTGATAACCTTGATCAGCTTCGATGGAATCATGTGGGTTTATATTTACATCCCCCTTAACACCGTCGGCACCACCACTGCCGTTACCTCTAAGGTCAAAAAATTCGTCGCTCACAGCCGCCCCAAAATGGAAAGGGGCAGTTGAACAGCCTCATCACCGTCAAGGACAAAATCCCTGGGCGACGAAATCTCCTTAGACTTTAAGAAGATAAAAAGAGATGTGGGACCAGATGACCCGCTCGCTGACTTCCGAAACGGAACCTCAGGAAACTTGTCCAAGGTTGCCGTAATAGGTTGAAAATTTAACGCCGAAGTTTCCCTCAGGCGGAACTAGGGCTGTTCAAAACCGGATATCCGAAATTTCGGATATCCGAAACCTGATATCCGAACCTTTTGGATAGTGAAAATCACTATCCGAATCCGAATCCGAAACTTTGGATATCCGAACACTGGATATCCGAATATCCAAAAAAAACCTTTAATAATAAAAACCATACATCATGTTAAATTCAAATTTCCAAATCCAACAAATCAAACATACTAACAACCAAATAACAAGTTTCTAAATCCAACAAACTAAACATCTAACCCAATTACAAGTTTATCCAGTAATAATTTAACAAAGTAATTAACAAACCTAAAAGGGCGGCTGTGACAGCGACGCGACGAGGGCTGACTGGACGATGGTGGATGACGACGGGTTGTGTTATATGATGGCTGGCGACGGTGGATCGGTGGTGCTGGACCTGCTGGTGGCACCGTGACTCTGCTTGTTATGCGATGGTTGGCGACGGTGAATCTGCTGGTGCCGCCAGAAAATTTACGGTGTTATGACCGTTGGTTAGTGTGGTGTGAGAGAAAAAGGAGTTGCGCTGCTTGTTTATGACTTTTTTTTTGTTATTACTTAGTATGTATAATATAATATAAAATAAAAAAAATATTAAAATTAAAATACCAGATAATTCGGATATCCGAAAAATCTGAAAATTGATATCCGAATCAGAATCTGAATTTTCGGATATCCGGAATTCGGATATTCGAAAATTCGGATATTACGGATACAGATAGTTGGATAATTCGGATACGGATTCGGATTCGGATAGTTTTGAACACCCCTAGGCGGAACAACCAACTCCGTTGTCACAGGCACCAAGGCCATAATGGTTTCGGCCTTAGACAGGCCAACCACACATGTCATCATCGACAAATCACCGATTGGATAATAAGCAACGCCTCAGACGAGTCGCCCACACTCGTCATCATAGGAAAACAAACAGCTGTCACGCTAGCCGCCAAAGATACATTGGCCGACTCCACAAATTCAGTTTGTCCCTTCTTCTCCGAAGACGCCTTCCGCACTTATGTAAAAGCAAATAGGAATAAGACAGAGAGAATTGAAAAACAACCAAGTAGGGGACTTAGCTTAATTACCTGGAGACTTAACCAGACCACTTGGCTTCACAAACCCGCCAAGCAGGGGCTTTTTGAAGAGGGGAACTTCCTCCTCTTCCTTATCATCGTCACCGCTATGAACTCCGCTTGGGGTGGGACAGTGAACGCTCCAGCGTTCATGGTGGAACCAACCTAGGAACCATGGGACACCAAGGTATCCACAATGGTTCAAGGCTGAAAGAATGAAGGCAACACTATGCCTTCAGCAGCCTAGATGCTGCTGGTTGGAAGTAAATTTTGTGTCCGTAACAATCCCGAACTTATCCGGAAATATCGCTGACGAAACGATAAGCGTGCCAAATGGCACGTCGAATATGACGATGTCATCGTCATCATCATCCACAAGGAGCCTCTTCTTAGTGCCCCTAGAATAGGCAGCCATCTTCCCGCCACCGCCTTGTGCCTCTTTCTTTTCGCATTTAGGAAGGCGCACAATATGAGATTGTTTACCTGCAAAATTTAAACACATACATCAGTATATTATAAAGTCTAAATAACATAATCATAGCGACAAAATAACTTACCCTCTATTGGGTTAACAAAGTTGGGAGGTGGTGACGACCGAGGTGGCAATGTCTGGTTCATAGGAAGGGAAAAATAAAGTTATGAGCCGTCCTGGTTAGAATTGACTCCTCCCGAGGACCCAGCTCCCGCCGGTAGAGGATCTTCACACATTCAGGCGAAGGTTGCAATAGCAGCAACGAATCATCCACCTCTTCAATACAATTATAATTGTAAAATAATAATAATAATAATAATAACAATACACAAGGAGAATTGCTTATCGCCTTGACCATCATTCTGGACGTATGGCACCATCAGGGGACCACCCCAGATGCGACCCATCCCACACAGCACCATCGCGCGCTCTGGATAACGATGGAGCAAAGAAAGGCTATCCTTCAAAACATTATACCAGTCCGCACCAGAATACAAAACTGGTTTAGGTTCCGGAAGCTCTTTTCCCTCGGCAATGTGCATCACATGAGGTGCCACGCGCTCGGTAACGAAGAAGAAGATGTTTTTCCACTCGTGTAGGCTCTTGGGCGCGTCAAGAGCGATAGCTTTGGGGCCAAAACGGGTAAACAAATTGTACCATCCCTGGGAGTTGCGCCACTGGTTGAACGCCACCAACCTGTCAGCCGAAGGGGTTTATACCCAAGCAATGACAAGTAAACTCGAAATGGCGGAGGCGCGCCATTCCGAGAGGATGTATCTGGGTCAGATGCAACCCAAACACATCTAGAACCTCCAGCAGGAACAGGAAAAGGGTGATGGGCAACCAGAAGTTGCCAAGGAAGAAATACTCCTTGTACATGGCTTTCTTGCTGGCAGGAGCTTGCGTCACCGTTTTGCCTGAAGCTGGCAATTCTGGCTAAAAAATTGAGTCAATACATAAAGTCTTGACCACCTCGTCAAATTCGAAACAGGACATCCGACAACCGACAAACTCCATGGTGTGAGTTTTCTTGGAACTCTTCTCCTTATCCAGGTGAGAAGAACCATCCATATAAAGAGAAAATCGAGAAAAACTAAAAGGATCACCGGAGATAAGAAAATATAATAAGATGAAATGAGAGAAAGAAAGAAAGATGAATAGAGGAAAAGTGAAGCCCAACACATCCTTTTATACCCATCGCAATTAATATCCGGGAGAAAAATCGAGGCAGATGAGATGGGTAAACCAATTAGCATAAGGCACGCAAAGAACAAGGCAATAAAATGTGTTACAGCTGGGCGTGTCACCGGGATTCTCGCCCACACACCTGACACATACGAAAAAAACTTCCTGCAAGACGTAACCGTCATCAAAATTGTCACATCAAACACTCATTTATCTTGAAATTCATTTAATTCATCCATCCCCGCCAAAAATACGTGCAATTTCACACACTTAGTGAAAAATCAACAACTCATTTATGGTAATAAACAGCTCCGCCTAAGGAAGGTTCACAATGACCTCCCCCCATGAAAAGGCTCCACCTTAGGAAGGTTCACAATAACCTCCCGCCATGAAAAGGCTCCGCCAAAGAAAGATTCACAATAACCTCCCGCCATGAAAAGGCTCCGCCTTAGGAAGGTTCACAATAACCTCCCACCATGAAAAGGCTTTGCCTAAGGAAGGTTCACAACGACCTCCGGCTATAAAAAGGCTACGCCAAAGGAAGGTGCACAATAACCCATGCACGTAGAAGGATCATTCTAACTTCCATCAGCATAATACACTGGGAAAACCTTAAAAGAACACCCAACAACACTAGATCAGTCCATAGCAACCCTCGTTTGAAGGCAGCAATGGACTGGGGGAACTTGTAGAGGTAAGGTACTAAACCTACCCATAAACATAACATACCTCTGCCGACTAATGGGTCATGTGCCATGAAAAGGTCATGGCGCTAGATGTTATATCTCAATGCACAAAACATTCTTTGCTACCTCGGGAATGGGACCGCTAAAGATCTCCTTGAGCATGGTGCAAAAAGGAGGTATATTCATTTAAGAGAACGCCCAGCCAATAAGAAATGGACAACACATAGTCAATAGTACTACATAGTATGACATGTCAACAACAGACGGCCATGATGTCCACCAACTATCCTTAACAACACGCACATGGAACATGATTGGTGGATTTCCTGACCGGGCAGGTGACTACACTCTCCATTCTCTCCAACGGCTATAAATACCAACCTACATCCAAATGATAAGGGATCCGGACTTTAACTTAGTATTACTCTCTAGAAAAGTATTATATATCGATATTGATTCTCACGCCGAATGGTGGTTACGAGAGGATCCCCCCATATTCCCTCGTAACGAGCTCACCGTGTTTTGTTTTCTAGATGTACTACTCATTTGCGCTAAGAATAAATCCAACCCATCATGAGGAATACTAAATCTTCACCCTTAGACTAAGCAATTAGACTAAAGGGGGATTTCGTGTTTCTTCAGTGGTGTTCCCGACGCTTTAGAGGCTTTTTGAGTGAGAACGCGTCACACTAACATGGTCTAAGAACTTTTTTTTAGTTCGATTGAGACGGTTAAAATCTTAGAGATGGACAAATAAATGAAACACCTAACTTTAGTTGTGACTTGTGGGTCGTTTTACAAGACATAAGGTCATAAGGTAAGTTATTTCATAAGATGAAAAAGTTAATAAAATAATAATTATAAACCTGACTTGTATTTATAATTAGACTTAGGTTATTCAAACATCATATAGGTTATTTAGATACCATGTGTGCTTATACGACTCGAATAGATGCAAAAGTATGTCTTTTTATGTCTGAGTATGTCAGATGTTGTCATCTTGTATCGTATAGCCCCTATACAAGCCGTATAAGGCTATATGACTCGTATATCACCTATTTAATTTGTATAGACTTTTTTTAATTACTTTAAAAATACAAAATATTGAAAATAACAGCTGAGTTGATTATAAAATAGAAACACGTAATCTAAAAGTATATATTTTGCTCCATACTAAGCAAACAACTTACGAACAACATGAGCATTTCGGGGTAACGGCTTTTTAGATGTCATCATACAATCCGTTCTAGTTGAAACCTATACGAGTTATCTAAACTTTTGAACTATAGTTATACGGTTCGTATAGACCCTATACGACTCTATCTATACGGTCATATTGACCCTATAAAACTTGTATAGGTCAAATGTGATTAGTGACTCTATACGAGATAGTAAGCCTATACGACTCATATAGGGGTTTTACGGCCTGTATAGATTGAAAAAAGTTGTCACAATGCCCCCTTAGTACATTTGTCAGCATGTGAGGGCTATATGAGTCATATCGTATAGCCCCTATACAAACTATATAGAGTTACTAACACACCATAAGAGTAGTGTTTGTATATAACCCTTAATTATCTCCTTCATTATTAATGTCACCTTAGTACATTTGTCAGCATGTGAGGGCTATACAAGTCGCATTGTATGGACCCTATAGAAACTATATAGAGTTACTAACACACCACGAGAGTAGTGTTTGTATATAACCCTTAACTAGTTTGAGGCCCGTGTATTACACGGGTAATTGATGAAAAATTTAAACTTTAACCATTAACTCATTAAGTGAAATACATTCAACAAATTTATCATATATTGTTAATACAATTACAATTAGCATTGAATTACATAAATTAGATAACTAAGATTACACAAATATGTTACAAATAAGTAAAAACTTTCTTTTACACTACATTTGTGATTGTATTAGTAGGTATACATTGTTTATCAAAAATCAAAATCTTTAGTCCATATCTGCTTGTAACTCTTAATAAGGTAACATATAAGTTTGTTTATAACTCTTGATATAGCCACGTATAGTTGTCCGTGTGACAAAAAAGATTTCCAAATACATACCAACTCTAGATAAATGATAATATATTCATGAAACTATTAAAAAAATATTCATACACATAAAATATCATAGCTTTTAATCAATTAATATGATATCATTTGAGAACATCTGCTCATGTTTATAAAAAAAACATGATTATCCCAAAAATCATATTACCTACACTTTGATGTTATAATCATCCTTAGAATATTTAGAATTTGAAATTGATTGATCATGATAAATTTGTTGTCATTAATATTCTGTATATTGCAAAATTTTAATTAATTTTATATTTTACAATTAAAATGTGTATAATCAAGCAACATAAAAACCGAAAATTAAACTATAACAAAATGATTTGTTTCATTCATATGAATGTAATTGTCAGGAAAATGACAAATACATACTAACCTTATAACCATGTTCAAATAATAGTGATTATTCTTTGTTAGAAGATTTAAAGTTGCATAAAGCGAAGGTAGTGATTCTTATATATAATAGTTGGAAGTAGGATTGTGACTTTTACCCGTAACCTGAAACCCAACCCAAGAAAACCCATACCCGAACCCAAACTAACCCGGCCCGAGAAACTCGAACCTAAGAAAATACTAACCCGAACCTGAACCGAAGTAATTCGGGTTGATTCTTGGGTCAGAATTCTAGGTTTTGAACAAAAATAAACTTTTAGTTTTTAAATCATATATATTTTTTAGGTATTAAAGGCTAAGCCTTAGTCGTTGGCGTTATCGGTATTTAATCCAAGTTGATTGTTCTCATTCCACATATAATGAGTCGATTTTTTATTTTTTATTATTTTGAATATAAACCATAATACATACTTTATTTATATACTAACCAACATGTAACACTAACATAACCTCAATTCGTTGTATTTGTATAGAAATAAAATTAATAAAGTAATATAAAATAGGAATTAGGTAAATAACGGATGAAAATGATATTCTATGTTTATTCTAAATGATTTTTGGGAAACGAAAATAATGGAATGGGACTGAACCAAATTTTTTGGTTTAAAATATCAAATGTTTTTAATTAAGTAATTTATCTTATGAGATATATTTAAATATATTTGAATGTATAGAAAAAATATAAATCAAGTCATAAAACATATGTTTCTGAAGTATTTTGGTCTGAGTTATGGAAGAAAATATTAAAAATTAAATATTGATCTTCTTATTTACTAAAACCCTTTATATTACACAAAAAGTCATATAAATAGATGATAGAGAGTTCATAGAGTAAATCGTTAACATATAGATTATAATTATACTATTCAACTTCAATAATTTAATGTTAAACACCAAGATATATATGTATAATAGGTATTCTTCATGTTTGTAATATTTATACAAAATGTTTGTAGAAAATTAAGAATATACACATTTCATGAGTTCAAATGCATATGAGAAAAATATTAAATCCAAATTTGAAACCAAATTTATATAAAAAATTATGCACTGCTGATTAAATCCTTGCTTAAAAACAATATGTAGTTTACCATACAAATCCAAATTCTTCAAAAATAATGCACCTTTATTTTATTTATTTACAATTACTTGTGACTTTCAAATTTTATTCTAACAAGTCTGCATCTTCGATTTTGATATTTCATTATTTCACCATTAATTAATGTTAATGAATGAATTAGTTAGTATTTACATTTAATAAACATACTTGGATTCATATACTGAAATGACTTAAATAATAATGACCATATATAAAAAATTGTTAAAAAATGATGAGAAGGGCTATGAGTTTATTTCCCTCAAGTTTTTTCTTATATAAAATAGGTCAATAAGATGCGGAACCCTAGGCCGCCGTCGCAGGTGCCGGCGGTTACGAAAGAAAGACGGGTATCAAAATTCTTCATCACGAATCTCCCGGAGGGTTCTACACCGTGGGAATTGGCAGAGTTTATGAAAGGGTTCGGGGACGTTGCAGGGGCGTTCGTAGCAAAAAAGAAAGACAAAGATGGTAGGCGATTCGGGTTTGTTTCCTTCATTAATGTTCGAGATTTGGTGGATTTGGAAAAGAAGCTTTCTGGCATCAAGATGGGTAAGAATAGGTTAGTTATTAATATTGCTAAGTTTGCAATTGAAAATGGGGGGCAGTGGAGTAGTAGACAGGTTAGTGGGAGCAAGCCAGTGGCGAAGGGGATGAATGGTGGGGTAGAAATGGGGAGGGGGAGGAAGAAGGAGGAGAAGAGCAGTGAAAGATTCAGAGCGAATAATGGTGTCACGGTAAGGGGAATGTGGGGAAGGTCGTTCCGGGACATTTTGGCTGACAGGAAAGGCGGTGAAGACACCGGGGGGGAGAAGAAAGATGTCAATGGTTGCGAGGTGGTTATTCCTGATTCGACCGGCGCTTTTCAAGGGAAGTATAGAAGGTCATTGGTGGGACGAGCGATAGACTTCAAAGCACTTATTGATATGCGCCGGTTTGTTAATTCGGTGGGGAGGCGTGAGGTTGGGTTGCAGTATCTTGGGGGCATTTCGGTGTTGTTAACGTTTGAAAACGAATTCGAAGCTTCTAACTTCCTTGAAGATAAACCGGTATGGAATGATTGGTTCTTGTCGTTGGATAGGTAGACTGGACAGTCATTGCATGGTGAAAGAGTTGCGTGGTTAAAGATTGTTGGGGTACCGTTGCATTTGGCTTGTAACGAGACATTTGACTTGATTGGTGAGAAGTTTGGGAAGATTCTTAAAGCTTCTCAACTTTCGGAGAATGACGGGGACTTATCGGTTAGTTGTATTGGTATTTTAAGGGGTGAGGGGTTGAAGATTGACAATCTAGTCACTTTGGTTTGGAAAGATAAGTTATTTCGGGTCTCGGTTTATGAAGAAGTGGGTGACTGGATTCCGGATTGGTTGGAAGCGGATGGTAATTCTAGAGAATCAGGAGACGGGGTTGAACAAGGTTTTAATGATGGTGATCAATTGGAAGAAGGTGAAATTAGGGGGGTTAATGATGCTGTTGGAAATATTTTGCATGAAGGTGAGTTTATGGTCGGATGTAGTTCCCGTCAAAAAAAGTACAGGAAAAAGAAATTGAAAAAGAAGGTAGGGGGTGGGCTTGGAGATGGTGGGGTTGTTGGGCCAGAGGTGGGACGGTCTAAGAAAAGGCCCAGATGTGCATCCAGTGATCCTTTTAGTCTTAATTCAATTATTGGGATTACAAACTGTGGAAAGTATACCCAGATGGAGAATGAAGGTGACGGTTCGGGAGTGGGGATTAGTGGTTCATTCGGAGGAGTGGATCTCAACAGTACCCCTGTTGGTTTTGAAATGAATGGAGGTGACGGTCAGGACAGTATGAGGGTGGGGGCGGATGGAGGAGATAAAGTGGGGGTTGGTCGGGAGTCAGTGGATGAAGAGGTTGCGGCCACGGTTGAGACGGGTTTGGTAGCTGGAGTGCAGATTCACGGTTTTGAAGGCCTGGTTAAGGAGAACATTGTAGTGGGAGGTATTAATGGTGTTTTATCATGAATTTTTTATCTTTGAATCTTTGCGGGTTTGGGGGGGGGGGTGGTGGTTATAAGGCTAGTTGGGTTAGAGATTTGGTTGGCAGTGAGAAAGTGGATGTTGGTGTTTTTCAAGAGACCAAACTGGAGATTGTTACTAGAGAGTTGTTGGCCAAATTCTGGGTTAAAGGTAATTTCGAGTTCGAGTATGTTGCTTCGTCGGGTTTGTCGGGTGGTCTATGTTGTGTTTGGGACCCTAGAGTTTTTGGGGTGTTAGATTGTATAAAGGATAGGAATTTTTTGTTTTTAAAAGGTTTCATGAAAGGTGAGGGGAGTCTTTTGAATATTGTTAACGTGTATGCTCCGCAAGGGGCGATGAGTAAGAGGATGTTGTGGGATCGGTTGTCGGATTTGGTTGGAGGTGGTGACGGGTTTTGGGTGGTTTGTGGAGATTTTAACGTTGTCAGGGAGGCGTCTGAACGAAGGAATTCGGTGTTCAAAGGGGGGTGCTCTCGGTCGTTTAATGGGTTTATCCGGAAGCTATTCTTAGGGAGTTTGAGATGCGTAATTTCCGGTTCACGTGTATTCGTGAAGGGGGGAAGAAATGTAGTAAGTTGGATCGGTTTTTAGTTAGTGTTGATTTTTTTAATAAATGGCCGGAAGCTTGTTTGAGGGCTTTGTCTACATGTATATCGGATCATAGGCCTATTATTTTGTCGTGTAAAGAGGTTAACTTTGGCCCTCGGCCGTTTAGGGTGTTGAACTCTTGGACTTGTCGTGCCGGGTTCGAAGATGTGGTGAATATGGCGGTGGACTCTTTTGTTTTTGAAGGCTCGTCGGATTTGAGGTTGCTAGCTAAACTTAAATGGTTGCGGATTCACATTAAACGGTGGAGGGATGAGATGGTAGTTAAAGAGGAAGAGGAGAAAAAGGTGGTTCGGGAGGAAATGGCTATTTTAGAAGAATGTCTTGAAGAAAGGGATTTAGAGGAGGATGAAGTATGGACTTTAGCAAGGTGTAAAGCGGTTTTAAAAGAACATGAAGGTTTGAAGCTTCAAGATTTGATTCAAAGATCTCGATTGAAGTGGGCAAGGGATGGAGATGATAATACTAAGTTCTTTCATTCTATGGTTAATTGTCGCAAAGCCTCGAATGGGATTCCAGGGTTGAATGTTAATGGGGTGTGGGTTACTAAGGCGTCGTTAATTAAAAAAGAAGTTTTTCAGTTTTTTAGGAGCGTTTTCATGAAGATTTGGATAATAGACCGCATTTGAGATGTATTAATTGTTTAAGGCTGTCGGAAGAGGATAGTGGGTTTTTGGTTGAGCGGTTTAAAACTTCGGAGATTAAAGCCGCAGTTTTTGAATGTGGAAGTGACAAAGCGCCGGGACCGGATGGGTTCAATTTTTTCTTTATTAAAAAGTTTTGGGGAGTGTTTGAAGAAGACTTTTATGCAGTTTTTACAGATTTTTTTGAGGACGGTAAGATCAATATAGGTTGTAACTCTTCGTTTATCACGTTGATTCCTAAGAAGAAGGATCCTTTGTCATTAAACGACTACCGGCCTATTAGTTTGGTGGGAGTTATTGCTAAGGTTATTTCCAAGCTGTTGGCGAATAGGATGAAAGTGGTGTTGGACTCGGTTATTTCGGATCAACAGTCGGCGTTTATTCGTGGTAAGTCTATTATAGATGGGCCGCTTGTGATTAATGAAGTTGTTTCGTGGTGTAAGTTAAAGAAGAAGAAATGTTTTTTCTTGAAAATAGACTTTGAGAAAGCGTATGATAACGTGAATTGGGATTTTGTGATTTCTATTCTTCATCAAATGAATTTCCCGGATAGATGGTGTCAGTGGGTTAGAGGACTTCTTTCTTCAGCACGGTCCGCGGTGTTGGTCAATGGGAGTCCGACTTACGAGTTTAAATGTTCTAAAGGAATGAGATAAGGTGATCCTAGTTCTCCTTTTTTGTTTCTCGTTGTTATGGAGGCGCTTTCGTGTATGATTCGTGCGGTGTGCGATGAAGGTTTATTTTGTGGAATCAAACTTCCTAACAATGGGCCGGTTCTTTCTCATTTGTTTTATGCGGACGATGCGATGATTTTGGGGGAGTGGTCTATTGATAATATTAAGTGTGTTATTAGAGTGTTGAGGTGTTTTTATTTATGTTCCGGGTTGAAGATTAACGTGGCTAAATCGTCTTTGTTCGGTGTGGGTGTGGAGGATGATGAGATAGGGTGCATGGCGAACGTTATTGGGTGTAGGAAAGGTGAGTTTCCGTTTGAGTATTTAGGGCTCAAAGTTGGGGCGAATATGAATCGGATTGTTAGTTGGAATCTTGTGGTGGATATCATTCATAATAGGTTGGATTCTTGTAAGGTGAAAACTTTATCGATTGGAGGTAGGGTTACGCTTATTAAGTCGGTTCTTTCGAGTTTACCGGTGTATTATATGTCACTCTATGTTGTTCTTAAAGCGGTTATTAAGAAGATCGATTCGTTATATAAGAAGTTTCTTTGGGGAGGCTCGGTGGAGTCTAAGAAAATTCATTGGGTTGCGTGGGAGAGAGTTGCGGTGCCGATAAAGGAAGGGGGACTTGGTATTTGTAGTACTGGTGTTTCCAGTGTTGCTTTGATAAGTAAGTGGCTGTGGAGGTATAAGAGTGAAAATGGTCTTTGGAAGAGGGTTATTTGTGCTATTCATAGGTCGTCGATTGGGTGGGGTGGGTTACCAATTGGTAGGTTGGGTAATGGGGTGTGGGCTAATATAGCTAAACAAGTGAATAAGCTTTCAGTCGGAAATGTTCCTTTTCGGAATTTTTTTAAGGGAGAAGTTCGTTCGGGGGGTGCGATTCAATTTTGGTTGGATCCTTGGATGACTTCAGTGCCCTTAAAGGATGTTTATTGTAATGCTTTTAAGGTTGAAAGGTTTAAAAATTGTTTGGTTTCGGATCGGGTTATTAAAGGGCCGAACGGTTTGGTGTTTGATTGGAGTTGGATAGATGGTGAGAGGAATTCGATAGTGTTGGATGAAATTGGCAGTATGGAAGCTTCTATTACACCGATGGTGTTTCCGGATGGAGAGGATTATTGGAGGTGGGTCGGTGGTGGGTCTAGTGGTTTTTCTGTCGGAACTGTTAAAAATCTTATTCGGGCCGAGAGTGGTTTCCGTGGCTCGGGGTCGTTTCGGTGGTGTAGATGGGTTCCGGTTAGATGTAATATTTTCGCTTGGAGAGCTGTTTTGGGTAAAATTCCGACTGTTGACGCGTTATCGTATAGGAAGATTTCGGTGGGCCGCTCGATTTGTGTTTTATGCGAGTTTGGAGACGAGTCAGTTGAGCATATTTTCACTTCTTGTTATGTGGCTTCGATTATTTGGCAAGCTATTGCGTCATGGTGTGGTATTAATAATTTTTTTGCCTTCTCCATGGATGATCTGATGGAGGTGCATAATTATGTTGGGCTTAAAGGATATGCTAAAACTGCTTTTCAAGGTATTGTTATCATCTGCTGTTGGCGAATATGGAAAGCTAGGAATGAATGTGTTTTTGATCGTAAAATTGTTAGGGTGGGTGATTTAATTAGTGAGATTAAATCCCTAAGTTTTTTCTAGTTTTCCAATAGGTTTGATAAGTATTCCCTGTCTTGGGATTCGTGGTGTCGGTTTACATTTATGTAATTGGTGTTTGTGGGTGGTTTTGCCTTTTTTTTGGGCTGTGTTTATAGAAATTTTCTTGTCAAAAAAAAAGGGCTATGAGTTTAACAAGTGACAAAAGTTGTAGTCTTCGATTAGAAAGAATTCAATTAGAAAGAATAGATTATCTCCATCATTATTAATTTTAAGAAAGTACCATGATAAGCACGTGACTAGTCTTTTAAGAACCGATTAAAGTAAGTTATAACCCTCGGATTCATGTGGCACGTGAGGGTATCTGGGTAAGGGATATTGTGTCCTGCGAAGTTCTTTTATTTTCATTTTTTTTCTTCTTGTTATTGTTACGATATCTTTTTATTTTTTATTTTTATTAATTATGAATCATCATTACGTTTGGAAAATTTATATATATTTTTTGTTTTTTCTAAAAATGACATATCTTAGTAGCACATTCTAATTCATCTGCCTAAACATAAAGCCATAAGTAACTTTGTTTTTCTATTGATTATAGAATATATTCCCATTGTTATCCAAAAAAAAATCGAAAATTGTGCATAGTAACGTATCGGCCAATAAGAATCGAAACTTTGTTTTTAGTATGATTGAGTTTGCTATCCAAAAGGGGGCTGCGGCGCAGCTTGTTGCCCGCTTACCTGCCACTTCATTGTAAATTGTTTGGATGTTTCTATGAAAAAATAATAATAATAATTTTACTCTTTTGTCGTTTTTTTAATTGTTAAGCTTTGAGAACAAAATTAAAACGATTTTCTTATACACACTTTAAATTAGTTGATTGTTATATTCACACGTACATACCAACGACATTAATACCACATAACGATATAGCGAATAATAAAAACACGCCGGTTAATAAATGTGCCCCTGTTTATGTACAGACGCAAGGTTGAATGACGCAAAATTAAAATGATTTTTTCTTATACAAACCTAAGTACATCGGTTTTAAATTAAATAATGACTGTTATATCCACATGCACATACTCAAAAACATTAACACCACATGACAATATAGTGACAAATAAGAACACGTCAGTTAATAAATGCACACATGTTTATGTGCGACGCAATATTCAATGACACAAAACAAACGATTTTTTACACAAACATGACGCATCAGTTTTAAATTAGTTGATTGTTATATCCACACGCACATACTCAGAAACATTAACACCACATGACGATATAGTGAATAATAAGAACACGTCGGTTAATAAACGCACACGTGTTTATGTTCGACACGATATTGACTGACACGAACCAAACGATCTTTTACACAAACGTGACGCATCGATTTTAAATTAATTGATTGTTATATCCACACGCACATACTCAGAAACATTAACACCACATGACGATATAGCGAATAATAAAAACACGTATGTAACAAATGCATACATGTTTATGTACCGACGCAATTTTGAATGGCCCAAAATCAAAACAAAAAATTTTACACAAACATGACGCCCCTTCTTTAAATTAATTGATGAGTGTTATCTCCACACGCGCACATACATAGAAACATTAACACTACATGACGACACAACGAATACTATAAACACGTTAGTAAATAATTGTACACATGTTATGTACCGACAAGATCTTGAATGGCGCATATGCTAACGACGTGTGGTGGTTCGGGTGGGACTAGGACAAACATCATGTCAATGGTCCTTAACATTGCAAACAATGAACATCTTGTAGGGTATGGTGCATTTAGATAGATATATACACTATCCACCAAATTAGGTAAGGACATTGTGGACCTATTCAAGATCATTAAATTTCAATACATTGGGACCCATTGTCCTTCCTTTCCTTTTGCCTTTATCCATTCTTCAAGATTAAAAAACCTCCCCTCCCCAAAACTAACCATCGTCACCTACCTAAAATCACAACTTAACTATTTGTCACCCAAACATTTAAAATAAAGAACATAAACCATAAGGTGTGAGTCATAAAAAAAAGTTAAATAAAAAGCAAGAACAAAACTTTAAAACCTTCAATATAAATCTGAATAAAATGACTTCCCAACATACAAAAACACAAGATCTAAACCTCACTCTTAACATTAGATGAACACGAAATTAAAGAAATTTCCAAAGTTGTGTATTAATAATATATAAACCAATATACCAAGTAATACATCCATGGTCTGGGTATCAAATTATGCTAGAAATAAACATAAACACCATTTCTAGAAGCATGGGAATCAAGAAATACAACAAACCATACAATATTCAACTTATTTATACTATCATTTATTATAAAAAGCAGTTAGTAAAAAAAGATGGACCCTTACAGCACAAAAAACACCAAGGGGACTTCAGTCTATCCATCTTATCTTCTTTAAACTATCTATATATTTTCTCTCTATTTCTTTCTTTTTTACTTTTTCTTACTTTTTTTCCAAAAACAAAATTTAAAAAAAAAAACAACTAAAGATAGTCAAAATACCAAAAGCTTCAAAGGGTCCAAAAATTAAATCCAAATCCCATTTCATCCATATCATGATTTGGGTTCCCTTTCAAGATTTCAAGCAAGAGACTTGAATGGATTTAGATCAATTCTGGACCCCCATCACCATTATTATTATTTGCCTTCAATCACAGAAGCCAAACCACTAACAACTTTGCTTCCAGCTTTTGGGACCTTTGGTTTGATCTCTAACTCATCAATCAAAATCGGGGCTTTGTGGTCTGAAGCGGCGTCGGGTTTGTTTGATTCATTGACAGTTTGGTTGTACGGAGAGAGCCATTTAGCTTTAACATAATCGGCTCTGCGCCACGGTGGCAGAGGCATTCCTTTCTTCTTCATGCTCTGTTTCGCAGCGTCCGAAACTATGTTGATAATATTCTGGAGACGATCGGGTCGACCCACGAAGATATGAGGAAGCATTTGGAGAACTGCTCTGTAGCCTTTGGTGGATCTTGCAATTTCAAACTCTGATCTGAAATCTATGTCGATTATCACTCGCTCACCTTCTATAATAGCATCAATATACTCATATTCCCCTGTTCATACAAAATCCCCAAATTTAATATTACAAAACTAAACCTGATCAATGAAATTAATAACACCATCAGTATACTCAATACTCTACTGTTCTTACAAAACCCCCAAATTATTATTATTATTATTATTATTAATACATAAACTGATGAAATCAACTCAACTAATTGGAGCCATAATAAATGTTCTTAAAGCAAACTAATTTCAGAGGGTGAATATTGAGTAACTCACCAGCAGGATAAGTAGATGTTTTGTCCCAACGGGATTTACAGATGGAAACGGTGTATCCAGCTGCTAAGAGGCTGTCGGCGACCATCTTCCGGCTAGCTTCGTCTTTCTTCTTGCAGATCTTGTTCTTATCGACGATTTTCGAAGCATCCGCCAACAAATTCCTTTCGAAAACCGTCTCACAGAGAACCAAACTCTACAAAAAATAACACGACCAATTACTACACAAATTATTCCATACAGTTGAATTATAAAAGTTATTATTATTATTATTACCTTGAGAGAGTCATAAGAGTCCGCCAACGAAGTGTTGTTGATCGAGTTGCCGAAGCAATTGAAGGAGTCAAGATCATCCTCAGAGCCATCGGTAACCGACAGCTTCTCGTTGCTTTCATCTATGAAATTCTTGACCATTTCATCCAAACAAACAGAGCTCGGCTCTAATAACTCATCCGCCGTTGATCCTCTCAAAAAGCTCGAGAAATCAAACAGCCGCCTCAGCCGAGACTTCGGCACGGCCTTCACCGACTCAAAACACTCCGGCGACGAGAAATCCACCGGCTGCACCTTCATCTTCAACGGCATAATACTAATTATCACAAAATGGCTGTGAAACTAAAAACCACAGCACATAACCTGCAAAATTGATGTCTTTTTTTTTTTTCTTCTAATCAGCTTTTATTACAAATTCTTATGTAAGTCAAAACTTGTTAACCTAGGTCAGGTCAGTACGTCACCTACAGAAACTACAAATTACAAAATCTAGAACACGAACAACGGCTGCCGGAAAATCCATCTCCGGCGAGATCATATACGGTCAGATATCGCCGGCGACGGCAAAGGCAAACAAAATTTTCAAGTGGTCTTTGGATTTGGAGTTGTGTTAAAAGAAAAGAGAAAACTAGACTTTCTTTATATAAGCCCTCATGTTTCTGCTGACGTGGATATTGTTATGCCGATGTGGATACTAATTTGCCTAAGAGGATTACAATTTGACAGTCATTTCTCCGATTATACTCTGCATATAAACGTCCGTTACAAATCATAGATGTTGCCACAGGTTGCCACGTCGCATTCAATCTGTAAAGACTGGATTACCCTTACACCTTTTTCACTTTTTTCATTTTATCATTATTATTATTAATTGAACTAAAAAGAACATCATAGTTTACTTTAATGGCATTTTTATATCGTAGATTTCGTATTAACTCGTATTTTAAATGGAACTATTAAAGCCAATAATATATATATGGTGAAACTAAAAGTGTAAATTTATTTGTTTTAGAGTTTGTGTAATATTTAATTTTCTAAAATGAAGAATAAAAAATGCGTAACTAAGAGCGTGTTCACTTCACGAACTTTTTTTAAAGGATTTGGAATTGGAATAGGAATAGGAATAGGAATTGGAATTGGAATTGGAATTGGAATGGAATGTTTGAGAATCCCTATCATGTGTTTGATTGGTTAATATGTATTGAAAATGGAATCTTCTTCATTCTTTTTTTTTAAGAACGAGGGTAAAGGCGGAAACGTTTTAGTTTTTTTACATTTTTCGTTTTTGATTTATATTTTGAGTTATGAATTTTTTATTAATTTTTTTGAATTTTTTTGGAGGGGTTTTTATTGTTAATAAGAAAATCCTTAACAATCCTTTCAAATAGGTGGGATTTTAAAATCCCATGAAATGTGGGATTTGATGGGATTTAGTTTCCATTCATATTTTTTCATTTAATGAAACGAACATATCAATTCATGGGGATTAAAATCACATTCCTTAGAATTCCTTACAAATCCTTGAAACGAACATGCCCTAAATTAATTACATAAAAGTGATAAGTTTCATTTGGGTTGTCTCAAAATCAACAAAGGTAGGTGTTAGTTGGGAGAATTGATGTAAATTTGATACAACAAACCTGTAAATATGTAATAAGTTACATGTTTTTGTGTTTGTGTTGTTTGATGACTAGCGATTGTTTGAATTTAATTTAAACTTTAAGTTAAGCCAAAAGGTGATGCATTTGTGCGTTTATATTAGAATCTAGCTTGCATTTTTAACCCATTTGGAGATAGTTTGTCTAAAGTAAAATGCGTTTTTCTATTAACGCATTTTGTAATTTGTAAATTATGAAAAAGAAACAAGTTTGTGCGGATTACAATAAAAAGTTGCGAATATGTAAAAAATGTTTTATATTTTATTACACAACTTAGAGAATATTAAAAGTTAGTATTTTGCTAAATTTAATACAAATAAAATTATATTTTCTTTAGTTATCTTAACAAATAAAATTGTTTTTAAAATGTAAAATTTAATTAATTAATTAAAGTAAACCCGTGAGCACGTCACAACTCGTGATACGGACAAAAAGACCATTTGAACGCACCGGCTCACGTTCGTGGCATGGTTCACCACGACACAAATGCGTGACCTTTGTTCACCAAACTACCCTCATGAAACAAGTGAAATTACAGTGAATATATCCTATTAAAGACAAAACCTGCAGGATAGTTTGGTCATTTTATTAAAAAAAAACGAGTCGTTGGTGTTGGTTTGGTTGGGTGGTTGCGCCGTTCATCCGAGCAGGGGTAAATATGTAATTCACCAGCTAAAGCAGTTTTCTTAAAGTCTGTGGATTTTAATTTTTATTTCAAAACGGTGTCGTCATGTATTCAAAATTAGATGGGTAGTAATGTCATTTAATGTGATGTGGGTACAATAGCCCTTGAGGTCTTGGAAGAATTTTCTCTTTTGGGGATCATCGAATGGAACTTTTGTTAAAATTACATTATACACCCCCGGACTATTCTTTTTGTTATATATTTGAAAGTAAGAACTACAATGAGCACACAAATAATTAGGTTTAGTAAATAAACCGAACAAACATGAATTAGCTTTAAACGAACATAAACGTGAACACTTAAGCGAACGAATATTTGTGTTCATATTCGTTTGTTTTAAAAATAAGCATGTTCATGTTAGTTCGTTTAAAATCTAAACGAACAGTTCACGAACATAATTGAACAAAGTTAAACAAACATATAAGAACAAATGTAAACAAGCACAAACAAACATAAACTAACATAAATGAACAAACTTAAATGAACACAACGGACATATGTAAACGAACAAACGTAAACGAACGTTCACAAACATAGGTAAGTGAACGAAAAATGTGTTCATGTTCGTCCATTTAATTAAATGAACACAAGTTTTATGTTCATGTTCGTTCATTTATTAAATACACGAACTTTCCATCAAGCGGTTCATGAATAGTTCACCGAATATTTGGTTCGTTTACAAGCCTCCACATAATGTTAAAACCTACATTCTATTATGGTTTCATCATAATTTATTTTTATATGTGTATGTTACGTAAGAACTAGAAAGAGCACACACATGTAATGAGAGGGATGAGAGAGTTGGAGAAAACATCGACATTAATCCTAGTACGTCTTCTTTATTTATATAAGATCATCCATAATGTTGTGTCCTTAGGTTTGTCCTTTGTATTGTCATGTTATGTTATGAGATTTTTTAAATAACACTCATTTCTATCGACAAACTTTAAACAAGTCATTTTAACCTCACATTTTATCCAAATTGTATTATATAATAAAGTTTGTGAGTCGATCAACCCACTCTAAGTCTCTACCCATCTTTTCTTAAAAACAAGAGTATCATGTTTCATCGATCCCCTTGTACAATGATCCATTTGTTGGAAGATCGTTCATATAATTGAAATAAAACACTTTAATTTACAATGCAATTTTTTAAAAAAAAAAATCATCTAATTGTAGTTAGAAATCAAATAAACGAAAATACAAGAATTTAAGATGAAGTTGAATGGAGGTATGTTCAACAAATGTCCATTAAAATAGGTTGTGAGGAAGTAGTGGGTGTGGTTAGGGAAGACTCGAGCACCCGAGTTGTACCGCACTAAAGCAAGAAGATGATCAAAGAACGGTCAAGGGAAATTATTTATGTGTATTTGTAAAATTTAGTGCTATTTTTCAACTAAGGATCACCTTACATTACAGTGAGATAAAAGTCAAAATTATTCAATTAGACTTAAAACATAAAATAAATAGCGGTATACGTCTTTACTGCACTTTATTCGATTGTCAAGATTCTAATCAAAACTAAAGTGTGTTTTGTTTTCAATTGTTTCATTAGTGAAAACAAAGTAGCGAACATGAGTGTTATATAAACCCATATTCGGCCATAATGTAGAATTTTTCATAGAAAGCATTCCATGCCTTCTAGAGAGAAAAACGAACAACTGGTTCGAGTTCTTGTATTCTTAGGTTGATTCACACCCCGACCAATGGCGGCGGAACATGCCGGGATGTGACGGATAGCCCATAAGCGCATGATACTATTTAAAGCGACAATATTTAACAAACTCGTTTAATTTCACAACATCAAAATGTCACATAACATACTTGTTCATAAGATAATCATAACAAAATATAGCAAATCAAATATTTTTCATTTTCCTAATATCCTAGAGGTCTTGAAAACGTTTTCTTCATTATCTCTAATCAACCTAAATGCAAACCTGTAACATTGCATAAAATAAAGTTTATCAACACAAAGGTTGGTGAGCAATTCATAGTTTTGAACAATATGTATATAATATGAAATTTCCACATCTTGTATACGAAACGATAAATAATAACAATAATTTGGATAATATGAGATCACTAATAAGAATACATTAGTGACACCGTGCTATAAGAGAATACCAGATAGTTCACGGATTTATGAATGAGATCGTTAATAAGAATACATTAATGACACCGTGCTATAATAGAATACCAGATAGTTCACGAATTTATGAATCAACCAACCAAAAGCGGTAAACACATAAGCATATACGCATGTAAGCATAGAACACCAAATCGAACATTTATTTAAGTAAAGTATACAATAAAGTTTGTGGTTTAAGACTCAAGTATAAAGCATTTAGTTTGAATAAGTATGCAATATCACCCCCAAAACGAAAGATGGAAAACGAGGTATGAAAAGTACTCACATTCAAGTATTAAACTTGGTCGGTAAAAGACGGGAAATCGGAAGGACGTAGTTTAACGATAAAGCCTAAATTAAAGGAACAACCTTGAATTAGAAAGATTGTTTTAGGAAAACTTTAAAATACAAGATAGGAAATGTAAACAATTAAAGTTTAAGGTTTAAAATGTAACTATTTAAGAAATTTATAGAAATAATCCTTTAAAATATAAGTTTGCTCGAACCCGGGTTAAAGTATCTACCATTATTATTTATTCAACCTATGTTAAGTAATAAGGTGGGTAAAAATGCAAGAATGCAAGTCCCTTTATAATATAGATACTAAAACGGGCTTTAACGAGTGTTCGGTTGTTGGTTCGGGTCTTGATAGTTGGTCAAACCCAAAGTCAACTTTCCAAAATATTAAATGTTATGAGATAACTCATAAAAATTAAGTAAGACTTAACAAAGTTTGTAGTTTTATTGTTTTAGAACTAACAACGTATGTTAAGCGAGTGTTCGGTTTTGTCGGTCCAAACTTTGTTATAAGATCAAGTTGGATCCAACATTTCCAAGTACTTAAGAAAATAATTAAAAAAAACTTTATAAAGTATTTTTAAAGATTTATACAAGTCTTGATAGCTAAAAACACACTTGTGTGTCTTAAGCGAGTGAAAATCGGTTTAGTTCGGTTTGGTTCGGTTTCCAACTCTTAATAAGTTCATAGATGGTTTCCACATGTCCAAATATCAAAGAAATTTCATAATAATTTATAAATGAAGATACTTAAGTTTTACAACCAAAAAGTTAACTATAAAGTCTTTAAACGAAAGTTCGGTTTTTGGTTCGGATCTTGTTTCGGGTTAAGACCGAGGTAAGATTCTACAAACCCATAGCCATAGAAATTATATAAATGATTTTAGAAACTTAAATCTAATATAAAGCATTTTATACAATTATTTAACAAAACTAGTAAACAAGTTCGGTTTACGGTTTGAGCTATTTACGGTTAAACCGAGGCTAGTCTCTTCACACCCATAACCATAGAACTTCATAAATATGAAATACAAACTAAAAATGAAAAGAAGTTAAGCATGGTTAGTAAGCTAGATAATTATATATATATCAAGGACCACGTGAGTCCTCCATGAAGCTTTGTCTTACGAGGCCCGACACTTAACCGACCGAGACAGGAAAAGTGATCACCAAAGGTAACAATGGGTGTATATTATATATATGTTGTGCCATAAGCTTCAAGTATTAATAAGAGTTAGCAAGTTAATTAAAATGAAAGAACATGGTCAGTTTGACTTTGGAAAGTCAAACTGCCAAGAATTAATGAAGAACAACCTTAAGATCTTTGAATTTGAGAGAGAATTTGGGGTATGGGCAGGTGTAAAATGAAGGAAATGGTCATGTATGTATAGGGTAAGTTGAAAGGGTCAAGCATAAAGAGTCTTGCATGAAAATGGGTTGGTTTAAGTCACATGTTTGCATAAAAACAACAAAAAACGAGTTCTGGTGCAGACTCCCTTTAGCACAGGCTAAGGTCACCTGGTGGAAATTCTGAACTTTTAAAATTGGCAGTTTTGCCCCCCCGGAGTTGTTTTAAAGCATTTTAAGGCCATTTTAGGGATCAAAAAGGGTGTTTTCGAGACCCGACAAGTATAAAACAATACTATAATATAAAATCCATCATTTTGATTATATCGAAGAGTTCAGGTTACAAAACGGGTCGAGTTTACATAATAAAACAAATACAAAAGTGACCCGAAATTGACGAATGTCACATTTGTCACACCCCAACCTACGGCACAAATGCCGGGGCGAAACTGATTGCTCACAGCTTTTCAAAGGTTACTATCAAGCAATAATATAAGTTTCGATATCTATTAAATAAATTTCCAAATCACAAACATCCATACAAAATCCAAGTACATATAATAATCAATAACAATATATCTCATTAAGTTTTCTTTTAGCATAAATCCTTAAGTGATCTTGTACTTCACATCAAACGAATACCTGCATATTCGTTGAAAATATAATGGTTTTGTTAACACAAGGTTGAGTGAGCAACACACCAGTTCAAAGTATAAATAAAAATATGTATGTGCAACAAGTCATATAAGAATAACAAAACAACCAAATGAGCAAGTATAACTGAGATGTCGAGAAACACAAAGCTATAACGATTGTCGTATGATCATACTAGACTGAGATTATGTTGGACCTCTCCGAATGCCAAAGCATACAAAGCAAATAAGCAAATAAACAAGTAAGGTATAAGTTGTTAACACATAAGACAATAGTTGCAGTTTTGAGTATACGTATATATGAGAAATATAATTTACGCATATGTCCCCAAAACGTGAGAAAGCGAGTAAAATAGGGGAATGCGGTACTCACCTCAAAGATGAACGAAGATGATTAAGATAGTGAGAATGAGGAAAAGAGTCACACGCGAATGTTAAAGCCTATGAGAAAACGAGAACAATGGACATGCTAAGTACGGTATTTATTATGAACACTATATAAACAATATTATAATAATTTAATATTATATATAAAGATTTATCATATAAAACAATTATTTTAATATAAAAAAAAAACTTAATAAATCATAATACGAGAACAAAAATGAGAGTTAAATGATATTTACAAAGTCGTTTTTTCTTAAAAATAATCTTTATTACTTATTATTGTTAATATAAAAATTAAATAGTTTTAAAAAAAGAACAAAGAAAAATAACAAAAAACGGGGTGCAGGGGAATCGAACCCGCGACCCCTGCCCCCAAACCTTACCCATCTGACCAGTCCGTAATATGCAACAAAGGACCAACCCCTTTATAAATAAACATACACAGGTTCTGAACCTAAATTGATCAAGAACCCTAGGAAATCAAATTGATAAAACTGTTTACAATTAATCAAAACTAGTTTAGGGCTTTTGATCCTTGCATAAACGCGATCCAAACCAATATATCAATTACCTTAAAACGAAATCAGAAGAGGGAGAACAAGGGTGAATAGGGCCGGCTACAAAACACAACGAACGGGTATGCAAACGTCCAAATTAGTTCAATTATATATAGGGGTATTGTCGGCGATTAAACAAGGAAAGAATCTTCAAAATTAATTGGATTAATAACAAGGTTATCACGTATAACAAGATTAGGGTTGTCGGTTAGGTTTAAAATGGAAAAACGAGTCAAAATGGTGTAATTGACATAATTACACCGTCGGTGAGGCCGCGAAATGACTATTTCAACGATTTCCTAATATAAAACTTGATTACAAACGATTATTGACAGCTAACTAATTGATTTCTTGATTCGGGTACAAGAAAACCCGTTTAGACAAAGGATGGGTAAATGGATATCCAGGTTGGGAAATGGGTTATAACTAAATTTACAAGAAGAACCCTAGAGTTTAGAAGGAGGGTACGAAAGAGGCAAATCTTTACATTTTGGGTTAAAAAATGCCAAAAGAAGAAAGATATTATTATAAATAATTAAATAATGAAAATATATTAATAAATAACCCATTTAAACTCAATAAACGCAATTATATTTATTTAATAAAAATAACCCGAACATTGAACTGAATCGGATAAAAGTATAAGTTTGAAAACCCGAGTTTTTACAACATTGATTGTAATATGTGTATAATCAATAGAAGAAAGGTTCAAAGTGATTGTTCTCGACTCTACTCGTTTACTTCTTGTAAGTGTTAATCAAAGAGATGCCGCACCTCTGATTGTACGATTCAATCTCGTCAAGATCCAGCTAGGGACCTACAAGGATTCAAGTTCTCATTCATGGCACTCATTGTTCTTCTTATTTTCACAACTCTAATAGTTTCAACCAGAAACTTCGAGCATTATTATCTCATTCATTTTAAATCTATTTTCCACACATCTGGCTTGTCGCAAAACTTTCATCTATATTTTATATCCTATATTATAATACATTTGGTATGTTAAGATTTTTTAATTTTAAAAGCTTTAGAAGTTTTTTTTTAATATAACGCAACACTTGATGCATTCACTATAACTAGAGGTGTGTATGGGTCGGTTTGGGGTGATTTTGTGCCAAAACTATAACCATAGCCGATATGTTGGCCAATAGATAATCATAACCATAATCGGTCCGTTATAGCGGTTTATGTTAATCAGCTTTGAAGGTTATAACAAGTCGATTATGGGTAAGTTAACCGTGACCAAAACATGTAATTGAGCCTAAAAGTTTGGTACCAAAAATTAATAAAAAAAACGACATGACATAATCCAACAAAATATATAATCCATAGTATTAATACAAAATATCCAAACAAACGATAAATGCATTAACTTTTTTAGTAACGTTAAATCATGTTGTAAAAATAAGAGGAGTATTATCTTATTATATTCTTCTATTTTCTCTAATTTATCAACAACATCTTGTAATTGTACACCATAGAGTTGAGAATCTTGTAAATGAGACGGTTCAGTTATGGCGGGTTTGAATTTATCTATAACCAAAACTGACCCACAAATAATGATTCTCAAAAATTCATTAAACCAACCCACCGATTATGTCGATTATCATTTAGTTAGTGGTTATGGCTGCTAATTTACTTACCTCCACCTATAACTAAGAACGTTCAAAGCAACATCTTATCTCTATCTCTATAATTACGCTAAAAATACTACATTTTTCACTCATTTTCATTTAAATAATACTTTTTATAGCATTTACAACAAGGGGATTTCCCCTTATCTGGATCTACATGGCACCATGGCACACAACGAAGAAACCAACTCCACCATTGTAGGCATCAAGTTTGTGGATCGAGTCTTTTTCTGCAAACCTACAAGGGACTTCATATGTGGCCCACTTTCTCTCTTCTTCTCTCACATACATACACACACACACACACACATATATATATATGTGTGTGTGTGTGTGTGTGGAGGTTTGTTATTGTGGGAAAAAGTGAGATTTTTGAGAAAAAAATTGGAATCGGATATGGCGACGATGTGTCGGTTTGTATGAGTTTATTGTTGTAGATACTCTAATACCTTCATCATTACCTTTTCCCCCTTCTCCGCTAAAACCACTTTCAAAAAAACAATAAAAAATTATAAATGGTGAACAATGCTTCTGTAAGGCCCTGATCCCGATGCCCTACTTTGGCGTTGTACTTACTCATAAACACAGTTCTAAATATCATAGTTAATTTAACATTTCGCGGAATAAATAAATGTCAACCATTCATTACATATGTCTTAAAATTTAAACAATATAAAACATGTTTTAAAGTTCAAACATTAAAAATAAGGTCTTCAGATGTCAGCTTCTTATTTCTTCTGCCATGTGACCCTCCTCAATCCAGCTGTCTTATTCTACTCGCCCACGTGCATAATAAAAGTCAGTTACGCTGAGTAAATTCTAGTTAATTAGGCAATATACAATACATTCACATACTTACTTATACGTATCCGAAGATACATATTACTTACTTAACATGTTCATCTTTCTTTCGTACACACATAAGTATATACCTTCATCTTACTTTCATTCTTTCTTTCATAATTTAATCTTACTTTACATATATGCTTATACGTTTTAAAGAGTTTTTCGTCATATAACCTCACATATATTAATAGGGTCTGCCACCCCCATTCACAGATATTATTAGGGTCTGCCACCCTTATTCACTGATATTGTTTAAGGTCTGCCACCCTTCTTCAAAGACATTATTAGGGTATGTCACCCTTTTACAGTCAATTCATAGATACCTTCCTTTCTTTTATATTATTATATTTATACTCTTAATCTCTTCTACATCATTCATATATCATACATACATCATTCGTATACATTCATATATCATACATACATCTTATATAAACATTCACGTAGGATACACTTACCACATAAGGTAAGTGTATTAACTAATCAGATTGAGTATACACACAGCCCCGAAAACATATCATGGAAATGGGGCTAGAAACTCACATGGGTCCAATTGCTTTCAGAGTTAATTGTAACTCCTTTCCTTAATTGGGTGCGGCTAATTGTATAACAATTACATGTATCAATTAACTAGCCCTATCCATATCATATTTCTAGGTTATTGTAACACCTAGCTACGGGGGTCCTAGGGCAGCGCCCCTGGAAGCGGGTTTCTTGGGGCGGCAGCCCCTAGTGGGGTCCAAGGGGTAGAGCCCCTGGCTGGGGTTAAGCCGCCAGGTCAGCTTGGAAAAATTTTATTTTCATTAATAAGTTTTTACTAAAAACCTCATCAGAAAACTAAAGTTCAATTATTTAATCAAATTAAATCTTCATTTTAAACGTTCCCTCATTATTAATTAATTACTTATCTTTAGTTCATACATCATATCGTTTACGTACGTATACGTTGTTTATAGTTCGTTGATTTTGAAAATCGTATAAGTTCTGTCCAACGTATAAGTCTCATTAGGCGTATAAGTTATAGATGGCGTATAAGTGGTTCCAACGTATAAGTGGTTGTAACATCCCGAAATTTCTATATATAATATTTAATATATTATTTAAGTCGGAAGAATTAACTGAGTTAGTAGAGTAATAATAATAATATAATAATAAAGATAAAAGATGTTAGGCTATAAAGATGGAATTAATTATTTTCTAAAAATGAAAGATGAGCTTAAGGTTCATGGGATTAAGGGAGTACAAATACCCCTTAAACCCTAATCCTTTCCATTTCCATCATCTGTACACCATAGCCTACACCTTCAAAAACACACACTTAAGCCAAGAACTCTCTACACTAATCCTTTCAACGATCCGAGATCAACCGAAGGTAAGAAATGATTTATCTCAGCTGTACTAATAAATTAGAACCCGACACCGCAGCCCTGGGATGTCGTATAAGTCGTTTGGATCTAGATCTAGCTTTATTCAGGTGTTTAATCAACCAAAAACAAACTTAAGGACCACCTTAGCTCAGATCTGGACACCCCGAAGCTACCTAGACTATTAACAATCAAACCCCGATCAACCATGGTGGTTAACGGCGGCTGACGGCGCCAGAATCGAAGAAAAACCCCAAAAAACGCGTTAAAAGAAAGCTGGTCTGCGCGTATGGGCGTATAAGTATACGGTCGTATAAGTATACGACCGTATAAGTATGGGCGTATAAGTATACAACGCATAAGTTCATGGCCGTGTAAGTGTACGTCAACGTATAAGTATATGCGTATATGTATGTCCGTATAAGCGTATGGGCGTATATGTTTGTCCGTATAAGTGTATACGCGTATATGTATGTCCGTATAAGTGTATATGCATGTATGTACATGCGTATAAGTGTATATGAATATATGTGCATGCGTATACGTGTATATGCGTGTATGAATGCCCGTATAAGTGGAGAAAAGGTGTATATGTATCTATATGTACCGTATATGTATAGCGTGTATGTATGTACGTATACCGTATATGCATGTGTAGCGTATATATGTGTGTATACCATGTATGTATATATGTAACATGTATGTACATGACGTGTATGTATGTATGACGTATATATATATATATATGTGTGTGTGTGTGTGTGTGTGTATGTACTAGGTTATTAACCCGTGTATGACACGGGTTTGAAAAAATAAATCCCATTCATTAACTTATTATATGATTCTGGTTCTTCAAGTTGCAATAATTATGTAGAAAAAACACATCAAAACTCTTGAAAAGTCTCATGGCTAAAAAAACAAAAAAAAAAAATTATTTCTTATTATATTGTTGTGTTAATTTCAACATCTTGCTACTGAATTAACAGTTGCAAGAGTTTCTATTGGTAAAATAAATTACCAAATGATTCAAATTAAGGGTTTAATGATATTAAATAATTAATCATCCATAACCAACAAAAAAGTAAACTTGTGTGGCTTACTTCATGTCTTTTTTTTAAATTCATGCATTAGGTTATAAAATTAGAAGCAAGAGCAGCTGCATATTTGGTAATATCGGCAAAGAAAGTGTAATACTAATAAAGTTATAGGTATTTTATCACAGTTTTTTTCGATTTCAAACATGTCATCTTATTAAACTTTTAGATTTAGATGATTTTAACACATTTTATCAACTCCAACAACATACAAGAAACTAAATAGTTATAGTGAGTTATATATATATATATGTGTGTGTGTAAATGTAAAAAAAGTTTAAAGAGAACATGTTCGAAACCAAAAGTAATATTTTTCTTAAAATATCATTTTTGACCCTAACTTGTACCGACCAAACCGGTTCTTATGCATTGCACCGACTGACATGACTTATCCCTTTTGCCAGCTATAAGAGAACACAAATAGCAAATTTACCCAGTTACTTAAAGGGTCGAATACAAGTTGAACTTGCCCAAAATGTTTCAAGTCATACTAAAAGTGGGTATGTTTCAAATGAAACTTGTTATGACCTATTATGTAAATCAGAGTAAAAAAACTGTTGCAAATATTTATTCGCAACAAATAAGTATCTCACTGAGAACCAAACCATCATTACTTCCATATATCAAACAATTTTGAGATTCTTGCATAGAAGATATAACACAAACAAACTCACAATAATAAACAACTGACTTAAAAGAAACATATTAGTATTTCGAACACACTACTCATGATCTTACTTCTTTCAATGATTTTGTATAAAATGGGTTCGCAACACCCGTAAATACAACCATTTTCCTATCATTTATAATAGTCAAGTATACTTTATGGCCTTAGCTTGTATGATATTTTTTTTAAAAAGAGCGTTGTGCCTATAACAGACAACACAATGTCATCACCACAAAGATACTCTTCCAAAAAGATATGAATTTTTCTTCATGAATATAAATGGAGATAATCAAGGAAACAAAACTCGCCATGACACCACTTATTATAGGGATAAAAACAACTCATTTTCTATATCAGTTTGTCCTGAAACTCTAGATGATGCAAGTTTGTGACAATGAATAAGCACAATAATTTCACTATCAGTTAACATTTGATAAAATAAAATGCACATAATTATTATATCTGAAAGAAAATGTACTATATGCAGCATCATCAATCTACTATTATCCTTGAGTGTTGAACTATGTCAATTTAATTAGCAAAATCTATCTATCAATGCATAAAAGAAGGTTTATTATATAGAATTAATAGTAAAAGATTATCAAATGAGATGAACCATTTTCATATTGTTCAGAGTAAATATGTAAGGCCCCGTTCCCGGTGCCTTACATTTTGGCGTTGGTTTTACTCAAAAACACAATTCTAAATATCAGAGTTAATTAAAACTTTCGCGGAATATAAAACTTTCATTAATCATTACATATTAATTCATAACATGTCTTAAATAAATATCTTTATCCTTCAAAATTAAAACATCATTTCATAAAAACGTCTCGAGTCTTCCGATGTCACCTTCTTATTCTTCTGTCATGTGCCCCGCTCAAGCTAGCTGTCTCATTCTACTCACATGCGTGCATACTAAAAGTCAGCTACGCTGAGTGAATTCTAGTCAATCAGACAACATATAATACATACGCTTACCTTCATATATGCATCCGAAGATACATATTAAATACTTTACTTATTACTTTTTTTTCATACATTAATACATACGTTCATACTTTATTAGTTCTATACTATATACTTACTGTCATTTCCATCTCAGATATTATTAGGGTTTAATCCCTTCCTTTTCTATCTCGGATATTATTAGAGTCCGGTCCCTTTTTCTTTTCCTTTTCCTTTTCATTTTCTTTTCTTTTCTTTTTTCTATCTCAGATATTATTAGGGTTTGGTCCCTTCTTTCACTATCTCAAATATTATTAGGGTCTGGTCCCTCTCTTCTCTATCTCAGATATTATTAGGGTCTGGTCCCTCTCTTCTCTATATCAGATATTAGTAGGGTCATGTCCCTTCATTCTTCCACACTCGTGCATACTTCCTTCACATATCCATATCATTCTATATTTCTATATATGCTTCCCTTAGCATTTATACATACTCACATACCATACATATACCTTTCATACATAATCATATTTCATATACATTTGTACTTCATCCACATATCTTCCTTGGCAATACGTGCAATATCCGAAGATCGTTCACGTACTGACAAGCTTTCATTCACATTCATAACATAATATCTATCACATAAATCATATAGGGCATACACTTACCACTTAGGGTAATTGTATTAACTTTCAAATTGAGTATGCACACAGTCCCGAAAATATAACAAGGAAATGGGGCTAGAAACTCACCTGGATCCTGTTACGTTAGCCGTTAACGGTTATTCCTCTCTTTAATTGGGCTCGGCTAACTGTACATTAGTTATGTGTATCAATACCTGTCCTAATCGCATTATTTAGATTTCAACAAAATGGCTAAGTCTGGTTTATTCTAATTGAGTGTTCTCATCCCATTTGAATACTTTTGTATTCAAACACACATTATATTCAAATGCACATTTCCAAACACACATTGTATTCAAATGCACATTGTATTCAAACACACATTGTATTCAAATGCACCTTGTATTCAAACACACACTGTATTCAAACACACATTGTATTCAAACACACAATGTATTAAAACACACATTGTATTCAAACGCACATTGTATTCAAACGCACATTGTATTCAGACGCACATTGTATTCAAATACACATTGTATTCAAACACACATTGTATTCAAATGGTTGCTCACTCGCTTACACCCATTATTGGGTCTTTAGGATTTCATTTTCATTATTTCTACATATTTTATCCTCCTAGCTCATATTTAGCATCATATCATTCCTTAAACATTTCCATGTCATTCTTTTCCTATGATCTAGCTCGAGTACCATAAAGCTTGAACCTTTATGGGTTCCAAACCCGTTTAGGATAGATCTAGGGTTTCTAAGTGAACCGTATATACTCACGAGTTCATTTAGTCCACTTTAATCATCAATTTTACATTTTTATCACATAATAAGGTCCGATTTACTATCCTATTAAGTTTCATGCAAAACCGACTTCGTTTACCCGTTATATTCACAAACCGAACACTACTCGTTTTACCCAAAACAAACCAAATAACTCGTTTACTATCAAGTTCATTACTTTATCAATAATCATGACCTGATCTATCATCCTACCAAGTTTCATGCAAATCCGTGCACGAAAAGTAAGCTTTTTTTTTTAACAAAAACGTACATTTTAGGTTTTTGTCTGAAATTACTCGAGAAGCCCAAAACCATATCAAATGAACTCCGATTTGGATTCGAGCGGCCACGGAAGCGTCTCTCTCCGATCTACAAACCCATCAGCTCTCCTTCGCCGGAAACCGCCGCTACAGTCGCCTGAACAGCTGAACAGTCGCCGGAATCTTCACTTTTGAGCTGCTACGGTTTTGCTAATAAAAACCGAACTTCCCGAATCTGATAGAAGATCTAATCGGTGAAAATCTTCATTTATATACCATGAACACTCAGTTAATATTTGAGACCGATCCGACGGTTAGATCTCCAGGAATCTTTGTGTCTTTGTGGGTGGTTTTCTCAAAAACGGGAATTGGAGAAGTGTGTGTTTTTTATGGTGTAGGCCAAGGTGTAGAGATGTGTGAAAATGGAAAGAACTAGGGTTTTAAGGGGTAGCCCATGGAACTTAGGCCCATTTTTTTCTTTTTGGTGCATAATTAATTACATCTAATTAGCCTACTTATCTTTATATCTTTATTATTTTATTATTTCTCTACTAACTCAAGTAAACTTTTCCATCTTAATTAAATAATATATTAAATATTATTCTTAGAAATTTTGGATGTTACAAAAGACGAATCGTGACACTTTCTGAAATCGGTCACTAATAAACAAAAAACATACAAAACAAATTTACACACACTAAAATGAGTTTCAAAAGTTCTACATACATTCTTTTATTTCTAACTTTTTTATTTTATTTACTACTATAAAATTATATAGATAAATCACTAATATGGAATGTTTAAAATATTTATTAATTGTTCTAATTAGATAGTTATGACTATCAAAGTTAAACAATAATGATGTCATTTGGCAAAAAATGAGACAATTGGATGTCATGTGACATAACAATGGTTTTTGTTAATTATAATAGTATATATATATATATATATATATATATATATAACATATATGTATAGCGTATGCGTACGTAAACAATAGACAAGCACTTATATGAGATATGAACTAAAGATATATAAATAATTAATAATGAAATGTAACGTTTAAAACAAAGATTTGAATTAATTAAATAATTGAACTTCGGTTTTCTGATGAGGTTTTTAGTAAAGACTTAGTAATGAAAATAAAATTTTTCCAAGCTGACCTGCCAGCTTAACCCCAGCCAGGGGCTCGGCCCTTTGGACCCCGCTTGGGGTGCTGCCCCCGGACCTCCGTAGCTAGGGGTGATAATAACTTAGAAGTATAGTATAACTAGAAGTAGTTAATTGATACTATGATTGATACACAGTTAGCCGTGCACAGCTCAAGAAGGGCATAACCGTAAATTCATATAGGGATCATTCACAGATGAGTTTCTAGCCCCATTTCTCTGATATGTTTTCGGGGTTGTGTTCATACTCGATGTGATTAGTCAATACACTTACCTTAAGTGGTAAGTGTATGTAATATATGATTTATGTGATAGCTATTATAATGAGGGTATGAATGAATGCTTGTCGGTGCGTGAACGATCTTCGGATATTACACGTATCGCCAGGGAAGGTGATGGTTAGAAGATTAATGTGAGGGATTCCCAGTGTGTCCATATGTTATATTGTAATTTAGTTTACGTGGGTACATTATATATATATTTATTGTACGTGTGGTACGTGTAAGTAGGTGTATGTACGGTATGCGGGCTCTACGTCTGACATAGTAAGTTAGGATTGCAAATCCCTCTAACTTCTGTTGGACATTGACATGGCATGTGATAGCGTAGTTAAGGACGGTGGGCCTTATACGTGTTATAGATGATAGATGTCAACGTAGATAAGGACTGTGGACCTTATATGTATTGTAGATAGGAGTCAGCATAGGAAAGGACTGCGGACCTTATGTGTGCTGTAAATGTAATAGCATAGGGGCGGACTGCAGACCTCATACATGCTATGGAATATGTGGCAACATAGGGAAGAACCGCGGACCTTGTACGTGTTGTTATGGTAGGATGGTATAGGGAAGGACGATGAATGGTGAACATAGGTAAGGACTGCGGACCTTTTACGTGTTCATGACCTTGAGTATAGGTATAGACAACGACCTATGAACATACTCTCGGTGGACAGAGGTAAGTGATAGTATGCATGTATGTATGTTTGAAAGTATGGTAACATGTTGAGTATGAATATGTGTATTCAGATACGTATATATGTAAGTATGTGGATGTATTGTATGTTGCTCGATTAACTAGCATTCACTCAGCGTAGCTGACTTTTAGTATGTACGCAGGTAAATATGTTTAATGAGGTAACATGAGGATGACACATGGCATAGATTGAACCTTTAATTATTTTCAAAGTCAAAATCATTTTTATAGCCTTTTCAACTAATTTTTACAATAGCGTAGCTGACCTAATTAGAGGTCGTTGAACATCATCATCTTCGCCATCAACTTCAACATGAATATCCTAAAACAAAAATGCGGGTAAGTACCTGTCTACATTAACTAACCAATCACGATATAAGAAATAGGTAATGATGATAATGAAGTTATAATAAATGATTATCAAACTATGAGTTTCATTTGATTGACCCAGAATAAATGAATAACAAAGATAACAAAACTTATAAGTGAACAGATGAAATGAGTAGAGAATCAATTGGATTAGGGTTTACAGTGACTGATTTGTTTATATGTGACAACAAAAATTGAAATAAAACTTTCAGATGGTAAGGGTTTTGATAACCTACGATTTCAATTGATAATTAAAAAAACATCGATCGAAAGAATACCTTAGATAGATAGAAGACTGAATTTATGATTGAAGGAGAACTGGAGAGGCGATTAGGATTTTGGATGGTGGTAGAGAATAAGAATGATTGCGACTGATAAAGGATATCAAATAATATAGTACTAAAAGTTCTGGGTTGTTGGGTTAGCAAGGCACCCAAAACCCGCGAGAATTAAAACTTAAATGAGTAGCCAGATATTTTAGGTAATAGTTAATGATTAATAAGAAAATTGTATGGTGTAGAAAAATATCTTATTTGGAAACATTATAGAATTCTTCACAACGATTTATTGAAACTATTAGATTATTAAATTGTTAAATGTAATGTTATATTACAGTTAAATAAAAAAATTCCAATGTTAAAAATACAACTACATTTAACAAAGGCATAAAATCTATTAAAACATTATATGGTGTGAAATAATTGTTACGCCATCGTTTATTTATTTTTATATTTGAATCAGAATTAATGACCTGTATACTAATTTTTATTATTCATGTAGAAAAATATTTTATTAAATATATAATAAATAGGTTTTATGGTATTAATAATTTAAAATATATATACAGTTCCAAAAAAAATTAAAATATAGGTTAATTAATAAATCAAGAGAGAGAAGGAAGCAATTTTTATTTAAAAAAAAAACACTCTTTTAATAAATAGTTTTGAACCAACACCAATTGATAAATAATTAGGTAATATTTTTGAATTAAAACTTAAATGGGTAGCAAGATTGTAAAATCAACTAATTAATAAGCTTCATGAAAAAAAAAAGAAATCGTTCCATTTTCTTCTTTGAAAACACAAGTTATTTAAGAAGAGAATACTAATTTTTTGGAAAGAGTGTTGGATAAGAAATATGTTATTTAAAGATAGATCTCCAAGCTTATATGCTCTTGAATCTATTAAAGATGTTTGTAACAAGGATCGTGTCTTATGGGATTGAATGAGTTTGGAGGTGGCGTAGAGGGATTATTGGTGGTAGAGAGTCAGTTTAGTTTAAAGGAAAATTGGTTTTAAATAATCCCAACTATGCCCTATTGGTAAATAACAGTCCCAACTTCACACTTGTCTGGTGGCTGTCCGAACTAAATATGTATTTGTTTCTAACAGTCTGCGACTAACGGAGGACTAACCCCGTTAGTCCGATGATGATGTGGCACGCATACGTGTCAAAAACGTGCTTATATGGCAAATACGTGGCAAGATCGAGCTTACGTGGCAGATTACACAATCACCATTACCATTCCACCACCATCACCACTCTCTAATTACTCTCTCTATCTCTCTCTTCTCTTCTCCCTCTCTACTCCAGTAACTCCACCACCACCATCCCTCCAACACCAGTTATCACCTGCCGACATCAGCACCACTACCTGCCAGCACCTACCATCAAGCCCTAATCATATTAATATTCATCATCTGCTTCTTTTTCTAGGGTTAGGGTTTATATGGCTCGAGAATTGGGAATCTGGCTTGATTATTTTGCGGAGGAGATAGTGGTGACGGAAGAGCGTACGGTGGCGTACATCACGACGGTGAGGGGAAATATCCACGACAGGTGGATATGTGGACTGTGTGTGGAGGCAGTGAAGGATGAGACAGCGAGATCTTATTCGCAATCGCCGGAGAAAGGTCGTCTCCGGCGGTGGCGTTGTTAGAATTGGTGGTGGTGAATTGAGATGGCCAGTTGCAGGTGGTGGGTTCCAGTGATCTGGGTTTGTGAACTCCGGCAAGATTAGGGCAGAATTCCGGCTAGTTAGGGGTCGGAGAAGATGACCGGAAGATAGCCAGTTGCAGGTGGTGGGTTCCAGTGGTGGCTGCTGTGGATGGGTATGGCGGTGGTCGGGGTTCCGAGGATGATTGCAGGGGTAGTGGACTGGTGGTGTTGTGGTGGCTGGGTTGTAAAGGGTAATAGGTTGAAGATGATGGGTTTAGTGGTGGGATGGACACAGTCAGCCGCCACGTAACGTTCCACGTAATCAAGTTTTTTCCAACTGAGATGGCCACGTCAGACAAAGACTAACGGAGTTAACATCCGTTAGTCGCGGCCCGTTAAAATCAAATACACAAATAGTTGGTACTGCCAGTAGGAAAGTGTAAAGTTGAGACTGATATTTACTGATAGGGCATATTTTGGATTATTTAAAACCAATTTTCCTAGTTTAAATGCCATATGGAGTTTTTTTTTGTCGATGTTAATCTTTATAATTCTAAAGACAAGTGGAGTTTGTCACACCCTAATCTACAGTGGAATATGTAGGGGTGCGACTGATCACTCCCTAGCTCATAAGACACTAATAAATAAATGTCAATATCTAATTACTTTATTGGCATAAAACCGAAGAAAACTTTACAAATATGTCATAACAATTACATAAAAATAAATAAATTAAACAATTGTTATTTTCGTTGATAACCTAAAGCATAAATTCTACGAGCTTCTAACATCTAATAAAGCTACCTGCAACATGCGTAAAAATATGGTTTTGTCAACATAAATGTTAAGTGAACAAATACAATGTTTGATATAATATAATAATGAAAATACAATTCATATGTGGATGCGGTATCACAACAATTAAATCAACAATTGACTAAAAAATAACGTGTCTTTTGGCCATGACGCTAGTTTGGTCAACGTTACTCGAACGACGTATGATCATACTAAATGAGGTTGAGGATGAGGTCAAACCAAATAATTAATAAATAAACATAGACAAGTAGCATATATTCAATTAATTGAGTAATACATGTAAATATATAAAAACAGAATTATGGTTGAAGATTCGTTTACATAAACATTTGAAATAGTGGTACGCAATTTACGCCCAAAATAAAAGATGAAAACGAGGTGTGACTACTCACCTTAAAGTAAGCGAGAATAGTAAATAACAGAGATGGAGATAAGCGAGTTGACAATTGAACTTAACCAAAATATCGGAAGTAATCAAAGAATAATTATTAGAACAAGAGTTAACCGAAACTTGAGGTTTTTTTTTATAAAGAAAAAGTAAGTTAATCGAGCGTGGGGTCCGAATATCGATATAATTTCGGATTCGGTTCAACAAATTCAAAACACAAAACTAAAACAAAACTCTAAAAAGCACACACAACAAAACTCCAGAGAGTCATAAGTCAATTCGGTTAAGATCATTGAGCTACTAAAAAGCCACAAATTTTAACTTAATGTAAACCTTAAATGGGTTTTGATTCAATTGGACATTGAAATCCCTTTATCCGTTGAAATGGGATAGGGGCTTTTATTCATTTAATAATGAATAAAAGACAATAACCAAAAGTTACTCGGGAAATTGGTGAAAGATGAAGACACTGAAACAGTTGACTTTTAAGCTCAAACTATGAAGAACCCAAGAATTAGAGCATCAAAACATGAATTAGAAGTGAATTGAGGTGATGCAAAGAATGAGCAGAGGTTGAGGGTTAATATATAGATTCAATTGAACTTATGGAACACGAAATCGTTGATTTAGTAACTTAGGGTTTTGATATTTTAGGAAAATAATAATCAAATTAAGTGCAAAACACTTAATTTTGGAGAAAAAAATTAGAGGATTTGACAATCCAAACACGTCTAGATACACGTCTTGTGAATAATCTAGAAGATAATCTCGTTTAGAAGGGATTTGGTATCAAAACATGATTTTTAACAAAATATTATATGCAGACAGCCCCGTTACGCATCGTGACTGCGGAAGCTCATGACCGTCGCGTAGTGCAACGGGCCAAAGCACTCAAGGAAACAACACCCATTGCGCGTCGCGGTGGGGGTTAGAATATTCCATCACGTAGCGCAAAAGGATTTGCAGACACAAAACTTTCACTTTTGACATATTTGACCTTTGGACTTTAATAAACTGCAATACAAACATAAAATACATGAAATTGTGTCTATGAAACATTACCAAAAAAACGTAAACGAACAAAATTCGATAAAATTAGTGTATCAATTATGAATATTAGTCTTTTAAAAATTATTTAAAATTATTAAAAAATTTAAACGGGTCGGGTTTTCGGGTTCGAAAAATGACAAATGTTATAGTTTTGGACTTAGAGGATGATAATTCCTTCTCGATCAAATATGTTTGTTTTTACCTTGACAGGTTTTCTCTTCTAGAAGGAGATCGACCAACGACTAGGAATAAACTTGTAAAGAGGATTGCAAATATCTTGGGGTTGAGGATTTTGCTTGATTGAATTCCTACTCAAATCAATCTTGTTGATAGAGTGTTTAATGTTCCTTTAGTGTTGTGCCTTTTATGTTCTTTGGATAATAAATCAACAGATCATATTCTTGGATCTTGTATTATGGATCCTCGAATTAGGAAACTTGTTGCTCGATGGGCTGATATGAAAATTTTGTTATCCAAAATTTCACAAGACTCTATGCTTTCGATCTTGATGCCTCGTAAGAAGAAATCACTGTTGGAAGCGATTATGACGACTTGGTGGGTTATATGGCATCCCAAAAGGGGGCAATATATTCAACGAAAATAAACATTTGGAAATTGAAATGTTTTTTGATTCCACTGTTGTTACAAGCGAAACACTAGAACTCAACCAAAAAGACTAGTCTTTTTTCTTAACTAAGAAAACCGGTGCATCAAAGTCACTTTGGCTGCCACGTATAATACCTGCTTCCAAAAGTTTCCGGGTCATTTTCTCGATAACATCTATTTGTACCATTGGGTACCGATACTGACGTTGACTAATTGGTGTTGTACCCTCCTTTAAAACAATCTTATGATCAAATTTACGCTCGCGTGGTAAACTGGTTGGTGTTTGGAACACATCCCTGAACTCGGTAAATAGTTGCTGCCATATATAGTCATCCTTCCTTGGTACAATTTTTTAATCAAAGGGCACCTGAGGTTGTGTGAGTTGTATATTAAATAGTTGAGAAGAATTACTCTTTGCTTGCTTATGTAAGATGGACCCCATGTTTTTCTAGAACACACCAAAACTTGTTGTTCTCAATGCCTTTAAGCTCACAAGACACCCCGTCTAACTTGAACTTCATTATCTTTTGAAAGTTCCACAAAATGTCTTCCAATGGAGATAACCACTGGACACCTAGGATCATGTCATAGTTTTCTAATGGAATAAGGAGGACCTCGGTTGTGAACCATTTACCCTCCATAGTCCACTGGAACTCGGGGCAAAGTTGCTTACACTAAAGTTGGTTGCCATCGGCTACACCCGCTTTAATTGAAGGAATATCTTTAACCAGACATTGAAGTTTCTTGGCTAACCTGTTGTCAATAAAACTATGAGTCGAACCTGAGTCGGTTAGGATATGAAGTTGGCGCGTCCCCATTAAACCCATAATCCTCGTTGTCGAGTAGGATGGCAGCCCGGTTAAGGCACGAATAGAAATTTGGGGGTTCTATTCATTCCCTTCATTAGATCCATTATCATCGTTAACATCGATAATAAACAATTGATTTTTTGTGCACTTGTGACCCAGTACAAACTTTTCGGTGCACCAAAAACACTCACCTTTCGCTCGTTAGCGTTCCAATTCTTTGTTGGTTAGTGACGTGGTTGGTTGGTAGTATTAAGCTTAGTGGTTGCTCTCCCAGTAGTTTTGGAGTATGGGACCGGTAGTAAAGGCAGTTTAGTGGCGTTTACCGATGGTGTGATATGGGAAGTTTATGAAGTTTTCAAAGGAACCCCCTTCCCGTAATGGTGTTCATTAAGTTCATATTATTAATATATGGATTCTTGCCAATCTGTAAGCCTCGTGCAGGGTTCGAGGTTTACACATCTTAACCAGACCTTTGATTTCCTGTTTCAACCCTTTCACATAGAGATTAGTCACTTGTGACTCACTAATCGTAACCTTATTAAGCAACATGTCAAAAGCCGAGTCATATACTTGTAAGTCATCTCCCTAACTGAGAGATGCCAACTCCTCCATTGCGTATTCGAACATTGCATTCGAGAAACGAGTAGTGATGGCTAGTACATAGTCCCTCCATGATATTTCAGTTCAGATTCCGGATGATTCCCTGATCTTCATAAAGGTTTTATGCCACTGGATTGCGTCTCCTTCGAGGTGAATGACAGGGTTCTTGAGTCTCATATTCTTTGGTGTCTCGTCAACCGCAAAGAAGTGTTCACACCGGTATACCCATCCTTTAACATCTTCGCCATTGAATTTGGGAAATTAGACCTTTCCCACACTCATCGGTCGGTTATTTTTGTTCGGTTCTTGGTTCCCAAACGCTCTGGAATAGCTGTCGGAACTAGCGTCTTCATACTTTATCAAGAGTTGTTCATGTTTATGCATCATGTTCGTGAGAGAGGCCTAAATTTCATCGATAGCCTTTTGATGCTCCTTGAGTGATTTATCAACATCTTGGTTTCTGGTGTTTGTCATGGTGATGGACGATTCCGATAGGGATCGACTGGATGATTTGATACCTTTGATAGGGTAAAAAAGTGTGGAGAAAGAAAACTAAAAGATAAAAGGAAATAACCAAATCTTCCAATTTTCTCATTCATACGTTGAAAGACTATAAGTACCATAAACAAGTTACAAAGAACCCCCTGAACTAGAAACAAATGACGTAATAAACTAAATGTCTAATAATCAAGAAATACCAAAACAATCTTGATAGGGTTAGAAACGTGTGGAGAATGAAAACTAAAAGATAAAAGGAATTAACCAAATCTTCCAATGTTCACATTCATACGCTGAAAGACAATAAGTACCATAAACAAGTTACCGAGAACCCCCTAAACTAGAAACAAATGACATAATATACTAAATGTCTAATTATCAAGAAATACGATGACAATACCCCTCCCTTAACGATTTTTTATCTCAAAAAGTAAACTCAATGAAACCAGGAAAACGAAGCTTCATGTCATCCAAGTATTCCCAGGTTGTTTCATTAGTTGTCTGATTGTTAACGAACTAGCATCTTGATGTCAGCCCTATTACCACGCTTCACCATCTTTTTCTCGATCACTTCCTCAGGCCATAGACTGAACCATGAATCTACCGGAACGGATAGAATCTTCTCAGGTGGACCCAGAGCTGGTTTAAGGAGTGACATATGGAACACCGGGTGTATTTGCGCTTCATCGGGAAGGTCCAACTGGTAGGCCACTTCACCAATCCTTTCTAATACCAAAAGCGGACCGAAGTACTTTGGAGTGAGTTTCGAATGTTTATGAACTCGCGTAGAGTTTTGCATATATAGTCGTAGTTTAAGATACACCCAAGTACCCACCTCAAGTTCACATTCTGGCTGCTTCTTTTCCGCTTGCTGCTTCATTCTGTTTGGGGCCTTTGTAAGGGTTTGTTTCAATAGTTTTATTGTTTCTTCCTTGTTTGTTAAAATCTCATCCAATTCTCCATTACTCTCATCCTTCTTAACATAGTGAATATAAAGAGAAAAAGGATACCCATATAATGCTTCAAACGAAGGCATGTTAATCGACGTGTGAAATATAGTGTTGTCGGCTAAAGGAACCCACTTAGACCAGGTAAGCGGTCGCCCCATTGTCATGCAACGTAAATAACCCTCTAAAGACCGATTCACCACCTCGGTCTGACCATCCGATTGGGGGTGGTAAGCCTTTGATAAATTGGCCGTAATGCCATGTAAGGATAAAAATTCCTTCCAAAAAACACTTATAAATATCGGTTTCCGTATAGATATTATCGAGCTAGGACAAATATGAAGCATGAATACGTTATCGATGAACACTTGAGCCACATCGGCTGCAGAGAAGGGGTGTCGAAGTAGTATAAATTAACTGCTTTTGTGAGTCGATTGACTACTACCAAGACTGTGTCCTTACCTTTTGACTTTGGTAGGCCGCCGATAAAGTCCATAGAGATATTAGTCCAAACCATGTTAGGTATGGGTAGTGGCAGCTATAAACCCGACAATGCCACATTTTCGTGCTTGGCTCGCATGAAAACGTCACAATTCCGTATTATTTGTCTCACCATTTTGGTGATCCGTTTCCAATAGAACATACCTTTTACCCTTTGCACGGATGCATGAATTCCCGAGTTGTAACAATTCAGGTTTTTTCATTAATACTTTGTAATTGTTATCCGACCCATTTCTATGTTCGAGTTATTTTATCAATAAAATATCACGTCTATCGAGTTATTATTATTTTATTATTAATTGTTTATTATATTTATTAAATATATATATATATATATATATATATATATAGATAGATAATTTGATTTATATACATTATTAACTCTAAACTAAAGTTTAACCCCACTTTGTTTCTATCTCTAAACTTGAGGGACCCAACTGCAATTTCCGCCAAATATTATATCCAAACCCAATAACCCAGACCCGTATCTATGTTCTTGAAGCTTAATTCTCGTCCTAATAGTGAAATTGATTTGTGCAAACCATTCCTTCAGCCTAAACGATCTCACCGACAAAAAGAATTAGGAAACCATAATCTTAAAGATACGAATTATTTATTATAACAAACCGCCATAATCATATTTGGTATTATACCTAATCCGTGCATAATATTTCAATTAAATTGGTCTGCACCATCATATCGACATCGCCAACCTAAACCCCTATAAGCAATTAAGTTTTAGTCACCCGATTATGCCAGTTCTAATCCTGGTTTGTGTCGTCTGCATATCGACCATTCTAACTATCATTTGATCATCATACAAGGTAACTGATTATCCGCCAAATATTATATCCAAATCCAATAACCCAAACCCGTATCTATGTTCTTGAAGCTTAATTCTCGTCCTAATAGTTAAATTTATTTGTGCAAACCATTCCTTCAGCCTAAACGATCTCACCGACAAAAAGAATTAGGAAACCATAATCTTAAAGATACGAATTATTTATTATAACAAACCACCATAATCATATTTAGTATTATACCTAATCCGTGCATAATATTTCAATTAAATTGGTCTGCACCATCTTAACGACATCGCCAAACTGGCCCCTATAAGAAATTAAGTTTTAGTCACCTGATTATGCCAGTTCTAATCCTGGTTTGTGCCGTCTGCATATCGACCATTTTAACCATCATGTCATACAAGGTAACTGATTATATGTTGCAGATCGTCGTTATCTCAATTTAATTAACCCCGTGATTAATCGACCAAAAGATTAACCATTTGGCCGATTGATGATTATAGGGTTTGCATTCTAATTTGGGTATTTGTTCTGCTGGTTATATATTTTTGTGTTCGTGTTTATACCAACTAACACCCTATCCCGGGTGGCTATAGTGTGCGTGTTAAGAGTGTGCTGGGCTGGAGGGCGTAGGTTCGAGCCCCTACAGACCCGTGTTTAGATATTTTTGGTATTTATCTATTTAAATCTTTATATTAATACATTTAATTATTTAAATATACTATAAATATAATAATTAATTTATATTTTATTTTAACCAACATATAAACAAGTCACTTCTCCCAATCTTGGTTTTTACCATATATATATATATATATATATATATATATATATATATATATATATATATATATATAATATAGGGTGGGGTTAAAATAAGAAGTGGAGCTTGTCTAAGAAGTGTAAGAAGAATTCTGGTGCGTTAGATATGTTGATCTGACGGTGGATATGAAAAGTTTGTTTTTTGTTCGATGTGTTTTAATAGATATAGTGATGAAAACACACTTTCTACACTTCTTAGGATAAATCTACTTCTTATTTTAACCTTACTATATATATATATATACAATAGTTATTAAAAAATTGATAAATGTTTTTATAATAAATATTTTAATAAGGTTTTTAATTTAAAATACGTAATATATCTTGTTATTTAACATATTAAAATACAATTAAAAGGTCAAGTATCTTATAAACGATTATATTATTACTTATTATTTATAATATTAATTTTTAAGTAATCTTTATTAATAATAAACTTTAAGTAAATTATTTAACTCTCAAATGACCGTTCATATCTCGGATACCTATTATCCATATATTAATTTATAGTTATTTTTTTGTCATTACTTTACTTAGGGGTTTCCCGTTGATACATCTCGACAAGCCTGATGTTTATTTTGTTATTCTTATCGCTCTCATTCATTCCTTCGCTTATAAGGTGAGTAATCACTCCCCTTTTTTACTTGTTTTCAAAACTTTTGGGGACATATGTGTACTTACATCATTCACTTATTATTAGTATTCACACTAGCAACTGTTAACCTTATGCGCTATCAATTATGTGCCTAACTTGCTACTTGTAAATTTTCTTATTTGAACGCATTCTGAGAGGTCCATCATATTCACATTTAGTATGATCATACGATCGTCGTAGTAGCCAAAGCCCACTTCGCATGGCGATGGTTTTACCAACACTCATTTATTTGCTCATTTGGCTTGATTGTATATCTCATAAGGACAGCTTGCTTATTTTTCTCATATTATATTTTATTGAATTAACTGGTGTTGTACTCACTAAACCCATCATTGAAAAAATATATCTATTTTATATACATATGCAGGCCTTAGACTAAATTTAGTGCAAGCTTTTGGAAGAAATTTAGATGCTACTTTAAGTTAAAGAATATTATCAAGACACAACTTATCAAGACTTAGATTTGAATTTACTTGTTTTGTTTAATGAGTTGTACATTGTCATTTGAAATTGTTTGAATATTTAATTAAATTTAATAGATATTACCATTTTCAATTTATTGCATGATAGTACCTTGAAAGCTGTGAACAACAGTTCGCGCATCGGCATTTCCGCCTTAGGTTGGGGTGTGACACGAGCGGCCCCCATTCAGTGAATAGTGGCAAACTTTCACAATGTCTTCCCTCATTTGTTTATCACCCCCACAATCAGTGGGTTGAGTTCTTCTATTTGGCTTGTAAATTGTTATTAGAGCCAACCCAGAATGGTGGTCCGCCGAGTGGTGGCCTGGAGTGAGCAGCCGTGACCAATGAGGACTCGAAGTGGTGGCTCACGGAGTTGTGGCCTGGAGTGAGCCAGCTGTGACCAACGTGGCCGTGACCAACGAGGACATTGGCCTTATTTGTTTCACTAATTACTACTATTCCAGATACGTCATGGTACATGATTATTTGGACTACAAAAGCAAACCAGATTGTAGAGCAAGATCTGATAAGTAATAGTCAGCAAATTGGGATTCATTTATCAATAGGATTTTTTCTTCCATTTGAATTTATTTCAATAATTCTTTTAGTTGCGTTAATCGACACAATTGTTGTAGCTTGTCAATAATGACTCTTTATAACTGGAAAACCAGGGTGTATTGTCACAGACTGTAATCATTGTAAGGTATGAGACTTGTCCCACATCGGTTGTTTGGACAACTGATGTGGGGTTTATAAACCAAATGGGTTCCTTCATCTATCAGACTAGTCTTTTGATTTGAGTTATTTTGTTAGCTTGTAAAAGCTGTTAACTTTACATATTTGTCGATTGTTAAATAATGTCATAAAGTTAGCATTCACTAGGTGAACTGGATGGATACAATACTCGATTACAAGTTTGTAAGTTTGTTTCCGTCCACCTAGTTTCTGGCAAATAAGATATCTTTATAAAATCCTTAATTGTTTCTAAAAATGATTTGACATTTGGTTCAAATAAGAAGTTTGATTTTCCCTTGGATGGCTCGGAATGTGGCATTTCGATCCATTACTTTAATCTCAAAAGTTCACTTACATCTTCACTCATCTTTTACAACCTCCACCACTCCATCGCTTGCTACCACCGCAACCCTCACACACTGCCACAACCTCACCGGAAAACATTCTCAGGAAAGTTGCCAGGAAATTCACCGGAAAAATTGCCGGAACGCCGTCGGTAGACGGCCACCGATCACAATGGAAAACATTATGAAAAAACACCATAGAAAAAACACAATGGAGAAAACACTATAAAAAAACATAATGGCAAAAACATAATTTGATAAAATACAATTTATATAAAACACAATTTTGGTAAAACACAAATTGTAAAAAAACCCACTATATTTTAAATTTTTATATAACAATATGATACTTATATTAAAAATAAATGATGATTTTTTTTAAGAAAAAGAGTGTCGTATAAAAAATTTATGTATGTTTTAAGATGACAGGAGACTTGACGTGAAAAGAGAAAACTAACAAACATGTCCAAAATTAATGTACTAAATTACCTTTTGTTCTTCCTAACCAAATCATATTTCCTACTATAATCTAACTCTGGTATATTAATAGAAGTTTAAAACTATTAAATACGAAGTAGTAAAACTACCATTTTCTAGTTTTGTTTATTTTTTACTGACACAAATCACATGCTTCCTCACAGGAAACATTAAATTTAAGGACTAATGTTTGAAAATATAAGTTCAAAGGACATAACTCGTATAACATAAAACAACTTGGGATCATTATAGCAATTTCTGTGTGGGCCCAAAAATAGTGGCTATTTTGGGATTTCGTTGAAGACGAAGCGGTGAGTGACGTTGATTAAGTACGACACGCGGCAAACGTTACGAAAGATGTTAGATAGGTGTACGGCCAATAGGACCCCACGTGTCATAATTGTACGTTGCGATTGATACCCACGTGGGCCGTGTCTAATTAACCTGGAATTATTATTTTTTTTGAAAGTCCTATATAACCTGGAATTAGTTTAGCTACTAGTCAAGTGCCGTCGCAATGCAACGTCATACGTGTGAGCGTGCCGATGTTAGTACGCTCATAACCATTTTTTAACTTAACCCGTTTCGACGCGATACCCGCTTTGACCCGACAACATGTTAATTCGAAACCCGTTTTGAACTGACCCCTTTCGACCTTATCCCATATCGGTCCGAACTAATTTAACCCATTTTGTATTGACATGTTTCGACCATAACCTGTTTTGACACCAACAGCCGTTCGACCCGTTGTCGGTCTTAACTGGTAATCACGTAACATGGTAGTTTTTTTTAAATTAATAAACTATAGCAATATTATACTCAAATTAAAAAGAATAAAATGCTCGTTTTGATGGTGTAATTGTTTAAATAAAATATTAACGTGTAAAAACGTTATGGTCATTTAAACGTCGTGGCGATAGTTTCTTTAGAATAAAGGGTAAATGTGTAACTATTATTTAAACTAACAAAATTTACGAAAGTCGAAGAATTAAAATTGTAACTATTTTCAAGAAATTGAAGTTAATGTATGATGTGCATAAAGACAAAATTACCCCTAAAATCATATATTTTAATGTACCGTGTGTTGTACATAATGCATTGTTTATTGGATCTTTTAAAATTTAAGAGGTCTTTCACTTTTGTATCATATAGTTATAGATTATTGCTTTTTAAGTCAATATTAAAAGGAATTTATTATTAATTTATTATTACTATTTTTTATCAATCAATGAATAAAGTCAGGTGATTCGAAGTACATCAATGGCAAAAGGTGAACCTTATACCTGCGATTACAGACAACGCTGTATAGTCCAAACCCACCATTTCCTGTTTTGAAAAAAAAAACCGCCCCTCAAATAGTAATTGCGTAAAACATGGTTAGAATTAAATTTGAACTTGAGACTTTACAATCTTAAGCTCAAATGTTTGCTTATTTTATAATACCAGTTAAAGTTTATAAAAAAATTATTATAATAAAATAACTAATACGAGGAACTTTTGAGGTTTTTGATTGGATATTATTATTATTATAAATAAATAAAAAAATAGGTTCGTTATGTTACGTTACAATCAGCTCAGTTAATGCGATCATTTAAAAATATAGTTTGGTTAATTTAGTTACTCTATGTGAATGGTTGGCTTTAAATGATAGATGGATTCAAATTAATTTAGATTAATTTGAGCCAAATAAAATTTCAATAATCAGAACTTATAAATAAGAATAACCGATAACTCGTATATGTTATTTATAAAAAAAAACACTCTCAACCTTTGTGATATATAATATATTATTTAGAGTAAACTATAATTTTCGTCTCTATAGTTTGTCTAAATCTGCGGTTTTAATCTAGTTGTTTTAAATATGCGATTTTTATCCATGTGGTTTCATTTCACTTACAATTAAACATGACACCACAAACGATGTTAAGTATGGTCTTTAAACCCATCAGCGTGCCTCTCACGTGAGTGACAGTTTTGTCTATTTTCTTCTCAAATAAACCTCAACCCTAATTCGCAAGCCCCCTCGCGTGAAGGGCTGAGGTGTATTTGGGGGAAGAAAAGGACAAAACTGCCCCTCACGTGAGAGGCACAATGATGAGTTTAACAATCAGATTTAACGGAGTTAGTGAGGCTGAGTTTAATTGCAAGTTAAATGAAACCGCAGGAACGAAAATCACAGATTTAAAATAATTAGCCTAAAACTGCAGATTTAGACATATCATATGGATGAAAACCGCAGTTTACTCTATTATTTATGATGAAAGTATGCAATTTGACAAAATACGAAGGTACATTTTTGTAAAATCTTGAAAGTGCCTCATCTTTTATTTTTGCAAGTTAACTCACTTGCGTGGTTTAACAGTTTTTTTTCTTTAAATAGTCCCGCGGCAATGTCTAAATACTATTTGGCAAACCAGATTATTCATAGAGAAAAGTTAAAATACAAAGGGAGACAAAAATAAGAAGTGTGAGAAGGATTTGTGACCACATAAAAAACCCCTTAAAAATAAATTCAAAAATAATAATAAAAAAATCATAACTCAAAATATAAATAAAAAACGAAATATATAAAAAAACCAAAATGTTTCCGCCATCATTCCCGTTCAAAGAAAAAAATATACAAAAAAATAAAAAAAAAATTGACGAAAAGACACAATGACGAGATTAAAGACACAACGACGAAAATGAACAAAATACACAATTATAACTAAAAAATACATAATAGATCGCAAAATATAACACAATGCCAAACAAAATATAGCACAATGTTGAGTAATATAACATAATATAAAGAAAAAAAAGACACAATGATAAGAAAAAAAACACAATTGATGAAGATAATAAACACAAAACACAATGATAAACAAAAAGACACAACAACTTTTTTCACTTATCATTGTTTTTTTTTTGAGAACGAGAAGAAGGTGGAAACATTTTTGTGTTTTTTACTTTTTTCGTTTTTTAATTAAATTTTGAGTTATGAATTTTTATTTATTTAACAAAAATAATTTTAAGGGGTTTTTTTGTATAGCTAAAATCCTTCTCATTTTTTTATTTTGTTTACCTTTGTTGAATAACTTGATCCTTATTTGTATATTGTTAGTTAAAATTCATTAATATTTATTGTGAGTTGCTTGCGGTCCCACCGGTGAAATAGAGTGGTGATATTGTTTGCTTCTTGACAAAGATTAAAATAAAGGTTGAAAGCGTCTTCTTTTCTACCAACTTTGGTCATATTTAATGTTTCTCTTCAATGTATTATTTAAGTTAAAATTAATTTTCAGTCATGTTTAAATTTCAAGTCAGTTTAAATAAAAAAAATACTGAAATTAATAATTAGTGTTCATGTTCAATGCCCCGTTGCAGACTTGCAGGTCTACTCTTCTAAATAAAAAAATCTAGAGGTGTTTCATTTGGTTAAATTGACGTAACTATTTTATTTTACTATAAACTAATTGATGTAATTAGGTGTTTTTGGAAGGGTTAGCAACTTATTTTTCACTAGTTTTTATAAAAACCCATACTGTTTTATAAAAAAAAGGTATTCTAGAAGTAATAATAAAATAATTCATCTATTATTTTGATTAAGCATCACCAAAAACTTTCTAAAACAATCTCTTGTCAAGCTACCACATAAAAAAACACACACACATTCTTCAAAATCCTCACAACCTTTCCAATGAGAAAACCCAATGTTAAACGAGCAACACTTGTGGGCTAAAGGATGATTCAGTTTGATCTTAAAGAGATGGTTTGGAAGAGATCATGACTAAAGGGACTTAAAAAAAACTAAGTCATACTTGGTAGCTAAGTTTCCTTAATGGATAAGTCTTTTTAGTATGGATAAGTCTTGCTAGTAGATAAGTTTCTTTATTTCAAAAATGATAAGGATTGGTGTAAGTTTCAAAGTCTTACGAGCTAAGTTTCCTGACTCATTAAGATTTTGTTTGCCTATATAAGGCTTGTAAGGTTTAGTTATAGAAATATATCAAGTGTGTCTTGTATTGAATATAAGTTTGTCTTATATCTCTCTTTTATTGTTTTCAAATAATAAGAAAACGCTCGTGCGTTTGAGCAAATATTATTTGATCATGTATCGGGTCTTGGATTTGTTTACTACTTCACTTGTTTAAAACGTAGCAAGTGGTATCAGAGCCAATCCATTAAACATGGACGACTTTTAAGCTGTTGGAGGCGTGAAGAAATTGAACATTCAAAACTACAACACATGGTCAACCTTTATGAGTTTGTATCTACAGGGTTAGGATCTGAGGGAAGTTGTTCAAGGGTCAGACACCACCCAACCGAGAATCGACACCAATGGGGTGATTAACAAGTGGAAAGTAAAGGTCGGAAAAGCTATGTTCATGTTGAAAACAACGATCGAGGAAGAGCTTACGGATCACGTCCGAGACCTAGCAACGCCAAAGGAAGTATGGGATGCTTTGGCGGCACTTTTCTCCAAGAAAAATGACGCGAAGCTTCACCTTATTGAAAAAGAGCTTCTGTCAATCACTCAAAAAGATCTCACGATTCCGCAATATTTTCACAATGTTAAGACCTTGTGTCGTGAGATTGGGGAGCTTGATCCGGAAGTAAGAGTTGGAGATGCTAGAATGAAACGAATCTTAATACACGGTTTAAGAACCGAGTATCAAAGTTTCGTAGCCGCTGATCAAGGATGGCTGAAACAATCATCCTTGGTTGAATTCGAGAATCTTCTCGCAAGCCAAGAAGACTTGGCTAAACAGATCAGTGACAAGTGAATGCCAGTGACTAAATTAAAGTCAGTGACTATTGAAGAGATGGGGACCACCAGTGAATCAAGCTAGCATGTCGGCCACTAAGACCGGTCGCTATGGGGCGCCCTTGGGGGGCTTTTTGGGCGACGTGGGCGCCGAACACCGGCATGGGGCGATGACGAACCAAGGGCGACGAAGGTGAGTCCGTTCCAATGGCCGGCGTGGTTTTGAATTTTGGTGGGTCCCCCCTCCAGCGTTCATATTAACAGCTCTTTAAAAAAACTAATTATCTTATTTATAAATACTAATCCATTTTATCAATTTATACTCAAACAAATACCAAATTTTAATCAAATTTCACAAAAAAAATCTCTCAACTCTCTACCATGGATTCTTTCTCAAATTTCACAAGATCGAGCTCAAACCCGAACCCAAACCCAAACCCGAACACGAGCTCGAGCTCAAACCCGAACCCCAACCCAAACCCGTGGGATCTGGCTCAAAGGTGGTGGGCTAGTATGCTCGCAAACAACGACCCTACCAACCCTTTCTATTCCAACCACATCTACCCGCCATGCCTCCAAACGTACAACCGTTTCCCAACGATATGTTTTATCGAATGCCAATGCCATTTATGCCTCCTCCACCCCAAACCCAAACACCCCAAACCCCAATACTCGAAACCGAAGTTCCCGAAACCCAAGTTCGTCGCAAACGAAGACATAAAAAGAAGGTTGTTGCCGATCAAACACCAACCGAAAAGGTGGATAGAAAAAAGTGGGAAGATGATGAGGAAGCGGCGTTGGCGCAAGCATGGATCGACTCATCCGAAGACTCAGTTTTAGGTGAAGGGGCGATATTTTGGGCAGAAATTCGTGAAAAGTTCTTTGAGATAATGGGTCGAGGTCGTTACCGCGGGGATGATCTGTCTCCAACAAATGGAAGGCAATGGTTTTAAAAATGAACCACTTCTCCACAATTCACACTCGCCTTAAGAAAACAAAGGAAGCGGCACGAACGACGCCGACCTTCTATGTTGAAACAATACAATGGCCTTCATGGTCACCACTTCGGCATGGAGATGTTTGAAACTTGGAAGAAATGCACGAGCTCGCCAAAGTGGCATCCGATCCCGACATCTTCACCGCGACCGTCCAAACGGTCAAAAACAACGTCTACTTCGGCCAATCAATCGCCGTCTGAAGCCGGGTCGGATGCTCGTTCTCAATTTAACTTATACGAGATTGATCCCGATTTTCTTTTAAATGAACCGGATGAGTTGCCACGTCCAGTAGGAAGAGAAAAGGCCAAGGCGGAGGCTAGAGGTGGCCCGGGTGGGGGATCTTCGTCTAGAACGACAACCTCGATGAGTTCCGACGTGAGCGCGCGGTTTGACAACTTGGAGCTTGCACTTAAAGAGTTTCGCGATGACAAAAAACACTTGAAAGAGGAACTCAAGATAATACACGAAGTAAGAAAAGTGACACATGTGGAATATAAAGCCATGCATGAAGAAAGAAAGAATGCTAAATCGGAGCGGCAATGAGAGAAGGACTTCAAGCTCATCGTAAAGGATCTCTCGCATCTAAATCCGGCCACGCGGGCATTTTTTGAGGAAAAAAGCAAGGATAATGGCAAAATACGCAAACGAAGACTCGGACGCCGAATATTAGTTCTATTTTTTTTCTATTTGTATGGTTTTTTTTATGTTTTTTTAGTTTAATTAAGTTTGATTTTTATTATTGTAACATCTCAAAAAAAAAATCTCAAATAATAATATTTTATATTATTCCTTATAATAATCGAGTTTACTTGATTTGACAAAGAAATAATGAAATGTTAAGGATAGATAAGTAGGCTAATTAAAGGGAATTAAACATGGACTGAAAAGGAAAGATGAGCCTTAGGTCCATGGGCTTAAGGGAGTATAAATACCCCTTAAACCCTAAATCTTCCATTTCCATCCATCTTATCCATTTCACACCTCCAAAACACACACATCCTTTCCATTTACGGCCGCAAGCAAGAAGGTGGTCCAAGACCGAGATCGAGCGTTTATTATTGAGAGATCTTGACCTCAAAAGCAAGATACAACCCGGAAGTTCATAGTCGAGCTAGCCGTGACCTTAGGAACATCCAAAGGTACGTTCTTTAACCTTAAAGGTAACGTTTTTATGAACGGTTTGCTATGAAACTTAAACATAGAATAGATCGGGTCTAGATAAATCATAATGCTTTAAGCCTGACGATTAAAATGAACACCATAGACCTATGGTTATGTACGGCTCATATATGAACCCTAGAACTAGCCTAGAACGTTTTAAACTTATAAAGGTCCAAGCTTTATACCTAAAACGAGATAGATCTTGGAGCCGGGATAGTAATGGCTGTAAAACGGGTATGAGCGATGATGATATAGGATTAAAAGTTAAAGATTTAAGCTATGAATCAAGGAATCTGGGCAAGACAGAATCATAAGATAGAAGAATGGGTGAGCTGGGTGTTTTCGGCCACCATGTGAACTCGGTTAGCAAGAATTCTTGGTGACCAAGGGTTCTAGGCCAAAATGGGAACTCGGTCAACACGAGTTCTCGGTCAACCCAAGTTCTCGGCCAGGTGGTTCTCGGCCAATATGAGAACTCGGTCAACACGATTTCTCGGTCAAGACTATGGTTTTCGGTCAACCCATGTTCTCGGTCAGCAAGGGTTCTCTGTCTGGAGATTTCGGCCACCCAGTTTGGCTTGGGCGTGAGCCCAGTAGAACCCAAATCTGGTAATGGGTCGTTGGGCCTGACTTAGCTCAAGCCCAATATCTTGAAATGAATAACTAGCCCATCTCTTCAATAATAACTTAAAATATTATTAGGGCCAGGGGCTCTGCCCCTTGGACCCCGCTAGGGGCTGCCGCCCCTAGAACCCCGCTGCTAGGGGCGCTGCCCCCGGACCCCGTTCGTTGTGGGTTATATAAAGATATAGATACGATATGAGTAGCAGTAGTTAATTGATACATGTACAATTATATACAGTTAGCCGTGCACAGCTCAAGAAAGGGATTACCATAAACGGTTAATGTAACCGACTTCAGGTGAGTTTCTAGCCCCATTCCTTGTTATGTTTTTGGGGCTGTGTGCATACTCGATGTGATAGTTAATACACTTACCTTAAGTGGTAAGTGTATGCCTTGTATGATTTATGTATGATGATTGCTTGACGGTGCGTGAACGATCTTCGGATATTGCATGTACCGTCAGGTGGTAGTTAAAGATATGATTAATAAGTATGATGTAAGATATGATGTATGTGTGAATATACGATGTATGCATAATATATGTATGTTATGTTGATGGTACGTGAACGCTCTTCGGAGATTGCACGTATTGTCAAGGAAGTATGTAAGAACAGGTACGGTACAGTTGCATGAAACAATGGGACCAGACCATAATAATCTGTGATGGTAGGGACCAGACCCTAATAATATCTGTGATAGTAGGGACCAGACCCTAATAATATCTGTGATGCTGGGGACCAGACCCTTTATAATATATGTGATGTTAGGGACCAGACCCTTATAATATCTGTGAGGTTATAGAGCGAAAGGCTCTTTAAATAGGATGGATAGTTATGTATTAAAAGTAAGTATGGATAATGTACACCCCTTCGGGCACGTGCGCGAGTACGTGAGCAGATTGTATGTTGTATGATTAACTAGAACTCACTCAGCGTAGCTGACTTTTAGTATGCACGCAGGTGAATAGGATGCGACAGCTGGCGTGAGTGGGACACATGGCAGAAGAATAAAAGCCTGACATTTGAAGATCTGCTATGCTTTATAAGTTATGTTTTGATTTTGAAAAGACAAGAAGAATGTTTTAAGACATGTTATGATTTGATATGTAATATTTATGAAAGATTTATGTTCCGCGTAAGGTTTTAATTAACTCTGATATTTAAAACTGCGTTTATGAGTAAATCCAACACCAAAGTAGGGTTACCGGTAACGGGGCCTTACAATTATATTTTAAGTTTAATAAAGTTGTTGGTTTTTTAGTTTTATATAAAAAAAATAAAAATTAAAGGGGCTTCGAAGCCCCTCACCATAGAGGGGCATCTTTGGGGTGGGGCTTTGAAGCCCCAGTGCCCACGTGGCGCTGGGGAGGGACTTCGAAGCCCCTCACCATAGAGGATGTTCTAAGTTTAAGTCAATGACTATTGAAGAGATGGGGACCACCAGTGAATCATGCGATGTTGCAAAACACTTTTAACTCCTAAAGTGGAGAAGGATTCTAAGTGAATTGTTAAAGTTTGGTAATGATAACCTTGGTGTCGGTTACTGTTATGTTAACTATTTTTGAGAGTTTTGGATATTTTATGCTTGGTTTTTTCAATTTTTTTTAGACTTATTATCTCTGCTACTTGGTTTTTGCGAACAGTTTATCCATAATTGGATGTTTGGTTATATTATGTTTTGAGTTAATGAGTTAATGTTTGGTTGTTTTGTCTATATATAATCGATTTAATTGGTAATCTGCCATGCATTACTAATTGTTGTTTGTACTAACATTTGTTTAATACAAAACTTTTGTTGTGAAAGAAGTTTATTTCAAATTTGAAATTCCTTTTTATTGAAAATAACCTTTGTTGGTTATAATATGAAAATGCTTTTTGTGATCATTTTAAAATAAATTACTTTTGACTTTTCTAAGATTTTTTTTAACTAAAACCTTTTAAAATAACCGTGTTGACAAATTTTGTATACTAGGAGTTTTATTTTATATTTTTGTTAGTAAGATAATATTTTTTTTCTAAAATCTTTTTTATAACCAATTACTAAATGTTACACCCTAATAAAAATACACTTATACGTATGGTTCACTATATATGTTACACGAATCATATTTTAATACGTATTACACAAGTTATAAATATAATTATTTGTTAAATAAATCAAATATTAGATTTTAGCAATAAATCAAATATGGTTTTATTAAACAACTTCTACATATAATTGTTTGTTAAATTTTTTATATATGGTATTACATTTGAGTTTAATAACAAATCCAAAATCATTATATTAGACAACCTAATTTCGATTAAGTTTTTTTATAAATATTTTGTTTAATTTTGGTTGTGTAACAAATCACTAATTGAATGTAATAATAATATTTACATTTTTTAAATAGGGTAATGTTAATATAATATGAACATAAAAAAAAATCTATATTAAATTATTTAATAATTTTCACATATTATTATACTTATATTATAAACAGATCCAGATGTATAAGCCCATTATGTGAAGCCCAAAAAGTTATTTTGTAAGTAGAATATTTAATAATTAACGACTCTTTATTTATTAGTCTGTTAATCATCATCAAAAAAAGCTTTCACTTCAATTTTTCAGTAGAGTATGGCGGCCACTTACTACTAAAAATCGGCGATTTTAAGATCTTTTTGTTCCTCCTTTCATATCGATTTCAATCAATGGAGAATGTAAGTGTTATTTGTGAAATAATTTAATTCTGTTAATTAAAATTGCTCATATCTTTTTAGCCCTAATTGAAACTTGATTAAAGATGATTTTCAGTCAAAATCGTTAATGTTGTTGTTTATGTTTTAGTTTTAACATGAAGTCTGTTTGTTTAGTTCCTCTTGAACTTCTTTAAAGTTGAATGTATTCTTTGTGCAAGCATGAGGGGGTTAACTGTAATATTTTTGTGTTTAAACATCGATCCTTCTTTTATCAGGTTGGTAATAAGATCTTCTTAGTTGTTGATTGTTAGGTTATTATTGTTATGTGTTAATGAATTTATTTATATTTGTAGATTTTGGCATACACATATTTGTATTTTATAATTAGTATATAAACATAAACATATAATAATCATACATATATCATGTGAAAATACTTTAAAAAATATTATATCAATTAATGTTTTTATAATTTTTTTATTGAGCAAGATTTGTTATTAATTTCTATTATATGTTAACAACACAGATTGTTTTGCATGCGGTTTGCATTTTCTATGATAATTCTAACGAAGAGACGGTATGTATAAAAAGCTTTTAATTTATAAACTATGTTACTGATATTTCCATTCTTGCGATATACTTTATCGTCCACATCATATTCATTTCAAGTACTTCCAGATGAATTCTGTATCAGAATTTTTGAGCCAGGTGCTAATATTCACCTAGTTGTATTGTAACACAAAAACAAAGACTGGTTTATTCAGATTGAATTTATAAACAATCGTTTTGTTTTTCAAAATGGCGGGGATCAATTTATTCAAGACAATGATTCGATATTCGGAGATGTATTGTTTTTCTCCCCCATTAACCAAAATGAATGGACATTCGTTTACGTTAGAGATAATCCAGTTTATTATGACATGGTTGTTGATGCTGTGGTTCGTTACCTAACGCTTAAATTTCTTGTAAGCAACGGTGTATTTATTTTTATTAAATATTGAGCAATCCTTTTTTTTCAATTTTAAATGTCTCTTTTGCATATAAATTTCTTTACTTTTTTTTTTGGAATTTATTGTAGCCATTGAGAGATGATCAAATTAAATTTTACTTTAGTTTAGAGCTAAGAAAGTATGACGAAATCATTGCTCAGACTTTTGACAGATTTACATGAAATCTGATCATCCAGTGCGTCAAACTAACTACTCCGAAATTTGGTTGACTGGTATGTGGTAAGACATGTCCGGGCATTGTAAACTTGTTGTTAATGATTATTTGGTGTTTCAACGCCTTCAAGGTACGTGGACACTCAGAGTGTATATTTTTAATAGCTGTGGTATTGAACGTGTCAATTTTAATGATGACTTGGTATACACCGGCCCAACTAACCATCCCAAACTCGGATATGTTCCAATGGTTATAGAGATTGAAAGTGATTGACAAATCTGAACCACATAACCAACTAGAAGGTTGTTTTTTTCATTTTGTTTTATATTATATAATTTGTTACACTTTATATTATTAAAGTTTTTATAAGTTAAATATATGTTATAGAATTTGATGTTGATGTAGAAGATGTTGATGTCCCGGTTTTGAATATTATTGTCCCTCATGTTCAAGAAGACAACATTTTGGAAGTGATTATACGGGATAGGCTGATAAGTAAACTGTTATTATACAACTTTTTTAATTTCATATGAGGGTTAAAGTGATAACTTTATAATTGTGTTTTTCTTTATAGCGTTTGCCGGTTGAGTTTGCACGCAACAATAGATCGGCCATGGAAACATATTTGGTCTTAAATAATCCAAATAGTGTTGACATTTCAACTGAAATTGTTATTGAATTCAATGGTATTCAAGAGGTATAGGGTTAAACATTGGCAAACTTTTGTTCGGTCGAATGGTCTTGAACTTGGAACCTTGGGTATTTTCGAGTACAACGCCGGTACTCATTCTCTGATACTCACTGATGTTATTGGTTAATTTTCAACTATTAGATGATGGGTTGTTTTTTTGACACGTTAAGGGTTAAACCTAACACTTTGCCAGGCCGTTTATATTGTATGCTGTTAGGTTTAGTTACGTAACTTATTAACTTTTTTTGTGGATTTAGTATTTATAAATTTTACTTATCAATATGACTTTATGATATTTTGTTTGTTATAATGTTAAGTTGAATGCCATTTGTTGTCTTAAATGTTATAGTAATGCATAAATAAAAAACGTTATATTATTGTTAGAATGTTCTATGTTTAAATTTAGCATCAACAATAATACGTAAGTATTGTTTTATATTCATTAATATATTTATTTATAGTATAATCTATTTGTATTAATCATATTATCATTCAAGATTCTACGTAAATAAATAATTGTTAGTTTAAATATAGGTGTTATCATTTAGCATTATTTGCTCTATGCTTTAATTTGTATATAATTTTTTTTATGTTATATGTTATATAAGTATATAAAGTCAATATTTTATTTATATGAGTTTTAATTCACATTATACATAACATCAAACATTTAATTCTGAAATTCTAATATTCAATTAATATTTTTTTCATATTGCAATAAATCTTTGATATACATTCCTTAAAAACTATGAATAAAGTCAATTTTTTTTTTGAATTTAGATTACGTTCAGCTAACAAACTATTAAATGCAAATATTTTGATAATTGAAAATAATTAGAGTTCAATTAACAATAATATTAAATAAGACTAAGATATTAGAGACCATATAATTTCTTTTAATTTTGTACAATTAATTATAATTATTGACTATATTATTTCCGAAAATAATCATACGCTAATACAAGCCTTTTATAATTAATGACTATATTATTTCCGAAAATAATCATACGCTAATACAAGCCTTATATTATCATTTCCTTTCAAGTAGATATAGATTACATTATTTGTGTATATAAGTAACACATACTCATCATTAACGATTCCAACCATCTTGAATTTCATTTGGAGTATTGTCAAACATTTGTTTCTTAACACAATAAGTTAAGCATCATTCCTTTATACTTATTTATTGATTACAAATGTTATCATTCATTTTTATTTCATTAGTTTTTTAACAATCTATAATATTATTATTGAGAAACTAATGTTTATATTTAAACTGTGTCGTCTTTTTGGCCGAAATAACATAAGTATAAAGTTTAAGTTAAATTTTCTTTTAAAATTTATATTACTCACAAATACTGATTTTAGAAAAAAATTTCAATTTCATCTTTATAAATATAGGTAAAAATTATATTATATTAACAAACAAACCTTTAATATTGTTATCATAAAATTTATAGTTACATACATTTGATTTTTTATTCATTTATTTTAGCCGACTCTAATATTTTTTAAAAATCCACTAATATCTATAGACAAAATTGTTATTTAACATAACAGATTTTAAATTTGTATCTTTTAAATTGTTTATTTGCCTTTTATTTTAATATCGTTGACACTTATATTCTTAAATGATATGTTTTTTAAATTTTGAATGATATTATATAATGGTGTTTAGAAAGTTCAATCTATACGACTCAAAGTTTTGTATCGTAAGCTTCAGTCACGTGTAAGGTTTGTTTACTATATTTTTGAAAAGATATCTACATCCAAAAATAAGCGGAAAAATGAGGGATCTTCATCTTCTCAAAATAAGTTAAACAAAAGTGGTTTGTACTTAAATTTAAGTTATTTTTACCTACTTATTTATAATTAGCTGGTTTATATTTTATTTAACTAAGCAATAATGTTATTATTATAATTTTTAATTAATACAACAATGTCTAAATGTAACCCAAAGTCAACGCTTTTCATTGTCTATAATTTCCAATAATACAAACTACATGAATTATTAAGCTACATCAATTGTCACTCTACCATATCATTTAAATGGTAACCACTTGGAAAGTATGTAAATTTTATTAAATTATAATTTTTTTATTATAAATCAATTTTTATTTGAAAATTAACGTTGATATTTTTTAATTCAGGTGGTTCAAATATACAAGTTGGTAGTTATCAATATAATATTCATGGTTCATCTCATATTCCAAATTCATATCCGCATACAATCAATTCCTCCTTTAATCCTTGTGTCCCTGGTATGTTCATAAAATGCTTCTCACTATATATTTTCATTATCAATTTTCTTTGCCATGTTTATGTGTAATATGTAAATTGATACAGTTAATCGGATCTCCAACACTTTGCAAAGTATTCTCTCATCAAATGAAGTAACGCATTTACATTCTAATAAGGAGAACGTGTCTCCATCAACAACTAAGACTGTCTACTCTTCTAATGTAATAAACAACGGTTAGTATTTACAAAGATTTTTCTTTATATAGAAATTATTTATATATTTTAGAAATCGTTTTTAAAACATTCACTTAGCCTTAATAATGATATCATTATTTTTGTAATTTTTTAGACCCTCAAACATGTCTACCATATGTAAACTCTCCTGCTTCCAAAATGAAAGAAAGACGATCAATTTTAGATGTTAAACGAAGTGCTTCAATTGAGAGGAAGAAAACTGGTTTGCAAAATACCTCTTCAGGTATACGACCTTTCCTTATATAGTTATTATTTATATTTTGTTTTAAGTTTTTTGTAAATAAATTAGACACTTACATCTATATGCAAAAATATTAGTTACTAAAAAATTCATTTCAATTTAATTCGTAGCAATATATTAAAAAAAGAAGATATTATTTACACTTTCAAGCATGCTCATTATTTTTAATCAATAAATTATATTAAATATTATATAATGAAACATAGCATAATTTTTTAAAATATACATGTTATAATTTAACACAAAATAAAATTTGTTATTATATAATTATTAAATCTAATTATTATTTAGAATGTGTAATGTAAAATATCATATGTAGTTGTCGAAAATATTTTTACAACCTTTATAATAACTTTTTTTTATTTAATTTTTAACTGGTCGTCTTATTAAATCTAATGTTAAAGAAGGAGCAAACATGTCTTGTGTTATTGATGACCTTCCGGAGTAATCTACAACCTTTCGTAGAAGGTCAAGAAAAAAAAACCTATTGTACCTATACCCATGTCTGATTTAAATGAACATGCTACAATTGTTGGTGATGAAAATGTGGTAGATGTTTATAAAGGAATATCATCAGGTTTAATATATATTTCATATTTTTCTTTCAAACAGTTAATATATATTTATGTATACAAAGTAACTCCAAATTTTTCTATTTAATTTTTGTAGAATATTTTGATCATGGAAATCAATCCGTTATGTGTCCAAGTTACAATGCATTGTTGTGAAAAGCTGAAGTTAACAGACGAAGTAGTAGTAATGAAGAAAGAGTTTTTTCTCTTTGTTGTTATAATGGCAAAGTTCAACTTCCGGATGTTAGACAACCCGATGAGACGTATCTTGAATTATTTCGTGGTGAAAGCGCCATGAGCAAGTATTTCTTGAAAGACATTAGACGTTTCAATTCAATGTTTTCGTTTACGTCTATGGGTGGAAAGATTGATCATTCAATAAATAGAGGAAATGCGCCTTATACGTTTCGACTTAGTGGTGAAAACTATCATTGTTTGGGAAGTCTTTTACCGTTAGATGGTCGTAAACCACAGTTTTCTCAACTTTACATTTACGACATGGAAAACAAGATTTCAAACCGTCAAAGTGTTTTTGGGTAGATATTTCACTAATATTCGTCAAATTTTGTTATGATATTATTTTCTAATTATATTTTTTTTGTGGGCAGTGACAATAAAACAATGGTCGATATGCAAGAAAACCATATTATTAATTATTTGAAGAAGATGTTAGATTCAAATAATCATTTGGTCAAAGCGTATCGAATGACACGAGATTGTTTTGAAGAAAACCCACAAATCGATTTGAAGTTGCGTATTATTGAAACAAGACAGCATGATGCAAGATAATATAACTTACCATCCACTTCTGAAGTTGCTGCTTTAATCGTTGGCGATATTGGTGAGGCTGTTGATAACAGAGATATAATTGTTACAAAGAAATCTGGTTCGTTAAAGCGTATTAGTTAACTTCATCCATCGTATACACCTCTATAGTACCCTTTGTTTCATCCTTTTGGTGAGGATGGTTTTCAAGTTAATATACTTCATAAAAATGTTTCGTCTTCATCAACAGGGTCACATAAGGTTACAATGCGTGAGTTTTTTGCTTATCTTATTCAAGATAGGCCAAATACGTTTTCAACTATGTTCAATTGTAAGGCCCCGTTCCCGGTAGCCCTACTTTAGCGTCGGATTTACTCATAAACACAGCTCTACAAATTAGAGTTTATTAAAACCTTTCGCGGAATATAAAACGTCAATTATTCATTACAAAACATTTAATATTTCTTTTAAAACCATAACATAAAACACCTTATTTAAAACATCGCTTCTTCTATCTTTTGATGCCACCCATTCAATCCATGCCATGTGCCCTCCTCATGCTAGCTCATTAAACATATTCACCTGCGTGCATACTAAAAGTCAGCTACGCTGAGTGAGTTCTAGTTAATCGGGCGACATACAATACATACACATATCTTACATACATACACATCTTAACCTTATATAAATATCCATAAGAGGAATGTCACATAGTATCTATTAAAAGAACTATTACTATCACCCCTACTATTTAAATCTCCATAGAAGGACACTATATATATATATATATATATATATATATATATATATTCTCCATAGAAGGAAAATCCTATATACTTCCATAGAAGGAACACTATGCTTTCCATTAAAGGAACACTAGGCTTTCCATCAAAGAAACACTATGCTTTCCATCAAAGGAACACTCTATATATTATCCATAGAGGGAACTCTATTTATAAGTTATCATTTAATATCCATATAAGGAGACGATCATCACTATTCTTGGCAATACGTGCAATATCCGAAGACCGTTCACGTATCGACAAGCAATCATCCTTACACTACATGCAATATTCATATCTTTATTATTAACCTGACAGTATGCGCAATATCCGAAGATCGTTCGCGTACCGACAAACAATCATTCATATCTATCACGTATCATATATATAGCATACACTTACCACTTAAGGTAAGTGTATTAACTAATCACATCGAGTATGCACACAGCCCCGAAAAGCATAACAAGGAATGGGACTAGAAACTCAACTGAACTCGGTTACTTCTTCCGTTAATGGCTACTCCTTTCTTGACTGTGCACGACTAGCTGTATAACAATTATGCGTATTGATTACTATCACTATCCATATCGTATTTCAAATCCAATTTTAGCCCTCGACGAACGGGGGTCCGGGGGCAGCGCCCCTGTCAACGGGGTCTAGGGGCGGCAGCCCCTAGCAGGGTCCAATGGGCAGAGCCCCTGGCTGGGGTCGAGCTGCCAGGTCAGCTTGGAAAAATTTTATTTCCAATAACTTCCTTAACACATTTTCCATTAGGATTTTTAATTAATATCTAACTCGTTAACTCATTTTCTATAACGAATTAAGCCTAATTCGTTGGCTAATTCGTTATCAATTCACTGTCTAATTCGTTACCAACTCCTCCTTCATTCGCTATAACGAATGGCCTAGTTCGTTATCTCAATTATAATGAATTAAGTCTGATTCGCTAACTGATTCGTTACCTTATCTTCATCTGATTCGTTACCCAGACACATCTTAATTCGTTATCTGAATTATGACGAATGGTGAGTAACGAATCGCTTGATTCGTTATTTGAATCATAACTAACTGGGTAGCTAATTCGTTATCTTGACAGAACGAATGGGCGAGTAACGAACTACCTGATTCGTTATCTTAATTATAACGAATCATCTAGTTCTTATCCAGACTTTGACTCAAGGGTCAAAGTCAAAATCATCAAGAACAATAATAGTCAACATATCTTAGATCTGCAATTAAACCTTCAATTCTTAACGAAATATCATGATTTTGGTATCATTGGAATCGTCTATGCAGCGCCTACAAACCTAACCATAAAATCAGCCAAACATCCATGTTTAAGGGGTGCGATTTGGCATCTAGTTACGGGTTATATTATGTTAACAATTAACCTATCAAATGCTAATCAAATTCAGTAAGGTTTGTTTCATTAGATTCGTTTTAATCATACTAACACAGATCTATGATTTCCCAAACCAAACCGAACCTATATGAACGATTTCTAAATATAAACGTACCTTAAATGATTCGTTCTACAAACACGAGCTGGTCTTGATGTTGTTTAGGTTTGACACGACGATCTAGCACCAACAAGCTCAGGTTTTCAACTTTGAATATAGGCTCGGGTTAAAGGATGGTGTGTGTGTTTCCCAAGGTGTAGGCTATGGTGTAGTGATAGTTAATAATGGAAAGGATTAGGGTTTAAGGGGTATTTATACTCCCTTACGCCCATGGGCCTAAGGCTCATCTTTCCTTTTTGGTCCATAATTAATTCCATCTACTTAGCCTACTTGAACCATCTTATTATTACGTCATCATTTCTCCGCCAATTATAGTAAACTTTTCCACTATTAACGAATAATACATAAAATATTTTCTTGGAAATTTAGGGATGTTACAAGTTTTACCTCCTTAAAGAGGTTTCGTCCCCGAAACCTAGCTTATTCCTTGTGGAAGGAACACTTCCTAATCGTCTTCGCCCTCTGGGTTATCCTTCTTACTCATGAATTGTAGTCATTGAGTGATGTTCATGTGTTTTAGCTATTAGGGTAGCTTGTCCATGAGGCCCTCGATGTACCAAATCTCGTCTCGATCTTCAAGGGACTTTGTCTCATATCATGTTAATGCTACAGCCTAAGTCGACACTTTATCACAACACAACAGTTTATCATGACTAACTTGCATTCAGACAATTCGTACCATAATTAATAAACACCAGTCTAAACTTCAACATAAAACAACACGCATCAAGTCATCAATAAGTTACACATAGATTTAATACTTATGGCTAGCATCTAACCTTCTTGAACGGCTTTTCTAACCGTACGGAGGAAACTGTTAAACCTCAAGTACTTTTCTCTGCTTCATGTCCTTCCTTCAGCTTCTTGCAATCCCTTGCTAGGTGCCCATGTCCTCCACAGTTGTGACACCTATGGTAATCATTACATTCCCAAGAGGAATGTCCCGCTCTTCCACATCTGTAGCAAACACCTAATCCCACTCTGCACTTTCCCGGGTGTCACTTCCTACATTTTTTCACAAGTGTAGTGATAGTTAATAATGGAAAGGATTAGGGTTTAAGGGGTTTTCACAAGTGTAACAACTCGGTTTTTTCAAGATAATATTTTTATTCATTGACCCGACTCGTTTTACCTTCGGGAAACTTTATCGATAAACGAATCACGTTATTCAAGTTAATATTATTTTATTAGTATTTGCTTATCATATTTAATTAATATAAATATAACTACTTTGATTTATATTCAAATTTAACCCAAACTTAAACCATTAGCTTATATTATACCCACCTTCAAACCCCGGGGTCCATTTTGTAACCATGTTATAACCCATATCCAAACCCAAACTCATATTTGTGACCCGAACCCGTACTTGTGACCCGTTTAGCTAGCTTGAGCCACAATTTTCGTGCTAAACTAGGAATTGAATCATGTTGTGATTCCTTATTCCATAATCGGCCTTCACCGACAATCGTGTTTAGGAAACGAGATCAGTGATAATATGTATTGCTTATATTAACTATTCGTCTTTGACCCGTCTATGTTTATACCATCTAACCATCACCATAACTCAATTAAACCTGCTCTCACAGTCACCATTGAATCGAGAGTCAAACCCCTCTATGTAATTACGTTATCACTGTCAGTTTGATTTTGTTCTTGAGCACGTAATGGCCGGAGACAGTTTGACCAATTAATCCTCGTCCATGCATCGTTTAAGGTAATCTGATTCTGTATCATGATCGTTTTGATTCATCAAGCATTAACCCTATGGTTAATTGAACCACCAATCATCAGATTAATCGATTTGATTATCTAGGGTTTCTGTTCTTGTTGGGCATATCGTTTATAAATCTTTTATTTCAGTTTTAACCATCTGATACACCCAGCGCAGTTGGCTGGGTGTGTGTTGTGTTAAACCATCAGACCGGCTGTGCACCTGGGTTCGAGTCCTGACCTGATGTGTTTTGCTGTTTGTTTTTGATAAAAATCCTTTAAACCCATATTTTATCATTCAAATCTTATTATTAATATTATATATCATCATAAATCAATATCTTTACAAACCCGACATATTTACTAGTTGTTTTTCGAATCTTGGTTATATATATACATATATTTATATGTATGTACAATAATTGTTAAAGGTTTTATTATTTATTAAGAGTGATAATCTAAAATAAATTTAATATAATCTTGTTAATTAAACAAGTTCAAGTATATATAAATTCATGCATTGTATAAATTATCTTATTTTATATAAATATAATTATTTATTATTTATCCTTGATTATTTACAATATTTATTTAACATGAATCTTTATTAATATGTATTAAAAGTATTTTAGTTTAAAATAAATATGTTAAAACAATCTCTTTATATAAGCGATTCAAAAGTTACAAATATTATCTAATTGTGTATTTTATCTATGAATGTAATTTTTTCATAATTAAAGATATATTATTTAATAAAACTAATAATGAATTAACGTAATATATAACTTTCGCAAGAACATATTTGACCATCAATTTCCGAACCTCTATCTAATTTTAGCTTCGTATTCAATACGTATTTATTTTCCCGCAATTATTGTTACTTAGGACTTCTCGTCGGTATAATTCCCGAAGAGCTTCGTTTACTGCTTTCTTACCTATTTATTATCTCTTGCTTAATAGATAAGGTGAGTACCACATTCCCCTATTTTACTTCTTTTTCAACGTTTTGGGGACATATGCGTAAATATACTTTTCATATATACTTATACTCAAAACTGCAACTATTTTCATATGTGTTAACAACTTATACCTTACTTTTTTATGTCTTATTTGCTTTGTATGCTTCCGCATTCGGAGAGGTCCAACATAATCTCAGTCTAGTATGATCATACGCCAGTCGTTAGCCTTTGTGCTTCTTGACATATCAGTTATACTTGCTTATTTGGTTAATTTGTTATTCTCATATGACTTGTTGCAACTACGTATTTTATTATATATACTATATGTACAACTAAACTGGTGTGTTGCTCATTCAACATGTGTTGTTGACAAAATTATATTTTATATGCATATGCAGGTTGATGAAGACTAAGTGAAGAATTAAAGTTAAAAAATAATTAATCAAGATCATTGGTGATATAAGTTGTATGTTTATGGATAATGTATTTGTTGTATTTGATTTATTTGAAAACTTAATTAAATTAATAGATATTGTCATTTAAATATTGTGCATGATAGTAACCTTGAGAGCTGTGACAATCAGTTCGCGCACCGGCATTTCCGCCGTAGGTTGGGGTGTGACATAAAATATCCAATATCCATAAATATTTATTATATATTAATTTAAGTACCTTATAATTTTATTTTCAAGGCTGCTTCTTAATGAAGTACAGCTAAAACTTAGCACTCCTCGAAATAATTGTTTTTTTTTTTAATTTGCAACAACTCCAGTGTTTGAAGATATCAACAAACGCATTTTCCAGATCAGGAAAGTATTTCAAGAGCAACTAATCCGTTGATGGTGGAAGAGATTTCCTATGATACCGAGACCATGAATAAAAAGTTTAATAATCTGCTTGATTCGTTAATAGATTAACAACGTGGGGTTTATAATGAAATAGTCAATGCTTTGGTTGATAAAAAAAGGTGGCGTGTTTTCTGTTTATGGTTACGGTGGTACTGGAAAAACATATTTATGGAAAACCTTATCTTCATTCCAGATTTTTAATACCCATTAGTTTGACTGAAGATTGCATTTGTCCGGTAATATTACAATCTAAATATATTACTTTTAATAGGAATCGTTTTTTAGTATATATGGTTTTTTTTACATTCGAATATCAATTTACCTTTAAATATCTTACGTTATACATTGTTTTATATTTTATCATATAATTAGGTTAAGGAAAATACAGACGTCTACTAATTATTGAAAAAGACAAGCTTAATTATTTGGGATGAAGCACCCATGACATAAGCATGCTTTCCAAGCGTTGGACAGAACTTTAAACGATGTTATGAATGGTGATTCTGCGAATACTTTGGAAGCACTTTTTGGAGGTAAGGTTGTTTTTTGTGGTGATTTTCGACAAATTTTGCCTGTTGTAACAAATGGTACAAGAAGCGAATGTGTCAATGTTTGCATCAATTTTTCTTATATCTTGTCAAAGTGAAAAGTTCTTAAACTAACGAAGAACATGAGGCTTACAGTTGGATGTGGATCTTCAGACGTTGAAAACATCAAAGAGTTTGTTGATTGGCTATTAAACATAGGTGAAGGAAGCGTGGGTGGTCCAAATGACGGAGAGTCAATTATTGATATTCCGGACGATCTTTTGATATAGAACTCATTAGATACGAATGGTGATTTAATAAACTTTGTCTATCCTAATAAATTAGATAGATTCAACGAACTTACTTACTTTCAGGATCGCGCACTCCTGGAACCTTGAATGAGGTGGTTCAAGATGTTAACGAATGTATGTTAGCCCTCTTTCCTGGTGAAGAAGTCGAGTATCTAAGTTCAGATAGTTTAGCTGAGTGTGAAAATGTTTAGGATGATTTTGATCCACAGTTGTACTCCTCAGATTTGTTAAATGGTTTAAAGATGTCAGGAATGCCTAATCATAGATTGGTCCTTAAAGTTGGTGTTCCCATCATGTTATTAAGGAATATTAATCATAAAAAAGGTTTGTGCAATGGTACGCGCCTCCAAGTCGTTAGTCTTGGTAGACATGTAATTGAAACTAAAGTTGTCTCTGGTACAAATATCGGATTTCGCACTTTAATTAGTCGAGTAAGCCTTACACCATCTGAGAAGAAACTTCCTTTCAAATTAAAAAGAAGACAGTTTCCTATTTTTGTTTGTTTTGCCATGACAATAAACAAAAGCCAAAGTCAATCATTGTCAAGAGTTGGAGTGTATCTTAAAGATCCAGTATTTTCTCACGGTCAGCTTTATGTGGCTTTGTCAAGAGTGAAAAGTCAAGATGGTATTAAGTTATAGATACTCGACAAATAATCAAAGCTTACAAATAAAAGAACAAATGTTGTTTACTAGGAGATTTTTGGAAACGTAGAGTGATAAGTATTAAATTTGTTATGTATTTGTAATTGTTTTATTCTACACTTACGTTTTAGTGTAATTTATATTGTTCTATACTTTTATTTAACTACTTCAAAAATTTCTTGTATATTTGTTTGTTAACTTAAAATTTTTTATTTATTTATAAATATATATTTAATGTTCATATATACAATAAATTTCCGGATATACATCTATATGTTCTAAATATATTTTATAAGTTACAATGTTTAAATTTACTTTTTAATTAACAGTATTTAAAAAATTTATAATAATATATTATAAAATATCACAAATATAGGTTAAGTATTCATTATACTTATTAGATAGATATAATCATTTAGTTCCTTGGAAATCTACAGCCGTCACTTCATTAATATATTTTTAATTTTAAATTTTATTCATCTTCTTCTTCATCTTTTGGAATCCGAAGGTTTTCTTTTTGTTTTTGGAAAATAATTAAATTATCAGAATGTCTACCATTGTCGATTGGAAGTTTTATATCATGTTGGGCAAGTATGAATTCCTCTTTATCTATTTAGGCAAGATACAAAAGGAAAATATTGAATCAGTCATAATGTTCAACAAGCTCTTTAAACATCAAATTCATGCGATTGGTGTTAGGAAACAGTCTCCATGTCAACAAGAAACCAATCTCATAAATGTTTTACATGATGTTCTTGATGATCATCAGCAAGATGTTTTACCGTATGTGAATGTAAGGGAGTGGTTTTATTACCCTAATCAATACAAGGTTGTTATAAAGTTTGAGAATGAACAATATAAGAATTTGAAGCCTAAACTACTATTGGAATGTGATGATTTGATCCTGCTGAGAGAGCTTGACATGTTGAAGTTATCTAATGCAAGAAAAGAAATTGAACAACTTGAGTTGAAATTGGAAGTGAGTTTGAAGGTTAATTGGTTAGCCGAATGTGCTAACTATGAAAGTGATTATGATGATTTTCCGGAAAATTTGGAGACCGATGATGAAGTATAAGGTAATATATAAATGCTTTAGATATTGTTGTTAGATTTAATAAAAGTAGTATATTGTCAACAACTTTTTTGACTTCCTAATAAGTATATTTTGGAACTTTAGATTTGTTGGTTCTATATAACAACTTTAGTAATGTTTAGATGTTAGTAATTATTAAACATGTTAAGTTTATATTTTATTGAATATTATGTTGTTTTTATCAATTTTCAGGTGTTTAGGAAAATGGAGTTTCTTTTGGTATAATTTTTGAAGATGTTCATGATGGTTTAATATCAAAGAACATGGTTAGTTATTTTATTAATGTGTCTTGGTGGTTCGGTTTAAATTAAGTTATTGTAATTATTAAGTTTAAATATAAAGACAATGTAAATCTATAACATTTTGGTACGAAACGCTGAAGAAGTATTATGTTTCCTTAAACCGGATGTTTAACTTGATTATGTTTAGTGATATTTTATTCCACCCACGTGTTACGCGGATCTATACCCTAGTCTAACTATACAATTAAAGCAATAGGCTTTAAGTCAAATTCCCATCTTCCTATTGGTTGTTCATTAGACTTTCCATGTATATCAATCACTTGTCTAATTTTCATCTTAATAAAATAAATAAATAATAAAATTAAATAAGATACAATCAATTCTCTTTAATTATTCTCTTTCATATCTCAGTTAATCTTTAATCTTGAATCTTTTACTTTTATAATACGATTTCTTTATACTATAACTATAATTATCTTTTAAAACTAATTTTATTTTTTTAATTTTGATTGATTTCATTCACAAATATATGCTTCCCACCAGGTCCTAATGTATTTTAGATAATAGATAATTTAGATAATTAATTGATATTTCATCAATAGGATTCAATATACAGAGACTACGGATTTAACTTTAGTATAATTGGTTCTAATATTATATTTCTGAAAATTTATGAAATTCACCGATTGACTCATACAAATATGAAAATTGAGGAATGAATCACCTATTTGATTATGGAATTCTTTAATTACGGAATTTCTATATTTTAATTAATTATTGTATATTATTTGATTAAGTATTAAGTATTTGATTAAGCATCCTTAAGGTTTACTATAAATAAGGATGTTGACCGATTGACTCATTCTAAATTAATTATTATAGCTTCATATAGATTGACCGATTGACTCATACAAATTTGAACCACTAGAGTATAAATTCTTATTTGTAAACAGTTTATGTAAATTAGGAATGAATCACCCCTTTGATTAAAGAATTTTTTTAATTATGGAATTTGAATATATTAATTAATTTTCGTATATCATTTGATTTAGGATTTGATTAAGCATCCTTAAGGTTTACTATAAATACGGATGTTGACCGATTGACGATTTTAAATTGACCAATTATTGATTTAAATATATGGTGTTGATTTTCATTTTAAATATTTTAATTGATAATATTGTAATTGATAATTAGAGTTCAATTATATTAAAACCAAATAACTTATTTTTCACACCTTATATGAATTACTTAATTATTATTTTTTTTGAACTGCAAATTTCTATTTGACAATCCAAACACCCATCCTATCAAGAAAATAGCATGGGCTAGAACAAAAACAAACAGAGAAACATTACATAATCCAATTTTTCCAGCTACTCCAATCTAATTTTAAGCTATTGACCCTGTTTTTAATCCACAAAAAAGTTAAAACTTTTATGACTCCCAGAATGTCTTCGATCTTCAAAGGCTTATTTTTGAGGATATTGTTGTTCTGATTACTCCAAATACACAAAATAGCCACTATAATTATAGATTTAACCATTTCCTTCTTGTGCGCGGTATCCGGAATCTATTTAACAACATCAAAAATGTCATTTACTGACTGGACTTGAATATTTGGTATATTACACCACATGCTTATTCTTTGTGACACCACCGTCGCCATATAACAAGACGTAAAGATGTGATCAACCGTTTCTCCCGCCGCTATACAATTGCTGCAAATATCCGGGCCTAAAAAGACATTTCGCTTAATTAAATTATCACTTGTGGGAAGACGGTTTTGAAGGACCCGCCATACTATAGCATTCACTTTCAACGGAACCCAATTAGTCCACTCCAAAATACATTTTTTAGTAGGAGGATCTGGCCTGTACAAGAGTCTTTTCATTGATGCAACCATTTACGCCCCTGACGCATCGCCTCCCCACAACCATTTGTTATAGCCACCTTTGAACTTGAAATAATAGAGAATTTCTAACAACTCCATCAGTTCGCTAACGTCCTCACCATAAACTGGCTGAAATTTCCAGTTCCACTGTAGTGAGTAAACCCCGTTCCTTTCGACACACCATTCAGCCACTAAACATGATTTATCCGCTTCGATAGAAAACAAATTGGGGAACCGATTTTTTAACGGACCATCGTTTATCCACACATCCAACCAAAATCGAATTTTTGCCCGTTTCCCACCTCCCCTTTGATTAAATTAACCACCGATATCTAAGAGTTAGCAAGTGCATTTTCCAATTTAACAATATTTCCCCATGTACCACTCAGCCTTTTATTATGTGGGATAACCGGCCACATTCTTGGAGTATGATGTAAAGCGATAATAACCTTTTTCCATATAATATTCTCTTCCACCTTAAATCTCCACCACCATTTAGATAGAAGGGATAAATTACTATTTTTAAGAGTACATAAACCCAGCCCCCCATCTTCTTTGGTTGAAGTTACTCGACTCCATGCAATCCAACACGTTTTCGACTTATCTTCATTGCCCCCCCATAAAAACCTTCTTCTTTTAGCCTCCAAAATTTCCAGTATCTTTTCCGGAGCTTGGTAAAGAGAGAAGTAATAACTTGGGAGACATTCGAGAACGGATTTTATTAATGTAATGCGACCACCCATGGATAGAGTGTGGGCTTTCCACAATGCAAGTCTTTTGTCAAACACATCCACCACAGGTTGCTAGTTGTTAATTTTATTCATATTTGCACCAACTTTGATTCCAAGATACGAAAAAGGTAATTCCCCTGAGTTACAATGTAGAAACATCGCTATCTCTTTAACCTCTTAAACATTGACTTCAACTCCAAACAAAGTAGACTTACCCAGATTTATATTAAGACCGGACAAAAGCTTGAAAATCCTCAATATACGAGCCAAAGACCGAATGTTACTGACCGACCATTCACCAACAATTAGAGCATCATTGGCAAACAAGAGGTGTGATATGAGAGGACCTTCATTAGGTGTTTAAAAACCTTGTAACACTCCAGAACCACCCATTTCTGAATAAAACCGTCATTGCCTCCATCGCCAAAATAAAAAGAAACGGGGATATTGGATCACCTTGACGAATACCTCTTGAATACATAAACTCAAATGTTGGTGAGCCTTTCACCAAGATAGATGAACGAACCGAGGAAACAACTCCAAAAATCCAGCTTCTCCACTTAGATGGAAACCCCATATTATCTATTACCCCATCCAGGAACTTCCAATTCAAGTGATCATAGGCCTTTTCAAAGTCAACTTTCAACATAAGTCCTTTTACTTTCTTCTTTCTCCACCAAGTGATAACTTCGTTGATAATTAAAGGACCGTCCAAAATTGATATGTTGCTTAAGAAAGCCGATTGAACATTTGATATCACTGACTTCAAAACTCTTTTTAGTCTATTAGCTAGACCTTTTGACACGATCTTAGAAATCGCCCCAATGAGGTTAATAGGCCTAAAATCTTGCAAAAAGAGCATGGCTCACGTGACTTAGGAATTAAAGCTATGAACGAAGAGCAACATCTTTGATTAATAGAAGCTGAATTATAAAGTAATTCATCAAGTTCTCAACATCCACCTCAAACAGATTCCAAAACCTTTTTATAAACTTGAAATTAAATCCGTCCGGACCGGGATATTTATTATCCCCACACTCCCAAACTGCCACCTTAGTCTCAGAACACGTAAACGGCTCAACCAACAGTTCCGCTTCCTCCCTGGACAAACTATTAAAGCCATCTCTGTCCATAGTCGGTCTGCTATGCAATGGTTCGTTAAACCGGGACCTAAAGTGACACAATACCTCCTTCTTCACCTTATTAGGAATCGAGCACCACCATCTATTTATGTTCAGCCCTTGGATCTTATTGGACATATTCTTGTGCTTGATGACCCGATGAAACAAAGCGGAGTTGCCATCACCGAAAGACGCCCAACTTAATTATTTAAATGCTGATTAATTACTTAATTATTTAAAATGCTTATTAATTATATTAGGTTGAGTATTTTTATTAATAATTCATGTGAATAAATTAAAACACTAGACAATCAATTACTATTAATAATTCATGTGAATAAAAAAATTATAAAATAAATTAAAATACTAGACAATCAATGATTATTAATAATTATTGAGTATTTTTAAAATCTGGTCAAACATCATAACTAACTTATTAATGTAATTATGATATTAATTATTCTAATTTAACTATTCTAATTATTATAAGAATTCAAAAACTTACTAAATTATCTCATTTACATTATATAAATCTCAAGATTGAAATCCCTAAACATTTTAATCTCTCTCTCTCTCTCTCTCTCTCTCTATCTCTCTCTCTCTTTCGGCTTATTCCGCAACGGTCTCCTATATTCTGGTAATGGGTTTTGTTATATGTTTTTCCGGTAAGGTTTTATATTTATTTTAATTGTTATATGATTTTCTTATAATTTCTTAAGGTTGTAAATCAAAATCCAAGATTGAATTGATATGTTGAAGTTATTACGGTTTTCCGGTGACGTTTTCCGGTAAGGTTTTATATTTATTTTAATTTTTATATTACTTTGATATAATATCTTTAGATTCTATATCAAGATCCAAGATTAAACTGATAATTTTCCATTTTTGTTTGTATTTATATTAATAATTATATGATTTTTTCTTATAATCTTTTTAGGTTATATATCAAAATCGAAGATTCAATAAAGATCTTCACTATTTCGTTTTTCCGGTAACGCAATTCAAATTTTCCGGTTGTAAGTTATAACATCAATTTTACATTTTTTCACATGATTCAAATCTTCCATAATTTGTAATATATTTATTATGTGATATTAATATTAATATTTAATTTTATCATTTCAGGTTATTGTCCCCAACTTGGTATAGCTAATTTCATGGATTGAGATATGTTTGATAAGATGTCTTTTATTTTTGTTTAATATTGTTTTATATTTATGTTAGTATTCATGTATTTATTTATTTTTCACAATTTATGTAATTTAATTGATTATTATATAATCCAGAAATGAAATTTAGTTGGTTATTCTATAATACATTAAATTATCTATAGTAAGATAATCAATCTTATATTGTTGTTGGTCAAAGTCCAATTATATGGAGGTTTAAATAACATTTACATATTTGATTATATTGAATAGATTTAAACCATTTTGAAATTTGAATTCTTGACCACTTATATGAAGTTTACAAAAATATGTTATACAATTAATAATCGGTGCTCACGTACATTATAGAATCTTTAATATATTTGACCAATTTAATATGTCTTTATTATAAATTTTTAATTACCGTGTTTTAATTAAGGTAACCAATAAATTATTATTGTTAATTAATTAATGTAGTTACGTTTTTATTAAGATTCTTATAATACGTGTTTTAGTTAGGTTAGGTTATTAAATTTTTTAAACGCAATTAATTGCAATATAATTACAATTGATATGTTTAAATCTACATCATATTTCAAGCTAGAGTATAAAATTAGTAATGTACAAGAATAAGTTAGTAATTGATATTTATTACCATTAATATAATTAATCATATCAATTAAATGAATTTTGGTAACTGGGTTGAATTGTCAATTCTCATACATCTATAATTAGACCCAATTGACAATAACATAAATAATTAAGCCTAGAATATAACTTTGTTTAGCTTTATAAAAAAATAATGTATACTAATTAAGCCTATATATTAAAATAACTTTTACTAGAGACGGGATATGAAATTGAAATTTTAACTGAGTCAACTAATTAAAAATAAATGTATAAATTAACTTCAAAGGATGTTTATTATACAAGATATGATACAATTAGTTAAGCCTATGTATATACTATATATTTTTATTAAAATGATGTTTACTAAAGAATGAATAATATAATATTCCTGTATAATATAAGATAATAATAGACAAACTAGAATATAAGATTTTTAGTTTAAGATATACAATATATTTTATTATGTTGTACCATATTTTGAATATCCGAATATTTGATTTTATAGACAATTCTGATAATTAAGCCTACATATTAAAATAATGTATAATGTTAATTAAACTAAAATACTTACATAATAATAAATGCATAATAATATAAATTAATTAATAGAAATTATTAATCATTTAATAGAATTGAGTACATAGTATTTTAATTTATTTTAGAATTATTTTATTATTCTAAAGATTCAATATTATTATTAATGAATTTTACGTGTTTTAGTTAGCTATGGGTTCATTTTTTTATTTGACCAATTTATAATTATGTATAAATGTCAAGATGCATGCTTAAAATAAACCACACATATTTTCGATAACTATTCTATAATCATAGCTCATTGTCTCTTGAAACTAAAAAAAATCAAATACGAGCCAGTCATGAACAATATTTAACGAAAAACTAACTCAAAAGAAAGTGTATGGAATTTATATAATTTACCGAAACAAATATGACCTTTTAAAGTTAATAGTTAGACATTTTAATTAAAAATGATTTTTTTTCTTGATGGTAAGTTACTAACTATATATTTTTTGTCCAGTTTGACATTTGTTAGAAATAATTCGAATTTGTAGCAGCCAAGTCCAAGAGATTCGCAATACAAAGTTTATCATTCATTTCAAAGTTTATACCGTTCGGATAAATGAGACGAATGTTGTGGGTTATTAGTTTACTTGTAATCGTCTTGGTATTGTTAGGGCATGAATTTTATGCTGAGGATCCATTATTCTTGACTGTCTTATGGATAGATTATCCTTGAGATATGTCTCAAGTTATAAAGGATCGAGGATCCTCGGTATTATGTGTTTACTAATAATTGTATTTGAATGGTGATGTGTTAGCTAGGTATAACGACTATATGACTGAGTCTACCTCAAAGTTCGCTACTAGAAGCTCCCAGCACGTGGTCAAAGAACGTTGAAGGAGTTGTGTGTAAGGCCCCATCACCGGTGCCCTACTTTTGACGTTGGATTTACTCATAAACACAGTTCTAAATATCAGAGTTAATTAAAACGTTCGCGGAATATTAGAAACTTTCATAAACATTACAATCAAATCCATAACTTTGCCTTTAACGAACATATTGTCTTTCAAATCAAAAACATTAATTAAAAACGTCTTAGGTCTTCAGATGCTAGACTCTTATTCTTCTGCCATGTGCCCCCGGTCAAGCCAGCCGTCTCATTCTACTCACCTGCGTGCATACTAAAAGTCAGCTATGCTGAGTGAGTTCTAGTTAATCATACCATATACAACATATTCATAACTACATACTTTCGTACATACTTCATACTTTCATACTTGCATAACCATACCTTACGTTTTAAAGAGCATTACGCCATATAACCTTCGCATATATTATTAGAGTATGCAACCCTTTAACCTTTGCATATATTATTAGGGTATGCAACCTTTAACCTTCGCATACATTATTAGGGTATGCAACCCTTTAACCTTCGCATATATTATTAGGGTATGCAACCCTTTAACCTTACATTTCATTATCACCTCCATTATCACATCCATACATTTAATATCATACGTATCGTAGTCGTACATACTTCCTTATTCACATACACATATCATATATACTACACTATACTTGCCTTAACAATACGTGCAATACCCGAAGGTCGTTCACGTACTGTCAAGCATACATTCATAACTATCACATTCGTCATTAAGACATACACTTACCATTTAAGGTATGTGTATTAACATTCAAATCGAGTATACACACAGCCTCGAAAACATAACAAGGAAAATGGGGCTAGAAACTCACCTGGACTCTGTTGCGTTCGCCGTTAACGGTTAATCCCTTCTTTAACTAAGCTCGGCTAACTGTACATTAATTTCATACATCAATGCTTATCCTAATTACATTATTTGGGTTTAAGCCAAAATGGCTAAGTATAGTCTATTCTAGTGGCCTCATAAGTCATTGTTTTTCATAGGTATGGCCTTTTGTTTAGTTATATTAGGTTAGAACATGAATCTCATCTAATCATCAATGCATCCAAATGACTTGATGTTGGAATCCATCATGCCTTTAGATGGATGTGTATTTGATTCATAAACATAGCCTCGTATTCGAACATAGGGTATTCAAATACTTTAGTATTCCTTCCTTTCTTTTCTTTTGTATTCATCTACACCATACTTACTTAATCTTTCTTTTCTTTTCTTTTGTATATATATATTGTACTGTATTCAAGTGTATATAAGTTGTACGCAAAACATCAATGTATTCCACTATGTACATTGCATTCGAATTCAACAGTGTATGCTAATATGCATATTGTATGTGAATTCCTGATGTATTCGATTACATGATGGCATTCGAATAGGTTATTGTATTTGAATACATTATTGTATTCGAATACATTACTGTATTCAAATACCTAATGTATTCGAGTATAAGGTTTATGTGGATGACCTTGTGTATTCGAATGATCATTTTGTACTTGAATAGTCCAATGTATTCGATCGTAGGCATTGTATGCGAGTCTCTTAATGTATTCGATTATACATGATGTATGCGAGTCTACATTGTATTCGAGTGTCCATGTATGCGATTCCTCCATTGTAATCAAGTCTTATAGTGTATTCGAGTGAGCATATGTATTCGAGTCCTCCAATTGTATGCGAGTCATGATGTATTCGAATTACTTAATGTATGCGATTATGTTCATTTATTTGAACCCTTCCTTGTATTCGAATCATGTAAATGTATTCGAACATCCCCATGTATTCGAATAATACAAGGTAATCGAGTTATGTACTTGCATTCGAACATGAGCATTGTAATCGAATGGACTGTTACTGCCATGTTCTTTATCTTCACTTTCCATACAAGTTTTTTCCTCTACAACCCTTATTATGGTCCTATATCGTCCCATAAACATTTACCTTACCATTTTCGGCTAAGACCTAGCCCGTTCACCCATAAAGCTTGAACCTAATGAGTTAAAACGTTCAAAGGCTAGATCTAGGGTTTCTTTATGAGCCGTATATATCCATGAGTTAGTTAAGTCCATTTTAAACATCAAGTTTGCATTTTTATGATACATCTAGACCCGATCTACTATAGGGTTAAGTTTCATGGCAAACCATTCATAAAAACACAACCTTTATGGTTAAAGAATGTACCTTTATGCGTTTTTAGGCTACGATAAACCTCGATATTCAACAAGGATCTTGTATCTTGTTTGTATACTCAAGATCTATCAAGATCTATCTTGGTTTCGTCTTGAATCCCTCTTTCTAGTTCGCGGCCGTGTAAGGTGTTTTAGAGTGTGTAGAGAATAAGAAAGATAAGAATGAGGGTTTTAGGGTTTTAGGGAGGTTTAAGGGGGGTATTTACTCTAGTGCATCCTCAAGCTAATGGTCAAGCGGAGTCAAGTAACAAGATAATCATCAACAATTTAAAGAAGAAACTAGGATCCAATAAAGGAAAGTGGGCCGAAGAGCTACCTTATGTTCTTTGGGCTGATAGGACAACACCCAAGAATGCAACAAGCTAAACGCCCTTCTCATTGGTTTTTGGATCGGAAGCAGTATTCCCTACAGAGATGGTGGTTCCTACAGCCAGAACAAGCATCCGTGATCCTGAAGTTAATACAGAAATCCTTCTCGAAGACTTGGATACTATTGTAGAACTCAGAGACCTAGTCAAGATCATAATGGCAACTTATCAACAAAGGGTAGTTGGGGCATACAACAAGAGTATAAGGATCAGAAGATTCCAAGGAGATTTGGTCTTGAGGAAAGCCTTCCAGAATACAACCAATCCAGCAAATGTGAAGCTAGCACCCAAGTGGGAAGGTCCTTATCTGATAGAGTCGGAAGCAGGAAAGGGGGCATATCATTTGCTCACTATGGAAGGCGATAGGTTACCAAGAGCATGGAATGCTATCCACCTCAAGAAATACTTTTTCTGATCAGGATCGAGTATCCACTGAGGATTGTGTATCCTTATACGATCAAGGATCCTAAAATCGGTAATATCTATCTAATCACTTATTCATTGAAGATTTTTATTTATATAAGGATAACATATTCTTAACATTTGTAATCTCCAAGTTTTAAGTAACAATGCAGGATATTAATAAGATATTCAATTATCAAGAGGTTGGGCAACTCTTCTTTACATTTAAGGTACTAAACAATTTTTCTTGGCCTAGCCCACGATTGGGTATGACCCCCGATGGTCATATCCTCCAAGGTTTAAAGGTTTTCACTTTTCTTATGAATTGGAGTTTCTACACTCTCGCCTGTAGCGCACGCTATCCAACGTATAGTTCGGGGCAGATGGACCAGTACACGCTTATGGCTGACAATTTCGTTGTCTTCGGCTGTATGAAGGATCCTACGATTTATGGTAGACGTACCATACCACCGGTTTATAACATTTTCATGTTATCTCACGTCCCGGTTTGGGCAAGTTCCCAGTTAACATCCGTATATTGGGCCAGTCCCCAGTTTGGGCTTGTCCCCAGTTTATGGGCTTGTCCCCAGTTTTTGGGCTTGTCCCTAGTTCACGGGCTAGTCCCCAGTTTATTATTTGGGCTTGTACCCAGCTTAACGGGTTTAACCACAATTAATATTATAAGTTCTTTGCAACAGATATGCTAAGTCCAATAACAAAAATCAAGACTTAAGGATCACCGATCCATAGCTTATTCCTACAAGGATTATCGAAGGTTCTATATTTATGGTAACTTAGGTCTACTTAGACCTTGTGGTATGATTTCTACTTCTAAATTTATACTGATTTAGCTAGGATCCTTATAAATCTTTCTGGGTTGAAGATTTAAAATTTTTGAATTTTTCCTAACGATATTCTATCCTAAAAATTTTCCTCTAATTATTTTTCTTAAGGATACTCTATCCTAAAATGTTTCTTAAACTTCCAATAAAACTAGGATTACATCAAATAAACATTCAAGATAACAAACAACATACAAATAGACAAAAGCTAAGTTGTTATTATTATTAAGTCACATTGATTTAACAAAAGTCTTAACCCGAATTTCACCAATCGAAAAGATGGACCATCCACCCGGGTTAAGTAGGTGGTACTAATTGTTCATAAGTGCAGGAAAATAAAAACAGGGGTATCAAAGGCTTCATTCCCACAAACAGAGGATCCATCCACCTTTGCTACCTTCACAAATTGTCTTAAGGATCAAGGATCCTTTACCCTAGTTACTACTATCTATTACAAATCATAACCATTGTCCATAAAAACATCATTAAACAAAATAAAGAAAACGGGTTCGGGCCTTGTCTTCTATATCCTTCATCGCCCGTTTATGCGGCCCTCCGCGGTTGCTTCCTTTCTTTCTTCAGCCTCCCATGCATCCTTCACTCCACTTGCACCTGCTCCACCTGCGTCGGTCATCTCACCTTCTTCTTCGTCCTCACCTCCACCCAAGTCAGACAAGGCTTGCTTCCACTGCATGATGTCCCATGAGGATCTATCAAAAGATGGGTCGTTAGCTTCAGTTACCAGCTTGATTCTAGCCTGGAGAACCAATTTAACTGCCCAGATCTTTGCCTCGTTGGTAGCCCGGTTGATCTCATGGATTTGGACCGCGAGTGTGGATGCGTGATCCTCTGCCTGTTTCTTCTCCTTGGTCATTTTGGAGAGAGCCTTATCTTTTGCGGCTGCCATGGACCTCATCCCAGCAAGGGTCTCCTCGTATTCTCCAACTATCTTCTCATGGTGGCCTCGAGCAGAGTTCACAACCTGTATAAGAGAGTAAGACAAGATCAGAAGAATCCTTAATCTATCAACAAAGGTTAAGAGAATAAAGGATCCTTACGGCGGTCAGCATCTCGAGCAACTGTTTCTCAGTGTCAAAGGGGTTCTCTGGTTTGGAGCTCTTCTTCCTCTTTGCTCCTGACTTGGCTCGGGTTGTGACTGGACGAGGCTTAGACACTGGAGGCAATTTCGGGGTCACCTTCTTTGTGAACATGCAGTCAATGTATTCGAGAGAAAACTTTGATGCGGATTTTCCAGACTTCTGAGCACCTATAAACAGTATTTCACAGATAAGTTTACAATTACTTTTATCAATATTAAAATTTATTATACTTACTTGACATGTTTGACTCTGAGTTTGATTCCAGAAAAGCTTTGATAAACTTGGCTTGAAAGGTTCTGATTGTAGGATCCAGTGACAAGAATTTTTTGACTCTATCTTCAACTCCAGGAAGCTCGGACAGCGAAGCGAAGTTTTCAACTGCATCAGAAAGAAAAAAATATATTAGTATAAGAATCAAGTATCCTTTTGTTGCAACCTAAGGATCCTAGATCCTACCCTTCCGGATTCACTTTTTGGGAAGCGCGGATCCACCCGGAATAGAATCCTTTTTGACGAAGAAAAATTGATTCCTCCAGAGGGTATAATTCAGAGTAACCTTGGAAATAGGGATCACTTGGCGGGGTTTCGATTTAAAAACAAAACGTTTGGAGCCGTGGGTAACCAAGTTGTATAGATAAGCTAACTCCGACAAGCCAAACTCAACACAATCTTCCTTGATTATCCTTTCTACAACGTGAAGAACTCTCCACAACATAGGCATGGTCTGGATGTAACTGATTCCCTTCAAGGTGAAGAAACTTTGGGTGAAATCAGGAAAGGGGTATTTGAAGCCTATTAGGAACGATTGGGCTGGAAAGAAAACCCAAATTGTTGATATGCAGTCGCTGCGGGTTGAGGAATTGATAGATCGGAAAACAGTGTTGCCGGAAAGTGTGATCGAATGTCGTCAATTTCTGGATCCGTGAACTTACAGATCTCGAAAGATGGGGCTTGAAGGATACCTTGCGAGTGGAGTTCGTCGGAATCGGTATGGTCGGAAGAGGAAGAGGATACAGAAACAGTAGACATGTTCAAAGAAAATAAAAACAGAATAAAGAAGGATACCTGAGAGACGGCTGGATGTGCGGTTATAAAATGTTTATAATCATCGCATATATAGGCGGCGTATATTTATGAGTTTAGTGATAATATCCGTCTGACACACGTCTAATCATCTTCTTTTTTGCAGGGATTTGAATTTCAAAATGACAGTTGTGTTACACAACCACCCGCCATTTTGGAGGCAATTGTTAGGGCATGAATTTTATGCTGATGATCCATTATTCTTGACTGTCTTATGGATAGATTATCCTTGAGATATGTCTCAAGTTATAAAGGATCGAGGATCCTCGGTATTATGTGTTTACTAATAATTGTAATTGAATGGTTATGTGTTAGCCAGGTATAACGACTATATGACTGAGTCTACCTCAAAGTTCGCTACTGGAAGCTCCCAGCACGTGGTCAAAGAACGTTGAAGTAGTTGTGGAAGAGTGGCGGATTATTAGGAAATATTGTTAGTTATTATTTTCTTTATAATATCGAGATAAGGATCAATTAGACATCACTTGTATCACACACTAGAGCAGAGCTTACAATTCTCTCTAACACTACACTCTAGCATTCATTTGTACCACTGATCGGAATCTCCAAAACATTTGTAACCTTTTTGATATTAATAAAGTGGTGATCAACGATTTGTCATTTTTTTCTTTGATCACCAACAGACTCGATTACAGACACTTGACACTGAACTACTGACATCATGCACCAACAGACTCCCCCTTGGCAGTAGCTTCATCTCTTTATCTTCAAGCACGTGTTTGTAATCTTTAACAATCTTGAATCTTCATCTTTAAGCATTCACTCCTTCTCGTACACATACTGAAACAACTCTTTGATATATCCTCGCTTTGTCTTTCCAAGCAGGAATATAAAAGATTTTCTTCTCATTCAGCACCTGCAGATCAGCTCGAGACAGGTTCACTAGATGCATCGGATCATAGACTCTCAGCAGCTCTTGTTCATCTTCGTCTTCCATCACTGCTTCAGCTGTCTCACAATCTACATACCACCACTTCAACTCTTTGAGCACATACTTGGGCATTTGTTTCATCGGCACTTCTTTCAAACACCGGATCGTTTTATACTTCATAATCATCCAAGGCTTGCCATCTGCTCTCAACCCTCTATCTTTATCTTCGATAAGTTTTCCCTTCTGTGGTTTCAGCAGCTCGAACTTCTTTTCCTTTATACTCTCCTTCCATACTATCTTCCCGATGACTCTAGCCATATTATCATTACTTCGATTTATCAATCCCAATCTGGCTAAGTCTTTCACTTCACATTCTGGCAATGTGTTCAACGATCTCAACATTCTTTTGAAGTACTGAACGCCATCATATCTCTTAATCACAAAGAGCCTCAACTGCTCATCATATATCCAGCAAATAATCCCCTTTCTAGCTTCAGCATAGCCTCTAATGTTGTAACTCTTCTTAAACATTGTAGGGACCGCTGGTTTCTTCGTTTTGACGAACCACTGAGCATAGCCTTCTTTCCATCTAGGCTGCTCTTCCCATTCAGTCTCATCATTCCCAATCTCTTGACTCATATCTGCGTTATCTACTTCCGGAATCTCATGCTCTACATTTTCTTCTACTATCTCTCCCTCTTCTATATCATCATCAATAACAATCTCTTCTCCAATCTTCTCTATTTCTTCAACCGGTAATACATCATCATCACCTATGAAGTCATCATCCATCTCCTCAACCTCCACTACCACCACATCATCACCACCAGTTGCAGTTGTCGACTCCCTCTGAGTTGTGGAAGTCCCAAGAGCTTGTACAGTTCTTGGCAACTCACCACCTGCACCTTTTGATGCATTGGGATCATCGTCTCTATCATTGCCCTTCTTCGTCCTCAACTCATCGCCTTTACAGCTCGTCTCCCCCTGAGATGCCAAGAACTTTTTCAAAGCATCTATGATTTTTCCATGTTCTACCAGCAGGGACGACTGCATCTGATTCTCTGCAACTAGGCGTTGAATAGCCTGGGTCTGGATAAGATATATCCTTGATTGTTCTGCCACAACCAGTTAAAGTGCCGCTATTCGTTCTGAGTCTGATAAGGTTGCATCGAAATCAAACCTCAGATGTGATATATCTTGAGTGTACTGAGGAGGGATTTCCGATGTAACCGGGACCTCAGAAGTAGGCAAAGACGTAACAGCAGGTGGTATCGTCACCGATAACCCTGCAGTGGCCACAATCGTCAACTCAATAAAATGTGCCACGACCTCCGTTGGAGTTGAAGGTGGCAACGATACGATTTCCGGAGCCGAAAGTTGGAATGAAATGGGTGGGAGGCCAAATGTAGATGAGGTAGCCACCACGGGAACATCCGTGGCGCTTGGCCTTGTAACTTGTAATGTTGAGGGAACCATTGTCATACCGGACAGTGCGGGTGGGGTGAAACGTACCACCCTCGAGCTCTCACCAGCTCCCGATCCTGCACCTATCCGTTCCCTTCTTGATCTGCGAATCAACTTATGTACCTCTTCTTCATAGTCCGACTCGCTGTCATCATCAGTTCTCTTCCTTTTCCCATGAGTCCGTTCATGTGTTACCAAAATCCGTCTTGCTTTGGCCACTTCATCATCAGAATCTGAGCCAGCCACCGTTGTAGCTGCCCTAGTAACATTCACACCCGAAACATGTGCAACAGAGACTTGCACAATCTCCTCTGGATCAACCCTCTCCATGTCAAAAAATCCTTGACCGCCAAACTCTGCGTCAAGGTCAACGTTCTCCTCCGGTGACACAACAGGAGCAGCAGGTATAGCTTGAGGTGCTCCTGGCTGTTGTGGTGTGTCACACCCGGCCCTGAGCGGCGGAAACAGCCGGGCGCGCGCGAGTGGGGATTGATAATTAAGCACGGGCCATTGCAAACATTCAAAGATTTTCATTGCGCATGAAATGTTTAATACAAATACATTACATTGTTTAAAAATTACATAAAAACATCCAAGTATAAAAACTGTTGAAGATTTCCATGCCATATCCCCTTGCGCGGCGGGAACAACCACGCGCATCGAAGGGATAGAACTAAAATCTTCCAAAAAGCTAGTTTTAGATGTTCAGCGTGAGGTGCTCTAAGTGTGACTCCATGCGCTACCTAGTTATCTCCTGAAAGACACGTAAAAACATTTGAATCAGTATAAACTGAGTGAGTTCACAAGTTTTAGTAACTTGATAAATCGTATTGCATCATAATCTTGATACAAATCATTCTGAAACATAATTCTGATAGCATCATTAAAACACATGCTTGGTAAAACATGGTTCTATCAACATATTCTGATAAAATCGTTCCGCGGGTTACGCGCGAACATTTCTGGGAACTGTGCTCGTCTATGCAAAGTGGCGCTGCCACTACGAGCTAAAATAAGTAATACCCTCCCGCGGGTTACGCGCGAACGTTTCAGGAAAATGTGCTCGTCCATGCAAAGTGGCGCTGCCACTACGAGCTAATCAATAATTCCGTCCCGCGGGTTACGCGCGGACGTTGTGCCGGAAAACAAGGCGCTCGTCCACGCAAAGAGGCGCGACCCCTACGAGCGGGCTCAAACCCATAGTACTGCCCCATGACCATACTAGGCACTCGTCCATGCAAAGAGGTGCGACCCCTACGAGTGGGTGGATCAAACCAGCAGTCCCTACCCTTAGAGTTCCAATGGTAAAGTGATCACTTACTCGATTTCTAGCGCACATACATCGAAAACCTTAGATAACCGTTCGCATTGCTCATCATGAAATATAATTTAAACACATAATCGCTTGCATAGCTTGTAAGTATACCATGATAAAACATTATTTAAGTACGTGTCCCTCGCCCCGAAAATAGTTTAAAAACAGTGAAAACAGCGAGAATAGGGGCTGTGAGACTCACCTGTGGTTCTTGTTAAGGGATTAATCGAGATTCGGGTTTTCTTGGTGTTGGCCTCGGAATCGAAGGTCTAGAATACGATTAAATAACAAGTATATATATTAAGATCAAGAATTAGGAGAATATAAGGGTTGGAAAGCAGATCTCAAGGTTATATTCTAGGCTTACCTGGTAACAGGATCGGAAACGAAAACAACGGATGCTTGGGAGATGATTAGTGCAAGTTGCAGTTCTTAAGAGAGAAGTTTGAAGTGTGTTTTGGGTGATAATTTAGGTTACATATTTATAGGCAAACTCAAGGGAACACAATCCCTTGCTTTAGGGGATTGTAATCTTTTCATATCTAGGTGTAATGATGATAAAGTATGGAAATTATTATTATTTATTTAAGAGTGGAGTAGTGGATAAAAGATTTTGATTTTGATTTGGTTAGGACATGCAGGTCTGGGGTTGGTGAGAATAGGGTGGCTGACAGTTGACTTTTCGTGTTACAGTGTGCTTTTTCAGGTACTTTTGTCAGTGTACAGTAAAAAGTGGAAAATCTCTGAAACACGCTACTGTTTCCTTTTGGGCGGGAGTAATCTCCTTACGTCTGGAGAATAGACTAAGTGTTCTGCGCGTATTACTTTGTGCGCATAGCTTTCTGCGTGAAGGACATTTCTTTGCTGCGGGTAGGTGCGTAACCTTCTCGCAGTTAGGGACATTGAGTTTCATTTGTAGATTCTCCAGGTGGTCTTGGTATTTCAACATAGTGATCAGTCATGTTGAAGTCAATTCCATCTTGGAGCTTCAGACAAACTAGCTCTCAATGTTCCCGCCATGCGGGGAGGTTAGTTCCCTTCCGCACGCGCACAAACGATTTAGGATGCACCCGCCTTAGCATCATGCGGGATGGTCAGCCCATTAGACAACATAACGTTAAGGTACATGAAAACATAAAGCCAAAACATTCGCGTATGGCGCATATAACATATGCCCACGCTGGTTCTTAACATGGCGTGCTCGCGCAGGGCGCACATAACAAATGCAAGCGCTGATTAACATGGCGCGCTCGCGCAGAGCGCACATAACAAATGCACGCGCTGACTAACATGGCGCGCTCGCGCAGGGCGCACATAACATAATTACCTAATATTTAGGTTGATTACTTGGTTTAAGGGATTGGGAATTTACCGGGTGTCACATTCTCCCCCTGTTAAGCGAATTTCGTCCCGAAATTTAGGAGACGTTGCTGGCAGAAGCCATGCTCTGAAAGAGGTGTGGGTATTTCATGCGCATCAGGTCTTCTCTTTCCCAAGTGAATTCAGGCCCACGCCTCGAGTTCCATTGAACCTTTACTAACTTGATTCTGCTTCTGCGCAACTTTTGTTCTTTCCAATCGGTTACGGCTATAGGCTCTTCTACGAAGTGCAGTTGTTTGTCGATGTGAATCTCTTCCAACGGTAAAATCAACGTTTCATCAGATAAACACTTTTTGAGGTTGGACACATGAAACGTATCGTGAACTCCACTGAGTTCGGCGGGTAAACGGAGTTTATAAGCAACCGGACCGATCCTTTCCAGGATCTCAAATGGTCCGATGAAGCGCGGATTCAACTTTCCTCGCTTGCCGAAACGGGGGACTCCTTTCCATGGAGAGACTTTCAAAAGTACTTTATCCCCTACTTGAAATTCCAATGGTTTCCTTCGCACGTCTGCGTAGCTCTTCTGTCTATCGCGCGCTGTCTTAAGGCGATCCCTTATCTGAAAAATCTTGTCTGTTGTTTCTTGGATCAATTCTGGCCCAGTCATTTGCTTGTCACCCACTTCAGCCCAGCACAGTGGGGATCTACACTTGCGCCCATACAAAGCTTCGAACGGCGCAGCCTTGATACTTGTGTGATAACTGTTGTTGTAAGAAAATTCAACCAATGGGAGATGAGTATCCCAGCTACCACCGAAATCGATTGCGCACGCGCGCAGCATATCTTCCAATGTCTGGATTGTTCGCTCGCTTTGCCCATCCGTTTGAGGATGATAAGCTGTACTCATATCAAGGCGAGTACCTAGAGCTCCTTGTAACGATCTCCAAAATCTTGAGGTGAACCGACTATCTCTATCAGAAATGATGGACACTGGGACCCCATGTTTTGAAACTACTTCTCGAATATACAATCGGGCTAACTTTTCCATCTTATCGGTTTCCTTGATCGGCAGAAAGTGCGCTGACTTAGTTAGCCGATCTACAATAACCCAGATCGTGTCATAACCCCCAGGTGTCCTTGGCAGTTTGGTGATGAAGTCCATAGAGATTTGTTCCCACTTCCACATGGGAATTTCTGGCTGCTGAAGTAACCCCGACGGCTTCTGATATTCAGCCTTTACTTTTGAACACGTCAGGCACTTACTGACATACGTCGCGATGGCGCCTTTAAGATTGGGCCACCAATACAGCGCTTTAACATCTTGGTACATCTTGTCTGCGCCAGGATGTACGGAATACCGCGTCTTGTGAGCCTCGTTTAATACTCGCTCACGCAATCCTCCCTTGAGAGGGACCCATATGCGGTTAGCGAAAAATAGATTGCCGTTCTTAAGTTCCAAATTCTTAATCATACCCCCAAGGGATTCGTTTTTAGCAAAATCTGGTTTCAAAGCTTCTTGCTGAGCGTCTCGGATGCTGGTAAAGAGATCTGCGCGAATGGTCAGCCTTAGAGCCTTGACTCGTAGTGTTTTTATTCGCTCCTTCCTACTTAGCGCGTCTGCTACCACATTCGCCTTTCCAGGGTGGTACTTAATTTCACAATCATAATCATTCAACAACTCCACCCATCTTCGTTGCCTCATGTTTAAATCCTTTTGATCAAATATATGTTGAAGGCTCTTGTGATCCGTAAAGATTACACACTTTGTACCATAGAGGTAATGGCGCCAAATCTTTAGCGCGAAGACAACCGCTCCAAGTTCCAGATCATGCGTTGTGTAGTTCTTTTCATTGGTCTTGAGTTGGTGCGAGGCATACGCTATGACTTTGTCTCGCTGCATAAGGACACATCCGAGTCCCTGATGTGAAGCGTCGCAGTAAACGACGATGTCGTCCATCCCCTCGGGCAGAGACAAAATTGGCGCACTACATAACTTCTGTTTCAACATTTGAAACGCTGCTTCCTGATTTTCGCCCCAAACAAACTTCTTGTCTTTCTGAGTTAGCGCGGTCAGAGGTAGAGCTATCTTGGAGAAGTTCTCAATGAAGCGTCGATAGTAGCCAGCTAGTCCTAGGAATTGCCTCACCTCAGTTGGGGTTTTTGGCGCTTCCCAGTTTTCGATGGCCTTGACTTTGGAAGGATCAACGTGTATTCCTTTCTCGTTTACAACGTGACCGAGAAAGTGAACTTCTCTAAGCCAAAACTCGCACTTGGAAAACTTCGCATACAACTTTTCTTTCCTCAACAATTCCAAAATCAATCTCAGGTGTTGCTGATGCTCGGCCTTGGTCCGAGAATAAATCAGAATATCATCTATAAATACAATCACAAACTTGTCCAAGTATGGTTTGCACACGCGGTTCATCAGATCCATGAATACAGCCGGCGCATTAGTTAGCCCGAAAGGCATCACTAAGAACTCATAATGGCCGTATCTAGTTCGGAAGGCTGTTTTCGGCACATCTTCCTCATGGACCCTAAGTTGGTGGTATCCTGACCGTAGATCTATCTTCGAATAATAACTGGATCCCTGCAACTGGTCAAATAAGTCGTCAATCCTCGGTAAGGGGTACCGATTCTTGACTGTCAGCTTGTTCAGCTCCCTATAGTCAATACACATCCGGAACGAACCATCCTTCTTCTTAACAAACAGTACTGGAGCTCCCCACGGTGAAAAGCTTGGGCGTATGAAACCCTTATCCAATAGCTCCTGTAACAGATTGGATAGCTCTTGCATCTCAGATGGAGCTAGTCGATAAGGCGCTCGAGCTACTGGCGCAGCTCCTGGGACCAAATCAATACGAAACTCGACTTGTCGCGGCGGCGGCAATCCGGGCAAATCTTCAGGAAAAACTTCTGGAAATTCGCGCACTACTGGTAAGTCTTCAATTCTTCGCTCATCTCCTTTCTTCTCTACGACATGCGCCAGGAAGGCGTAGCACCCTTTCCTTAGGCACTTACGCGCCTTTAGGCACGAAATTAGTTTCGTCGCAACTCCCCTTCTTTCCCCTTGAATCACCAAGGTTTCTCCGTTCAACAGTGGGATCCGAACCTGCTTCTCATGGCAAATAACTTCCGCGTGGTTCTCGACTAACCAATCCATACCTATCACAATGTCAAAACTTCCCAAGTCTATTGGTAACAAGTTAATATTGAACCCGTGACCTCCCATGACTATTACACATTGTTCAGTTCTTTCGTTCGCGCATAACTGCCTACCATTGGCTAGTTCTATAGTATAAGGTGTGTCTAGCCTACTGGTCGCTAAGACTAGGGAGTCTTTAAACTCAGCGGATATAAAACTTAGGTCAGCGCCAGTATCAAATAAGACAGATGCAAAATGTCCGTTAAGCAAAAACGTACCGGTTACCACATTCGGCTCTTCTTTAGCTTCGCCTGCGCCGATCACAAAAGCTCTCCCGCGAGCTTGGTTTCCCTTTTGCGGGCAATCCCGACTAAAATGCCCTGGCTTCCCGCATGCGTAGCAGTTGTCGCTCGCTCCAGCTTCTCTGACACGGCAATTCATCGTCTTGTGCCCTGGTCTGCCACATTTGGCACATTCGATTCTTGCGCATTCACCCTCGTGGTGATACTTGCATTTGTTGCACCATGGGCGAGGCCCGCTGTATCCTTTCCTTGATGGCTCCGCGGCTTGGATCGCGTAAGCCCTTACGCTCTCCTGCTTCTTGAACGGTGGTTGCTTGGAGTCGGACCCTCGGTGGTGAGAGTTCCACTTCTTCTTGGGATCAGAGGTTCGCTGCTCGATTCCGCGCGTAGTTAACATACCCGCACGGACCGTATCCCTTGTAAGGGTGATGGCCCGCGCTACCGCCTCATCAAAGGTTGGAGGCGCTGCGGCGTTGAGCGGAACCCTAACAACAGGAGGTAACCCAAAGATATACCTCTCGATCTTCTTTTCCTCCGTGTTTGCCATGTCTGGCACCAACTGGCAAAGCTCGTTGAACCGGTTGTTGTAGGCGTCGATATCCGTTCCTACCATTGTGTGGTTCCAGAATTCCTGTTGTAGGTTCTGAATTTCTGCGCGAGAGCAGAACTTTCTCATCAACATTTCCTTCAGTTCCTCCCAGGTCTTGTGAAGAGCAACTTCTCGCCCCAAGGTTTTCACTTGAAGCTTCCACCAAGACGAAGCTGCTTCTTGGAACATGCAGGTCGCGTAAAGGACCTTCTGGTTCTCACTACATCCGCTAATGGAGAGAACTGTCTCCATCTTGTCAATCCAGTTGTAGAGCCCAATGGCCCCTTCGATACCCTTGAATGGCCAAGGCTTACAGGCCATGAATGTCTTGTAGGAGCATCCTTTGTCCAAGGCTCCTGATTCGGGTTCTGGGGTCTCGTTCTGACGACCCTGACTAGATTCGGCCTTGCTGGCCTCATGTGTTGCGATTGCTTGCGCGATTATTTCCGCGAGTTCCTCGGGTGTCATGGTAATTCCTTTGGCTTTAGTTGGAGGCATTCTCGCTTTAAAAGAGAATGAAAATATATCAAACTTAGCGCATGTACTCTGAGCACATAATGTTTTTCTTTATTTACTAGACACTGTGTGACCCGTGTTCCTAAGTGTGTGTATAGTTTCTTTTGAAAATATTTTCTTTGAAAAATATTTCATGCGATTCCCCAACGGTTATAGTCTAGGTTAAAACTTCTTTTCCTAGTTCGCTATAACCAGTGCTCTGATACCAATCTGTCACACCCGGCCCTGAGCGGCGGAAACAGCCGGGCGCGCGCGAGTGGGGATTGATAATTAAGCACGGGCCATTGCAAACATTCAAAGATTTTCATTGCGCATGAAATGTTTAATACAAATACATTACATTGTTTAAAAATTACATAAAAACATCCAAGTATAAAAACTGTTGAAGATTTCCATGCCATATCCCCTTGCGCGGCGGGAACAACCACGCGCATCGAAGGGATAGAACTAAAATCTTCCAAAAAGCTAGTTTTAGATGTTCAGCGTGAGGTGCTCTAAGTGTGACTCCATGCGCTACCTAGTTATCACCTGAAAGACACGTAAAAACATTTGAATCAGTATAAACTGAGTGAGTTCACAAGTTTTAGTAACTTGATAAATCGTATTGCATCATAATCTTGATACAAATCATTCTGAAACATAATTCTGATAGCATCATTAAAACACATGCTTGGTAAAACATGGTTCTATCAACATATTCTGATAAAATCGTTCCGCGGGTTACGCGCGAACATTTCTGGGAACTGTGCTCGTCTATGCAAAGTGGCGTTGCCACTACGAGCTAAAATAAGTAATACCGTCCCGCGGGTTACGCGCGAACGTTTCAGGAAAATGTGCTCGTCCATGCAAAGTGGCGCTGCCACTACGAGCTAATCAATAATTCCGTCCCGCGGGTTACGCGCGGACGTTGTGCCGGAAAACAAGGCGCTCGTCCACGCAAAGAGGCGCGACCCCTACGAGCGGGCTCAAACCCATAGTACTGCCCCATGACCATACTAGGCACTCGTCCATGCAAAGAGGTGCGACCCCTACGAGTGGGTGGATCAAACCAGCAGTCCCTACCCTTAGAGTTCCAATGGTAAAGTGATCACTTACTCGAGTTCTAGCGCACATACATCGAAAACCTTAGATAACCGTTCGCATTGCTCATCATGAAATATAATTTAAACACATAATCGCTTGCATAGCTTGTAAGTATACCATGATAAAACATTATTTAAGTACGTGTCCCTCGCCCCGAAAATAGTTTAAAAACAGTGAAAACAGCGAGAATAGGGGCTGTGAGACTCACCTGTGGTTCTTGTTAAGGGATTAATCGAGATTCGGGTTTTCTTGGTGTTGGCCTCGGAATCGAAGGTCTAGAATACGATTAAATAACAAGTATATATATTAAGATCAAGAATTAGGAGAATATAAGGGTTGGAAAGCAGATCTCAAGGTTATATTCTAGGCTTACCTGGTAACAGGATCGGAAACGAAAACAACGGATGCTTGGGAGATGATTAGTGCAAGTTGCAGTTCTTAAGAGAGAAGTTTGAAGTGTGTTTTGGGTGATAATTTAGGTTACATATTTATAGGCAAACTCAAGGGAACACAATCCCTTGCTTTAGGGGATTGTAATCTTTTCATATCTAGGTGTAATGATGATAAAGTATGGAAATTATTATTATTTATTTAAGAGTGGAGTAGTGGATAAAAGATTTTGATTTTGATTTGGTTAGGACATGCAGGTCTGGGGTTGGTGAGAATAGGGTGGCTGACAGTTGACTTTTCGTGTTACAGTGTGCTTTTTCAGGTACTTTTGTCAGTGTACAGTAAAAAGTGGAAAATCTCTGAAACACGCTACTGTTTCCTTTTGGGCGGGAGTAATCTCCTTACGTCTGGAGAATAGACTAAGTGTTCTGCGCGTATTACTTTGTGCGCATAGCTTTCTGCGTGAAGGACATTTCTTTGCTGCGGGTAGGTGCGTAACCTTCTCGCAGTTAGGGACATTGAGTTTCATTTGTAGATTCTCCAGGTGGTCTTGGTATTTCAACATAGTGATCAGTCATGTTGAAGTCAATTCCATCTTGGAGCTTCAGACAAACTAGCTCTCAATGTTCCCGCCATGCGGGGAGGTTAGTTCCCTTCCGCACGCGCACAAACGATTTAGGATGCACCCGCCTTAGCATCATGCGGGATGGTCAGCCCATTAGACAACATAACGTTAAGGTACATGAAAACATAAAGCCAAAACATTCGCGTATGGCGCATATAACATATGCCCACGCTGGTTCTTAACATGGCGTGCTCGCGCAGGGCGCACATAACAAATGCACGCGCTGATTAACATGGCGCGCTCGCGCAGAGCGCACATAACAAATGCACGCGCTGACTAACATGGCGCGCTCGCGCAGGGCGCACATAACATAATTACCTAATATTTAGGTTGATTACTTGGTTTAAGGGATTGGGAATTTACCGGGTGTCACATGGTGCCGGGACCCGAAACTCGTCCCCTCGAGCAGGCACATACCCCGGGTTGATCAAGTACCCGAATAGTGGAGTATGTCGAGGACGGAGCTCAGGTTTGCTCCTCGCACTGAAGGATCTGCATTGGGCAAAGATCCTTTTGCTCACACTTTCTACGTATCGGATTGGTCGGCGCTGAGGTAGCGTTGGAGCAACATGAGTCAAGATCATTTGGAGAAATCTTGGATACATGATAAATCTCTCACGCGCCACTGCTCTTCTTTGTCGATCGATCTCGTAGAAGACCATCTGACTAAAGCTGTAACGCTTATTATAAGTCAGAGCAGTCATCGCCGACTGCATGGTCGCGCCCATACCATCAGTGCCCACCTTTCTCCCTGACATGCATACTATCATGACATGCATGAGAAAGCGCCACTGGTCCAGTAAGAACCCCTTCCTTCTCTGGGTATCTCCCAAGGGACCAGAGTATCCCATCCTCAGAAACGCTCCGTCACGGAAAGGAGCTACAAAGTCTGTCGGGTCATCCCTCGTCTCATCTCCAAAACGTAAAGCCGCCCGGAGCTGTTCAGATGAGAACTGAACAATGTGATTGTTGACTGTTGCTCGCATCACCGGGGGCTCGACCCTACAGTCATATTCCACGGTCTGCCAAAAATCCTCAATGTTGGGTAAGGATATCGGCAGAGTTGTCGTAATCGCGTGGAATATACGCGAGCGTAATAGGAACGTGATGATTTCATGGAAATCATCAACTCCGCTCGCCTCCGGGTCTAATGTTATATACATGTTGTGACCCGGGAAGAACTGTCTCTGGTTATCACCACCGTCATCACCGCCTGCACCACCTACAGCAGCCATATCTGCATCAAACAGACTAAGTTAGATAAACGTCGAAGCAAATCACAAGTTCGCCTGTAACCATGAGCGAAGTTGTGATCATTTCTGTATAGGCGAAGTTAGAGGTGGGGCGAAGTTGGGAACAACTTCGCTTCAACTTTAACTTCGTCTGTTAACTGTTAAGTAAAAAGGTCCAGGCGAAGTTAATGGTAACTTCGCCTAACCACAACATTGCCTCATAAACTATTTCAAAAATAATTATTTGGCGAAGTTAAACCTCAGGCGAAGTTACGGGTAACTTCGCCTAAACTGTAACTTCGCCGAATATGAAATGGCATCAGTTAGGTTTTCGAACGACGTGATTTGGTCAATTTTGAGCTTGCGGATTTCGGAAAACCAGGTTTTAAGATGATCTATACTATTAATTTGATTATGAACACGTAAAGATACGTTTAAAATCGGTTGTTAATGGTTCGAAAAACAAGGACGTGAATGGGGTCGAATCGACCGATGTTAAACGTTAATGAACATGAACAATCGATTCGATTACACTACACACCTTTAAACGGATTAGAATTGAAGGAAGAAAGAACACAGAAAGATCGATAAGTTTGCTGTAGGATTAGAGGTTAAGTTCGCTGGTTAAGTTCGCTGGGTTTTGAAAATAATGACCTGTTTGACCTTTGATTTCCTTTATATAGGGTCAGAGTTGTTCCGGCGAAGTTATGGATAACTTCGCCTATCGCAGGCGAAGTTATGCACAACTTCGCTGAAATTAAAAAACTTCAAAACAAACCCTATAATTTGAACAATTTGCAATTAAGTTTTAAAACAACCTTTAAAGCGTTAATTGATACGATCAAGACCGAGTAACCAGGTATAAAATCATACAACTACCTAAGTAAAAAATTTTAAAAATAAAGTACACGGGATCAAATTTCAGTCTCGATAGGGACTACCATGTTTTAGAAAAGATCCGAACAGGAATCATACTAACTACGTGACTGTCACACAGATCCGTGTTCAGCTGTATTATGACATAAAGAAACAGGTTGTAAGCAGGTAAATGACTTAGAATGGTTTTCATCGTTTCTGTGATACGGGTTAGGTTCAATTAAGCTCAAAACTTAAGTGGGCAACAACTTAGAGATTATGATACCTCCTATCTATTCTCAAAGTGTATTTGGCTTTCCCCAAGTCACCCCGAGTTGACCTCGACCCGTAGTGTCTGATTAAATAGTAATTGCTCTTCGATCGTCAGACTCTTCTTCCCGTTCTCTATCTTGCATCTTGATTGAGAAGTCTTATCATTATGAACTCTATAATGTCTCAATAACTCACACATTTTTTTTATGTATTTTCACAACGTCAGATAAACTACTGCAAGTCCCGAATCTGAATCACTGCAGTATCTTGACACGCTCTCTTCATGGGAATCAGAACACTCACGGGCTCGTGTATGACTGGGTAATCGCTTTTCTGCCTATCATTCGAAAAGATATATATGGAGACATGCACAACTCTTAAGGAGTTCCCAGATAAAATCGAGTAGATTTAGTTAGTATCACTTCTACTTTTACGCACCATAAAAAGCTACCATGACATACAATGACCGTTCTAAAGTCTTTTAGGCCTTATAACTTCACTAGTTAAGCACACAGAATCAGTATATCTATCACTTTCCAAGGTTGGATCAATTTTTTGTTAAACATAGTAAAGGAACTTCTTACAAAGAAGTAGACTTGAAAAATAATTTCATCTCCCGTAAAAAAATTTTAACTTCAATCGCCCTGATCAAGTCAAAGTCTTCAGGTAAACGGCTATCCTGAAGATCCAATGGATCATCTGGACCGACCACATACAAGTATGTGTCCTTCTAACTAAGTATGATCGACTAATTTTCAACGAAAGAATAAAAACACATCATAAACCGCCCCGGTCACTCTCAGTCATCTGGTTAATGGCTATCCTTATATTCTACAAGTAGAAATGAGGACCAAACATATCCGAAGATATGTCCTTCAAACTGAGGCAACCGACATAATTTTAAGCGATAGTGACGTTTTTTTTAATACTAATACAAAAAGCAGGGTTACTTGGGATTGATCATCCCATTCAGCTCAACAAGGTTTTGAAATCTAGTTTTGTCAAACGCTTTCGCAAACATGTCAGCGAAATTATCTAGCGTATCAACCTTTTCGAGCACAATCAGTTTCTTCTCAGCACAATCCCGTATAAAGTGATGACGAATGTCAATATGTTTAGTTTTACTGTGCTTTACGGGATTGTTAGTTACTGAGATAGCAGCAGTATTATCAATGCAAATAGGAGTATGAGTAAAATTCAGACCATAATCGCGCAACTGCTGTTGAATCCAAAGAACCTGGGAGCAGCAGTTGGATGCTGCCATGTATTCTGCTTCACAGGTTGAAATGGCGACTGAGGTCTGCTTCTTGCATTGCCATGACACTAATCTGCCTCCAAGAAACTGACAACCACCTGTTGTTGCCTTCCGACTCTGATTCATTTCTCCGTAATCAGAATCTGTGTAGGCGACCAACTCCAAGTCTCCTCATTTCGTGTACCACAACCCCAGTTTAGGCTTGCCTTTGAGATACCGTAGAATCCTTTTAGCACCCTTCAAGTGAGATCCCTTTTGGTTTGCCTGAAAGCGAGCACAAAGACAAACTGCAAACAATATATCAGGCCTAGAAGCAGTTAAGTACATTAAAGAACCTATTATAGCCCGATATTGGGTTGGGTCCACGTCTGTATCGTTGTCTGAATCAGCAACCAATTTGTGGTTGACGCAGACTGGAGTATCGTATGGAGTGCTGTCCTCCATCTTGAAGCGTTTGAGAACATCATGGACATACTTAGTCTGATGAATGAACATCCCATCTTTCTTCTGATCAACCTGCAGTCCTAAAAAGAAAGTTAGTTCACCCATAGCACTCATTTCAAATATCTTAACGGTTAACACTCAAGTTGGGCTTTCTCCCATGCATAAGTTCATAACATGTTTTATTTAATCTTTTAACGGTTAACACTCGATTAAGGATATAACAGGCTGTTGCAACAGCTTCAGCCCAGAACACCACAAGAAGTTTCGAATCAGCCAGCATGGTTCTGGCTCCTTCAATTAACGTTCTGTTCTTCCTCTCAGCCACTCCATTTTGTTGCGGAGTATACGGAGCGCTGTACTGATGTTCTATTCCTTTCTGTAAGCAGAAGAGCTCCATCTGATAGTTCTTGAACTCAGTCCCATTGTCACTCTTGATGTATTTAACTCTTTTTCCCATAATGTTCTCAACTTTGGTAATCAAATTTATTACCATCTGAACAGTTTCATCCTTTGACTTCAGGAAATATACCCAAGAGTATCTAGAGAAATCATCAGTGATCACCAAGCAGTAAGATGTTCCTCCTAGGCTTTTTGCATTCACGGGACCAAAGAGATCCATGTGAAGTAGTTCTAGGGTACTGACTATTGAGTTAACCTTCTTGGTGCGATGGGATTTCTTGTGTTGCTTTCCCTTTTTGCATGATAAACATTGGTCTTTAAAGTTAAAATTCTTCAAGGGAACACCCAGCACAAGCCCATTCTTGACAATGTAGTTCATTTTCCGAAGATGAATATGCCCCATTCTTCTATGCCATAATTCGGACTCCGATTCAGTTGCTTTTGACAGAAGACAAGATTCTTCTGTTGCCATTTCAGTCGACCTCATGTCCATTATATACGTATTCTTTTCTCTTGGAGCCTTCATAACAATCCAATCCTCTGGTATCTTGAAACCAGGATATAGCACTATCGCTTCATTCTTGGTGAAATGCACGGTGTAGTCTTTGTCACAAATCTGCGAAACACTTAGCAGATTATGCTTCAGTTCTTCAACAAAATTCACTTTCTCTAACGTCATCTTTCCGTTAGTCACCGTCCCAATTCCTGTAATCCTACCACCGCTCTCTCCAGCGAAACTCACTCTTCCTCCCTGAACAGGTTTCCAATCGTGTAACAATTTCTTGTTACCCGTCATGTGCCGGGAACAGCCGCTATCCATAACCCATTGATTGTTTGCAGCCCTGTTCAACTGTTCCTGCACGATTAAAGCAAATGATTAAAATCTGGGGACCCAAGACCTATTGGTCTTGGGTCGATACATCCCGTACCTTGGCTGTCCAAAGTTAGTATCAGAATAGTTTCTGTAAGTCCTGAAAGGATACCTTCTTGGAGATTGACTATGAGGCCATCCAAACCTTCAAGAATTAAGTGAATTATTACTTATGGTTTGGTTGTTAGCAGTGAAAAACTGAGATCTTTTTCTTTGAAAACCTGAATTAGTCCAATTTCTGAACTTTGATGAGTTTTCAGTTTTACCACTATTATAGTTACTGTTAGATCTGTTTTCAGTTTTTGAAGGCCTCACACCTCTGAATCTCTGCTTTAGAGGGCAATCAGCAATTAGGTGTCCTAATTGATTACATCTGAAACAACTCCTGTGTTCAACTTTCTTTTCAGTAGTTGTTTTAGATGTTGAGGCTGTATTACTGCCCGTTTGTCTCACATATGGTGGGACATACGAGTTTAGTGGAGATTTCTTTTTAGTTGTTTTATGTTTCTCTCCACTTTTTGGTAACACTGCCTTTTCTTTTGTCACACACGACTCAGATGACTTGTCCGAGTTTGATGAGACAGGACTTGGAGCAGAAATCTTAACATTTGAAACAGGCATACTTGTTTCGCCTTTACTAACTTCTGGTTCTTTAATAGTAACCTTAACCGGAACTGTCTGACCAAAATCAACATCAACAGATTTCTGATTACTAGGATCATAAGTGTAATTATGATTGTAAGGTGGTGGAACTTCATGATAAGCAATTCCTCCCCTTTTTACTGGGGAACCATGATCACTAACGAGGTGATCAAGTATGGCGGTGGAATTTCTGAATTTCTCAAGTTTTCTGTTAAGTTCCACCACTTTCACCTGGTGATCAGCTATCTGTTTATCCCTGTCAGCTATTAGTTTGGTTTTTTCTTCTAACACATCATAGCTCAGATCAATTACTTTAATTTTTTCAGCTAGATTTGCTTTAAGACTCCTAATATATTTTTCACTAGCTTTGATTTTTTACTTTATAACTGTTTTCACTAGCTTTAGTGAAATGATGATCTTCTTTTAATGTCTTATATTGAGCATCCAAACTAACATACTGATCAGTTATAGTTGTCAATTGTTCAGACAGATTTTCACATTTAGTGCATGGGAGTTTAGTACTTACCTCGGTGAGCTGGTCTTTCACATCTGCCATGTAAGCTTCATTTTGAGCTTCTGCCATGTAAGCTTCACTTTCGCTAGTCACTTTCTCAGTATCTGCAGTTTCGATGTTCGCCAAATTGGCCTGTTCGAAAACTTCTTCAACATGCAGATTCCAGTTATACTCCCCATTCTGTCTGGAAATCATGGCTCTATTATCATTACCACCCCCATTCTGGTGTGTCGACCTGTTCTGACTACGTTCAACTCTTTCATTCATGCACTCCTTCGCAAAGTGGCCATTCTGTTGACAGTTGTAACAGCGCACCTTTGATTTGTCGAACCCTGGTCGTTCACCAACAAACTTCCTACCTGTCTTCTTCATAAACCTCTTAACCCTTCTCACAATCATCGCCATCTGCCACTGCAGATCCATCTCTTCCAGATCATCAGCATCGATCTGATCATAATCTTCATCCAATGTTGCAGGATCAACAATCTTACCCTGAATGTAATTTTCATATGAAGCAATGAAAGATGCATAGAGAGCAAACTGCTGTTCAGCAGATTTAACACTCATGGGCATCTTTGAGTAGTTGTTGTTCGAAACACCTGGGGAAAAACTACACTGGGTTGTTTGAGGTTTAGAAGCATTTGATCCTCCAGCTACAAAGCACACATCACCATTCATGTTGAGAGATACATGACCTTCATGTGTTGAGTTAGCGCCCGATTCTCCCTTTGAGTAGTAAGCAGACGAATCAGACTTCGAACTTGAACTTGTATTAACCTTTGCACCATACATTCCTGGATCTTGAACCTGATCAGTAGGTGTCTCTTTACGAACCATGTTTAGTTCAAAAGTTCGTAGCTTGTTAACTGCTGTTTCCAGGTCATAGTCGGCAAAGTCTTTGTCTTCTCTCATCAACACAGTGTACATCTCCCATTTCGGTGGGAGAGCATCAAGAAGCTTTTCAACAATTTCATCTTCTTTGTAAGTAATGGAGTAGTTGTTGAGTTCGGTCATCAGATGATAATATCTAGTGATGATATCATCAAGTGATTCATTCTTTAAATACTTGAAGACCGAGAACTGGGTTTTAAGTAGTTTAATCTTTGAAGCACGAATTCCCACATTACCCTCAAACCGGTTTTCAAGTGCTTCCCAAAGCTCTCTAGCAGTTTTATACTTTCTGAAGGCGTGTAGAATCTCTTGTGGAAGAGCCATAGTAATCGCAGCATGAGCTTTGCTTTCAGCCTCATACATTTTCTTCTCTTCTTCTTCTTCCATCTCTTTGTATTTCTTTATCTGATCACGACCCTCATACTCAGAAGTTGGTGGAATATAACCATCTTGTATGCACACCCACATTTTAGCATCTTGGTACTTGACATATTGTTCAAAACGATCTTTCCACGCTACATAATCGGTTTTCTTAAGCATCTTTGGTGCCTTTGTAGCTGAACCCGCTTCCACTTCCATCTTCACCAGTTCCGTAATGTTTATTGAAGACATCTTTCTCAAAACTCTAAGGAACCCGAAAAATAAAAATTTTTTATTTTAAATAGTACTGTAGGCGAAGTTGTGAATAACTTCGCTTAAGTCAGAACTTCGCTGATTCTGAACTTCGCTTCCTTGTTAAATTCGCCTGATGCGGCGAAGTTGTAGATAACTTCGCTTAAGGTAAGCGAACTTGTGAAGTAAGCGAAGTTGCGGGTAACTTCGCTTGAGATAGGCGAACTTGAGAAGGTAGGCGAAGTTGTGGATAACTTCGCTTAACCTTATATCTTCGCTGAAACCCTACTAACAGTGACGGCAACTTCGCCTGATGAACACGATGAATATGCAGGTTTGATTTCTGGATTTTACGAGGTTTGTGAAGGTGTTATGGGTTGTTTATGATTGTAGGAGGTGAGTAGGACACAAAAGCTCAGAAAACTCGTCCCGCGAATAGTCAAACGGAACGATTTCTACACCCGCGTGATAATCCCGAACCACACAATTGAGCAAAAGCTCTGATACCAATTGTAGGTTCCCAGCCGGATCTTCACGAGATATCTCGTTCTACGTAGGTGCGGAATCCCTACGTAAGACGTTACGAGCGTAGAAGACGATACGAGTTAACACGATCGAACACACGTTACAATAAACAAATACTCGTTATATTGCAACCTTAAACACGTGATATCAATCACTGATTACAGGACTCTCTGACTCGTAAACACGTAAACTGAATAATTAAACCTCTTGTTGATTAAGCCGTAACCTAATCAATATATATCACGACAACTTCGCCTGGCATGTTCAGGCGAAGTTGTCCCTAACTTCGCTTAGTTCACAAGTTCGCCTGTATCAGCGAACTTGTGAGCTAACTTACCTTACATACAAAAACACAAATCTAACAAACTCGATTACAGACACTTGACACTGAACTACTGACATCATGCACCAACAATTATACTTTTTTGATAAAAATTTTTTTAATAACATTGAATGTATGTTCACACATTTCTTTTTTCTATTTTCTTTTTTAGAAACGATACGAAACATAATTTTCACTGATCCAATCGTATTTTATTTTTTTTAAAACCAATTAAAATATATATTTTAATTAAGATGTGTATACGAATCAATTTATGTTAATTAGAGGCGCAAAGATATTTCTCCATTATTTTTTTACTTATATTTAGTTAACTCAATTTATATTGTTTCCATACTTTGCAACAAAATTCATAAATTTAGTTGTAGTCCATAAAAAAAATCAGTTTTTTGGTTTTTCATATTATTATTTTTTTATATTTTAATTTGAACTAAAATTTTCATAAACACATTATGCTAAATAAAATCAAAAAGACCAAAATTATTTTGACTCATAGATTGGTTCTAAAAATCGATGTGCCAATAATGTTACTAAGGAATATGGATTAGAAGAACGGTTTGTGTGATGGAACTAGATTGCGAGTAATTAATTTGGGTAGGCGTTTTGTTGTAGTAAAAGTTATTTCATATACTAATACTGGTTGTCGTGTTATAATTCGTGGGGTCTAACACCTTCAGATAAAAAACTTTCGCTTAAATTGAAAATAAGGTAGTTTTTTCCAGTTGTAATCTGTTTTGCAGTGACCATTAACAAAAGTCAAGACCAATCTCTAGCAAGAGTTGACATATATCTCAAAGACCCAGTGTTTACACATAGACAACTCTATGTAGCTTTATCAAGAGTTAAGAGTGGTGTTTTTTTTTCTTTTATTAAACAAGGAAGACAAAATTACAAATAAAGAATAAATCTAGTTTATAAGAAAGTCTTTTTAGTAGCTTATGAATTTTACATTTTTAACTTTTGATTATGTTTTCAAAGATTGTAATTTGAATGTTGTTTGAGTTTATATTTGTATTTCACAATCATTGGTTTTCGTACCAATACTATTTACAACTTAAAGTATGTTTTTCGTCCCGAACAACATATAACAACTTATGTTATCTTTTCAAATAACATGTGTTTGTTCAAAAATTTCAATATTTCCACCCGTGTCGTACACGGGTCTATACCCTATCATACACTAAAATGACAAATAAGATACCAAATCATCATTTTTTGAAAAGAATAAACAAAACAATGACTTGCTACTGGTTGAACAGGTTATTCGTTGTTGCAACTGGTAATAGAATGTAACGCCATTGCTAAAATCAGTAATAGAGGTCGGTCGCTAAAATCAAGAAAAAGTACAAAGCTTGTTTCAATTACTTGCAGTTAGACCTTGGTCATTCATATTCAACGTTTTAGTCAGCAATGGTAACTAGAAACCTAAAAATGGTAAGTAATAAGTTAAACGTAAATTAAACTTTAAAAAGTGAATTGGTGAGATAAACAAGGAAAACTTTCACCAGATAAATGACAATTCTGAGAGTAGGTCAATCTTGTCACATTTTGGAAGGCAAAATCAATATCGTCAATGTGAACTAATCAGACTCAGATACTTGCTGCAGGAATATGAATATAGTTGGAAACGCAGTCATCAAAGAATTCATTAGTAGGGCTGCAAACGAACCGAACGTTCAAAGAACGGTTTGTGAACCGTTAGGCGGAAAGTTCGTTTATGTTCGTTCGTGTTTGTATATTTAAAGGTTTCTATTTTATATATTGTCCTTTTATTGGTTTTAATTTTAAAAAATATGAAACTCAAGTTATAATAATTTTGTCAAGTTTGGATAATTATGTTATTTATTTTTGGTGGATTATGCGCAATGTTTGTGATGAAAACTTTTTGTTCTAAAATGAAAACTTGTTTTGTGTCCGTTAAGTGTTCATGAACAGTTCACGAACATGCTCATTTCCTTAATGAACGAACATGAACAAGAAATCTCTTCCGGTAGGTGTTCGTGAACATGTTCATTTCTTTAAAGAACAAGCACGTTCGTTTGCAGCGCTATTCATCAGTATGAAAAACGAAAAAGTAAAGGGACAAATGTTTGACCTTGCGGGAGAGATAGTGATCATACATAGTTAAAAGCCCTAATATGAAGACAGGTTCGGTTACGTAAACCAGAGCAGAAAGTCCAAATTGTTCATGGCATTGGGTAAAGCATCAAGATGTAATGTATCTGAATGTGACAACTGACAACACAACATCTATTGTTGAAGCAACCCTACAGCACAAATTAATCATATTATGTTTAAACAATTTGGGGGAAAAACTTCCTTCTCGCGAATATATACAAGTAGTTATTTATTCAACTTAGGCATATACACAAGCCAAGCAAAGCTGAGAGCCTAAGCTTGCCTAGGCTCGAGCGTGACTCGTTTTGACTTATGAGAGCTGAAGCTCGAGCTCAGATCGTGAGTCGTTTTATCAAACTCGGACTCGACTCATTTATTATCTATTAATTAAATTAAAAACATTTTTAATTATTTATATACATTTTGAGAAAGACCAAAAACGAGTATAAGCTCGGCTTGAGCTCGTGTGGTACCTTAAACGAGCGAAAGCTCGGCTCAAGCTTGGTTATGCAGTGTGAGATGAATACATTAAAGTCCAAAGAAGGTAAAACCTTATAAACAAACAAACAAAAAAAAAAACACACGCACACAAACACACACAAGGCAACAAGCTTCTTCCCGTACAAGGCTTGAGCTTTTTATCGATTCAATCTCAAGTATCTCGCGAGCAGCTAGGCTCGTTTGCACCCCTAATCAACTTAAGTCACATTGTTCGGACAACCTACATAATCTCAACGATTTAGCCCTAAATAACTCATCATTGTATTTCTAACTAGCTAATTAATTTTCATTTAGGGTTACAAATCTAGGTCCTATAGTATCTATCACAATTGGTGTAATACAAAGGAATAAGAGAAAACCTGGAGATAAGTTGAAGGAGTTGGGAATGGAAGTGATCGTTCCAGCCGCAATCGATGAGAACGTTGAAGCCGTCGATGGAGACTAAGTATGATAATGGGTTCTCATTGTATACTCCGCACAGTGGCGTCACCTGCACCGAAGTTCCCATTTCTTTATCGGCTCATGAGGTGTTCTTCCACAGAGGATGTGTGTATTTTCGGGAGCCTGCATCATGTTAATAACAGATCCCAAACTTTTGAGGCCAACTCATAGTCAAAGATGATGCATGTTGCATTGTGTTCAATATAGGATGGGAAGAACCTTTGAGTGCTGTCATTGTAATTGTTACATCTTTTCACCACTTATTAATGATGCCCCTAACACATCTCCTATTTTATATGGTAATTCATTTGTTTAAAGTTCCACATTTTATATGGCCAACTTTTGATAACCTAATGGATGCTACTGATTCACATTTTATAAAGTGAAATCCATATGTTCTAGTTTCCACCTAAAGCACCTACTATTCGCTTCAAATTCATTTGTTAAAAATGGCCCATTTTAGCACTGCAAAAATGACCCACTTGTTGAAACTCATTTGTTCAAAGGACCCGTTATGCTGAATTTTGTGTATTATGCAGTACATGCTACATAATAATGGAAGGTATCTAACTGTGAGATCGATATATACAAAAAGATATATATCTATTATAATCAAGTTGTCTGCAAATGTAAATGATCAGAAGCCCTTATTCAAGATCATATCACATATAGTTGTTCGGTTTGTCCATTTAATATATTTTAATCAGAACCGATATATTAAAGAAAAATTTGTTTGTATCTTATAATTATCTATTTATTAATGATAATCTCTATAATTTATAATAATTATTATAAGTTTAGTAATTTTGTTATTATTAATTTATTTCCTTTTCTAATGAGTTGTTACATCTTCTTTTGACAGAAATAATAACATTTACACCTTACCATTTTTATATTTCAATATCTCTAACTTAAAACATTATTCTGTTATTATATTGTAAGATACATTATATTTTCTATATATAACCAATAACATTATATATTGGAAACCAAATAAATAAGTTATAAAGGTTCTGATGTATAATTATTTATACATATTTATTGCATCATTTTATACCCGATTCATGTTATTTTATTGATAATATTATTGAGAATCGGTTCTAATAAGCCTTTATTTGTTTTTTGTAGGAACAATGAGCTTAGGAAACCAAGCATGACGAAAAACATAGAAAATAATAAAAAAAATGAAAGTCTGTTAGCTAAGCATGGGCCAAGCCTCAGCCAGGCATGCCCCATGTCCATCTGAAGACACATCAACTAAGCATGGGCCATTCCTCAGCCAGACATGCCCCACGCCTCCTCAGAAGATGACATAAAAGTACATTGTCCCCCTATTAGCAGACACACAGGGTAATGTCTCACCCAGGCATGCTCCATGCCAATCAAGACTGCCAAAGAAAGTACCAATCAGTGCATGGCTGCATGCGCATTTAATGCTTGAGGGGCCAGCACATGCTATGCCTCACCCAAACATGCCCCGTGCCTAGATATATGCCAAAGAATACATCAGGGAGCACATGGTGTACTACAAGGGGACCAACATGGGTCATGCCCCTTCTAAGCATGTGTCCTTGTGCATACTGAGCCTATATAAAGACCATGCATGTTGCTCATTTGGTGTGCTCAATTTTAGAGAAAAACACACCCATTTTCACTCTCATAATCCATAGAATTAAAGAAAGAGAAGCTCTTGAACCTTCATACAACATCAAGAAGAAGTCTTAGCATCATCATAATTATCTAGCTTGCTTAGATTATCTTAATATTAAACATGAATGCTATATTCTTATAGTTTGGTGTATCTTTTATTATTATCATGAGCTAAAACTCTTTATATCACCTTAACTCATGATGAAACTTGACAACTTTTGATGGTTGGAATTAATATATGATAATTTTATGTTAAAATAATGACTAGTTCTTGGTTATCTTTTGATAAAATATTGTGTTTAAATAATTGAAAGTAATATACAAGAATTATAAATGGTACATCTTGTTATGTTGAAAGACTCTTGATTTTATCATTTATTTATAAATGTTGTTCATGCAACTTTATAACTTTTAATCTAGAAATAGTTAAAATAATTCTTGTATGCTACATGAAAATTGGTTAAACACATATCCTCATGTTTAGATTTAAAAAGACTGGACATTTGTTATGAATTGATATTCTTGTTAAGTAATATTATAAGTATTTTGTTAACACAACTATTTTAATATTACACTTAGGTTGAAAATTCATAAATCAAGTGAATACTTGAACTTAGTCTAATTCAATCAACCATAGGTGGATTATGTGTTGTTCATGTAATCTTTCCGACCGGTTGTTAGATTTGAGTTTCGTAATTGAATGATAATCTATATCTTTAAATTTCAACATAAAGGTTCACTTACATTATAGTATGATTTGAGGTGATTAGTTTGTATAATTCTTACTAATTTTTCCAAAATCATTTGGATGGTTATCTATAACTAGAAACTATTCTCTTTAAAACAAAATAGTGAATTTATCATATATTTAAGTTTAACATCATTAAGAGTCAAGTGGATACTAAGTTAAGGTGATAGCTTCTTAATTCCTTTTTATCTCCATTATCGTGTTACTTGCTTTAAATTATTGTTACAAGTTTTTCTAAAAATTAATCTTAAAAACAAATCAATTAAACTCATTTCTCATGGTTATTATATTTTCAAAGGTTTGATATTTAAATTTACGTGTCCATGGATGATACTCGGTTCTCGCTGTTACTATATTACCACACGACGGGTACACTTGCCTTTTGTGTGTGTGGTTAAGTCTATGTGAAAACCATTTTTAAAACCCGACAAAGTGTGATAAATCTTTAATATATATATATATATATATATATATATATATATATATATATATATATATATATATATCTCACACCACATCAAGTTTTTGCCGTCGCTGCCGGGGACACGGTAAAATTTTAATACTAATCTAAGTTTTTTTTTTATTTTAACCGTTGTTTATAACTGTTCAAATATATATATATATATTTTGTTCATTTTAGTTTGTTTAGTTTTAGTCTAAAGAAATAGTTTATTTACTTTTAGTCTAATTAAAAAAATCTTAGTTTACTTAAAAAAAATTTATTTATTTCCGTATTACTTATAGTTCACTTTTACTTGTTTAGTTTATTTATTTATTTTCTTAAGTAATGAATGTCCACCACGCCCGCACCTGAGCTTGTTTCACCACTTTCGGAACCCGAACGTCTCCTTCACCAAAGGTTACGCAACCGTTCACGTGTAGTAGCTGAGACAATCGAAAACGAGGCGTTTGCGGATGTAATAGCCGAAGAAACTGTAACGGAACAAAACATGGCGGAACAAAACGGGCCAGAAAACGAACCTAACATGAACCAATCTTGAAGGCCGACCCTCGAAGGTTATGGAAGTGGCGTGGCACCACCAGAAATCACTGTAAACTTCGAAATCAAATCCAGCACTATTCGTATGGTGGAAAATTCTATTCAATTCCATGGGCTTCTCGATGAAGACCCCTTGTCTCATATCTCTCGATTCTTACGAATATGCGGTACTTTCAAAATCCAAAACTACTCTGAGGACCAAATTAGGCTCAAACGTTTTCCATTCTCCCTCCGAGGCCATGCCTTGGATTGGCTAGAGTCACTATCATATGGCACCATTACCAATTGGGACTAGATGGTAGAGCAGTTCCTCCTGAAATACTTTCCACTAGACAAAACTGCAAAATACCGAGCCAGCATAACCGGATTCAGAACCGACGAAGACGAGTCACTGCATGCAGCTTGGGAGAGATACAAGGGCTTGCTAAGAAGATGTCCACACCATGGGTTAAACAAATGGCTTCAAGTTCAAACATTCTTCGATGCCCAATCTAGCCAAAACAAGCATGCGATTGATCAAATCGCCGGTGGAGATCTCGGAACCAAATCTCCCAACGAATCATTTGAGGTTCTATAGAAATTAGCAAAGAAAAGCTTCGCATACAACACACCACGATCAACCCCATCACACAAGGGTATGCACCATGTTGACTCCAACACTCTTGTCACTGCACAACTTGAAGCACTCTCAAAGAAGTTTGAGCAACTACAAACATAGTTAGTGAAAGCAAAAACTAAGTGCGGCACTTGTGGGGGCGAAAACAAAATGAAATATTTCCAGCAAAGCACGATGGTTGAAGATGTTGATTACGTGAGCCGACAAAACAACACCTTCGGGAACACATATAACCCTGGTTGGAGGAATCATCCTAATTTTAGCTGGAAGGATGGAGCAAACAATCAAACACCGCCTGGGTTTGACAAACGTCCTTTTAACCAAACTCATCCAGCCCAACCAAAACCTCAATACCACAACCAAGGGCCAAGCACCAGTCAACACCCAAACAGTGTGGATACTGTGGAGATTCTTTTAACACGGCTCTTAACCAATACTGAAACTTCAAATAAACTGACCGAAGAAAGGTTCCAGAAGAATGAGGCGGAGTTAAGGAATCAGAAGGCATCCTTACAAAACATCGAAAATCAAGTGGGTCAACTAGCTCAGTTGCTTTTTGAAAGACAACCTGGTGGTCTTCCAAGCAGCACAGTAACAAACCCAAATGCTTAGGCTAATTCCATAACATTAAGAAGTGGCAAGACCACTCAAGATTTGGTATCCCCATTACCGCCAGTTGATGATGAGACTGAGATTCCAGACAAGGTGCATGATCAGCAAGTCTCAGCAAGTACCGCACAAGTCAGAGAACCAATAAAACCATATGTCCCACCCATTCCTTACCCAAACCGTCTTAAGAAAGAAAAGATGGAAGCCCATTATGGCAAATTCCTTGAACTCTTCAAAAAATTGCACATCAATCTTCCTTTCATCGAAGCCATCTCGCAGATGCCAAAATATTCAAAGTTCCTGAAAGATGTGTTGACAAACAAGAGAAAGTTGGAAGAGCTATCACATATAACTCTTAATGAAGAATGCTCTGCTGTCCTCCAAAACAAGCTACCAACAAAGAAGACCAATCATCCCTTGCTTGATAGGAGAATTATTTGTCAGCAATGCCCTAGCTGATCTTGGAGCTAGCATTAACTTGATGCCTTATGCGGTTTTTTCTAGATTAGGACTAGGAGAACCCAAACCAACCCGCATGAGCATCCAGCTAGTCGATCGATCAGTAAAGTATCCTAGGGGCATAGTTGAAAACATGTTAGTCAAAATTGATAAATTTGTTTTTCCAGTAGACTTTGTAATCCTCGACATGGACGAGGACAAATCTGTGCTCCTCATCTTAGGAAGATCATTTTTAGCCACCGCTAGGGCTCTCATTGATGTTTGCACAGGCAAAATCATACTAAGGGTTGAAGATGAGGAGGTAACATTTGATATAGGCAGATCCATGAAACACCCGCAACAAACTAATGATTCAGTTTATTATATTGACGTGTGCGAGTCTATAGTAAGTTGTCACATTCACGAAACCATTGAAAAGGAAGCATGCAACACTCAGCTGATTGAGAAAAAGACATACTCCGTCATCCATGATGAGCAATCCACTGAGGATCAGGAGGCAAGTGAGCATCAAGAGACTTACGAGACCGTTGACCGCAAATTGGAACCAAAGGCGAAACCCTCCGTTGAAGATCCACCAGTTCTTGAACTTATAGAACTTCCCTCCCATCTCGAGTACGCCTTTCTCGATGGTGAATCTTAGTTACCTGTTATCATCTCTTCTTGTTTATCAAAAGAGGAAAAGAAAAGATTGCTTGAAGTTTTCAAACTCCACAAGAAAGCAATTGCTTGGAAAATCATGGACATCAAAGGAATCAGTCCATCATTTTGCACTCACAAAATCCTGATGGAAGAGGACTTCAAACCAGTCATGCAGCATCAAAGACGTCTCAATCCAAACATGCAAGACATTGTAAAGAAAGAAGTCATTAAGCTGCTCGATGCTGGATTGATATACCCAATCTTCGATTCCCCTTGGGTAAGCCCAGTACAGGTGGTACCAAAAAAGGGTGGTCTGACGGTGGTAACAAATGATAAGAATGAATTAATTTCTATGAGAACCTTCACGAGCTGGAGAGTTTGCATCGATTATCGCAAACTAAACGACGCTACAAGAAAAGATCACTTCCCCTTCCTTTCATTGATCAGATGCTTGAGCGTCTATTAGGGAAGATGTATTATTGTTTTCTTGATGGCATTTCTGGATACTTCCAAATTCCTATCTCCCCTGAAGATCAGGAGAAAACGAAATTTACATGTCCTTATGCACATTTTCCTACCGTCGAATGCCCTTTGGACTGTGTAATGCCTCGGCCACTTTTCAACGTTGTATGGTGGCTATTTTTCATGACATGATCGAGGACTCTATGGAGGTATTCATGGATGATTTCTCTGTTTTTGGAGATTCTTTTGATCATTGTATTGAGAATTTGAGAAAAATGTTAACAAGATGTGAAGAAGCCAATCTTGTATCAAACTGGGAAAAATGTCACTTTATGGTCAGAGAAGGCATTGTATTGGGACACAGGATATCACAGGCAGGACTTAAGGTCGATAAAGCAAAAATAGAGACCATTTCAAAGCTTTCACCACCCACGCCTGTCAAATCCATTTGAAGTTTTCTTGGCCATGTTGGTTTTTATCGCCGCTTCATAAAAGACTTTTCAAAAATAGCTCGGCCAATGACATAACTCCTAGAAAAAGATGCTCCCTTTGTGTTCTCCGAAGAATGTCTAAAAGCATTCCAATTTTTGAAAGATAAGCTTGTTGATGCCCCAATCATGGTAGCTCCAGACTTGACACTCCCGTTCGAACGCATGTGTGATGCAAGTGATTTCGCAGTTGGGGCATTGTTGGGTCAAAGGAAGGATAAACACTTTCATTCAATTTACTACGCCAACAAAACTCTTAATGATGCTCAAGAAAACTACACCACCACTGAGAAGGAGCTTTTGGAGGTAGTATTTGCATTTGATAAGTTTCTTTCTTATCTTATCCTTTCCAAAACCATTGTCTACACGGACCATGCAGCCATTAAATATCTTTTTAGCAAACAGGATGCTAAACCTCAATTAATCTGATGGATTATTTTTCTTCAAGAATTCGACATTGAATTCAACATAAGAAAGGCGTCGAGAATGTAGCAGCCGATCACCTCTCCCGTTTGGAATGCCCAGCTTCACAAGAATTAGTGGGGTCCCATATAAATGACAATTTCCCCCACGAACTTCTTATATATATCCAAACAAACGAAGAGGATTGTCCATGGTTTGCTAACATTGCCAACTATCTCGCAAGTGGGGTCATGATCAAAGGTTTGACACATCAACAAAGAAGAAAATTCTTTTCCGATGTCAAACATTATTTTTGGGAGGACCCCCCCTTGTTCAGAATCGGAGCCGATCAAGTCATTCGTCGATGTGTGTTCGGGGATGAAGTAACCAAAATCCTCCAACATTGTCATGAAGGACCCACAGGAGGACATCTTGGGGTCACATCCACCGCAAAGAAGGTTTTTAATGTCGGTTTCTTCTGGCCCACCATCTTTCGAGATTCTCATGACCTTATAAAATCTTGTGGTGCTTGCCAACGGGCAAGCAACATTTCTGCACGAGATGAAATGCCCCCAAAGGCCATACAAGTCTGTGAAGTTTTCGATGTTTGGGGGATTGACTTTATGGGACCATTCCCGACTTCGTTTGGAAATCGGTATATCCTAGTTGCTGTCAATTATGTTTCGAAATGGGTGGAGGCTCAGGCTTTACCCACTAACGATGCAGGGTAGTTGTCAAATTCCTAAAAAAATTGTTCTCACGCTTTGGTGTCCCAAAAGCACTCATTAGTGACCGTGGAACACATTTCTGCAACGCCCAGATGGAAAAGGCATTGTCTCGCTATGGTGTCCACCATAGATTTCAACACCAAACCACCCACAAACCAGTGGGCAAGTTGAAGTCACTAACTAGGGCATTAAGCGAATTCTTGAGAAAACAGTCGGGCAAAATCGTAAGAATTGGTCTGAAAAGTTAGATGACGCATTATGGGCTTTACGAACCGCTCATAAAACTCCTATCGATACCACACCGTTTAGGTTGATTTATGGAAAAGCTTGCCATCTTCCAGTGGAATTGGAGCATCGAGCTTACTAGGCGTTAAATGCCGTTAATCTTGACTTGGTCGATGTGAGCGAGACTCGGTTCACACAAATTCATGAGCTGGAAGAATTAAGAAATCAAGCTTATGCGAATTACACAATCTATAAGGAATGCACTAAGTTGTTACATGATAAACGTTTGAAAGAAAACAAAGATTTCAAAACGGGTGATTGAATTTTGCTTTACAACTCTAGGTTGCGTTTATATCCCGGAAAGTTGAGGTCTCGGTGGTCGGGTCTGTACACAGTCCGAAAAGTCTTTCCATAAGGAACCGTGGAGATAGAACATGATGATGGTAGCAATTTCAAAGTTAACGAACATCGTCTAAAACAATATCTCGACAGACCAGCCGAGTTAACTTTGGAGGTTGTCCACCTCCATCCCAAAAACGAATAAATAATGCTCGGGTCTCGCCAAGACCCAAAATCAAAACTAGGCAATTGTAATTAGTTATTTTAAATTAAAAAAAATCAATCTAAATAGTTATTTTAATTTTTATGTTAAAAAATAATATATATCTATATATATTAAAATAATAAGTAAATAAATAAATAAATAAATAAATACGAAAAGAAAATAAAAAGGTGCCTAGGCATAGGTCATGTAATGTCTAGGCTTGGTCTTATGTTTTAGAAGATCCTGCTCCTTGATATGTGCTGCACCTTTTGCTTTCTCATCAATGCACACAATAGTGAAGCAAGCTTGAGGCACGCCTTGTCCAGGAATGAGGTCATGCCTACATGCAGATTTGGCTATAAAGAGCCATTTTCATTTCCTGTTTAAGCACACTTTTCCTATTCTCTAAATCATGTCTTCCAAAGCTAGCATTAACAGCCCAATTCCAAAGAAGTCCCGTTCCGAAACGCAAGAAGCAACTCAGACAGCAATGTTGCTTCGACTACATGAACTCCTTAAGGAGCTCAACTGCTTGGTGATGATGAATTTTCAAAAGCTCATTGAGGTGGGCAAGATAGCCAGTGATGTCAAAAACGAGATCACTTTTGCTAATTCTCAAATCACAGAGCTCGGTTGTTCGGCTATCAAAAACGAGAAGAAGATGGTAGAAATGAGCAACACCATCATGGAGCTCAAGAACGAGCTCATGGCTGTGAAAGCTCAAGTCAAGGAACTTGAAAGCCGCATCTCGCACTACCCGATTCCCTCGTTCCCATCCGACCCGTTTAACGGGAACCTTTCTTAGAATTTCGTTTTTATGCTAGTACGTACTTATGTTTCGTGAGCCGTATTTTCCCGTGTTAGGATCACCCGGATGTGTAACCGTTTCCTATGTATGAAATTTTAGTTTCAAATTTATTTGTTATTTTTATATTTATTTTTAGGATTCATTTTTTTAGCGTTTACGTTAAATTTATGATTTTGCATAACCGGGTTTAGAATCGAACTCAAAAGGTGTTAATTATTCTAAAAGGAATATGAGCAGATCTGAATTATGTCATATAAACACAGGCTTTGGGCATGCCTTGTCCAAGCATATGGCTTGGTCAAAGGAGAATCTTCTCCTTGATAATCACTAAGTGCCAAATCGTCCTTGTCTGAATCTTTGATATTGTGCATCAGCATGGGGCATGCCTCTGACATACTTGGGTCATGCCTGAAGCCAATGTTTCATTATAAATTCATGTTGCTTCTTTTGGTTTTACTCACACCTTCAAGCACTTATAAAAACTGTCTGAGAGAGAGAATGGAGTGGCGTCCGGTTAATAAAACTGCTAAAGAAAGACGTGTGCCAACTTCTGAAGAAACCTTGCTCGACTTGCTCGAGAAAATGAAGCAAGTGGCGGAGGGTAGTGCTGCAAACGAGAAGCGTTTAGTTGAGTCAGGACAAAAGGTTGAGCTCATGAGGCTCAAAATCCATCTTCAAGCCGAGAGACGTACGCTTGATCTCGACTAGAAACTCAATCGGTTGCGTACCGACTTTGCAAGCCTCGCTAACCAACTCCATGAACTGCTTGACCGCAACCGCTTGCGTGCCGATCTTGCACGTATTAGCAACCAACTCAATGAGCCCGTCAATCGCACCACTCACTTCTCAACTCTGCCTCCACCCGCAGAGTACGGGATGGGTAGGGGTCGTTTCATGTAGTTTCATCAGTTGTAATACCTTCTAGTAGGTGGTCGCTAATTTAATGAAATGTTATGATGTTTAGTATTGTTTATTTACTAACCCTCAAAAAACCAACGAGTCACATACTAAGCATAGCAATTTTATCAAAAGATTCATTGAATTTTTATTAAACTCTATAGAATTATAATTGTTCGTTTTTTTTTATTGAACATAAAAAAAAGAATAAATGAATTGATCATTTTTTGTTCCATCGCTGGATAGAATGCAAAGGGAAATAAAGGTTTATTATCCACCTTCTATAAAAATCCAAATTTTTATGCCTAATACCCCATAGATTGTTCGAACTGTATATGAACAATAATCGATTTTAGCTCAAATGGTTTGTAGTGGAACTACTCTTAATTTCTTCACTCTTCGTCCCCAATTATTCAACTTCGAAGCTGTTAAAATGTTAAAAATCCAATTCTGCAGCAGGACAACATGGGGCATGCCTAACCCAAACACAGGGCGGCCATGCCTATAGATCAATGTGCAACAGCCCAACATGGGGCACACCTAACTTGGACACGGGCCATGCCCATCTTCACACCTGCACAAAATAAATAAATAAATATATGAGGTTTTAAAAGCTGGTCTTTGTTTCTTTCTCAAAACCCACCTGAACATTACTTTCATAAACCTCACCCACTCTCTTGCACATATTTGTTCGAACTCCATCACCTGCTCATCTAGAACATCATCTCCAGTCCTTTTTCTTTCATCCATTTCGTCATAGGTATGTCTGTATAGTAATTTTAATTTTAATTTTTTAGGGTTTGTGATTTGGGGATTCTTTGAAATTGGTGAAAACCACATTCAACCTTGGAATAATAAACCTGGAATCAACTTGATTTTGATCTTAATCTTAGTTGTACAGCCGTTTTCCCTAGTTTATTAATCGTTTTGCCAAAGTGGTTCGAGTTCTGTTTTGTCCAATGTACAGCCGTGGTTTACACCTCATTTGGGAACGGGTTTGAGCATCCATTTCAATTATAAATCCATACCCGTTCTCAGCTATACATTAACCTTTCGACACACGTTCAAATCAAATTTTATCACGAACAACGCTGGTATGACCAATGCCCCGCCTAGGCACCACCCTGTGCCTGATCTTAGAATAGTTTCTGTTCGTTTTTGTTTGTATTCCTTTGCTGACTATAACCGTTTTTAGGACCATGGAGCACGCTTACTTGGTCTTCAAACTCGATCACAAGAAATTTTGTCATGATCGCCTCTGCATCCTCCTCAATCGTCGTGAAGAACCCAACTTTCGGGTTTGTAAAGAAACTTTAAGACAAGTTGGTCAAGTGGATCATTACAACGAGCTTGTTACGTGGCCGTGGCGCCGTCATTTTGAACACGACAGTCAATCCGTTCGTGAACTTACCTTGGAATTCTTAGCTTTGTTCACTTTCGACATTCAAAAGTTGGACCCATGGGACGATTCGTCATTAAGTTTCGCCTAGGAGGTTTGTGGAGAAATTCCTATATCGCCCAATTTGGAGTTGATTTAGGCCTTTACACAGCTGATGAGATCGAAGAACCTATTTTCTACACTGCGAAACATACCTTTTCTGACGAGGAAACCGGGGATTTTTACGGTATTGGTGATCAACGAGCTGCATTCTGGGAATTGATTGGGACAGGGAACATAATCCAAGTTCAACTAAAAGTACGGCTTTGAAAGACACTCTTCATAGGTATGTCCACCGTCTTCTTGTACGTTCCGCTACCGCGCGTGGTCAGACGGCGGGAGTCGTCACCTTAAGGGACCTTTTTACCCTTTACTCCATGGTGACAAAGGAACCATGTAACATCGCTTATCTTTTTTATCACATGTTCAAAACTAACTGCACCGCCGCCTCGAGGAAAACACCGTTACTTGGTGGGTCTTGGATTGTAGAGCTTTATAAAAATTATGGAGTGTCGACTCAGAGCACTGCCGGGGTTTCTACAAAAAAATTGGCCATTGAGCTCTGTTCAAGTATGGGGATGATTGCCGCCATACCGGGCCATATTCTTAGTTTTAAAGATTCTAATGGTCAGGTTTAGGAGCCGAATGATCCCACTCAAAACAACATGCAAATTGTTGCACTTGATCAAAATGATGAGAACACTTCAGCTCCACTTCGCCACCCCTCTCTGAGCCGTATGATACCGCATCTTCATCTCATTCCATGGCAGATCACACGGCGGCCATTCGGACCGCCTCCAATAACTCTCGTCGAGCATTAGAAATTGCACAGTTAACTTCTCACCAGGTTAGCGAGCTTGCGACCACGCTTCAACGTATGGAACAGACATCACTTTTATACGCCAACACATGGCTAGGAAGTCAGGATCGGAGGATGCATAGCCGAACCGTGTGTTGTTTTCTTTTGCTAACGCTAGCCGTTCTGTTTTGTTTATTTTTATATTTTTTTAAAGTTGTTTTGTACCCGGTTTTAGTTGATTTTGTAGTTTTGAAACCTTTTAAGTTGTGTCTATGTTGGCTGACTTTGTAGGACTGTCTTTTTATGCTATCTATGTTTAGTTTGTTTGAAACTTTTGCATTTTAGGCTACTGTGGGCACCGATCACACGCTTGGGATACTATGGAATTCAGGGGAGTCTCATTTTACCTCTTCACCTAACACTTTATAACACACTTTGTGCTTATTTCTTTTCACATTGAGGGCAATGTGAGATTCAAGTGTGGGGAGGGGTTTACTTAAACTTTGTTTTGTCCAATAAAATATTTTTGAAAAGTCTCTCCAAATTTTATTTTTTGTTTCAAATAAAAAAAAGAATAATAATAATAATAATAAATAAAAGATCGCTAAGCCTTTATTGAATTTTTGACAAAAGCAAGGGTTAAGGTTGTTTTTCGAAAAGCGCTCGTTCAAACCAACCACCGAATCAACTTTAACTTAATGTGAAAATAGAAAATATGGTTTGTGTTTCTTGAGAAAACTTTATGCAAAATGTGGCGTTTAAACCCAATCCCTCCGTTCCCATGAGCAAATATTCAAGCCTTATTACAATATTTCATCGCTTACGTTTTCGCGGATTGAGTGAGTCATTTGTTTCGTGTGATTTAGAACTTGTCTTGGGAATGATTTTCGAGATCATAACGAAATGTTGCATAAAAATGGAGGTAATATATAGCCAACTTAACCCTTCCCTCAAACACCATTTATAACCACATACTCCACTTCACTTCAAAACTTCCCTCTTTCACCCAATACACAATCATTTACCCATAACAACCCTTTCAAATTTAGCCAACTCCCATTTTTGTTATTTGTATTTCAAGTTGAAGTCAAGTCTCAAGGATGACCAATGCTAGTCAAGACTTAATCTTCATATTTCGGTCAAAATTTTATGTTTAAAAAAAATAAAATAAAGTTTCAAGAAAATCACCACAAAATAGGTGATAAAAGGGGAAAGAATTTGTGGACTTAAGACATTGAAGACAATCAAAAAGCTCCCGATTCAAGATTGTACATATTCCCCTTTCAAAATAAAATAACTCCAAGCCACCAATCATACCCATACCTTCACAACATAAAACCGAGAAATCAACTTATATTACCTCTTCTTTTATGCAACATTTCACATTAGTTGGTGGAGAATAGACCCACGACAAGCTTATTTTTCACAAGTTGTATTTTGACAAGAGTGTTCATATACATACAACATTACATGTATGATCAAATATAAAGATGAGTGTGAGTGAACATTGTGAGAACGTGTAATTTTGCATAAAAGTAAACTCATAAATACAAACCATGTTTTCCTATGTCACTACATATATTCATACGATCTCCGTTGGTTGGGTTGTTCGTATGTCTTTCTTCGAGGCCACCTTAACGTTTTGGGGGTGTTATAGCTACGGTATCATTTTCTATTACCATTTGGAGAATTTTTATATTTAGTTTGCTTGAGGACAAGCAAGGTTTAAGTGTGAGGATGTTTGATGCATAATTATTAATACATATTTATTGCATAATTTTATACCCGATTCATGTTATTTTCTTGATAATATTATTGAGAATCGGTTCTAATAAGCCTTTATTTGTTTTTTGTAGGAACAATGAGCTTAGGAAACCAAACATGACGAAAAACAAAGAAAAGAATCAAGAAAATGAAAGTCTGTCAGCTAAGTATGGGCCAAGCCTCAGCCAGGCATGCCCCATGTCCATCTGAAGACACATCAGCTAGGCATGGGCCATTCCTCAGCCAGACATGCCCCACGCCTCCTCAGAAGATGACAAAAAAGTACATTGTCCCCCTTTTAGCAGACACACAGAGTAATGCCTCACCCAGGCATACCCCATGCCAATCAAGCGTGCCAAAGAAAGTACCAATCAGTGCATGGCTGCATGCGCAATTAATGCTTGAAGGACCAGCACAGGCCATGCCTCACCCAAACATGCCCCGTGCCTAGCTATATGCCAAAGAATACATCAGGGAGCACGTGGTGTACTACAAGGGGACCAACATGGGTCATGCCCCTTCTAAGCATGGGTCTTGCCTTGTGCACAGTGAGCCTATATAAAGACCATGCATGTTGCTCATTTGGTGTGCACAATTTTGGAGAAAAACACACCCATTTTCATTCTCATAATCCATAGAATTAAAGAAAGAGAAGCTTTTGAACCTTCATACAACATCAAGAAGAAGTCTTAGCATCATCATAATTATCTAGCTTGGTTAGATTATCTTAATATTAAACATTAATGCTATATTCTTCTATTTTGGTGTATCTTTTATAATTATCATGAGCTAAAACTCTTTATATCACCTTAACTCATGATGAAACTTGACAACTTTTGATGGTTGGAATTAATATATGATAATTTTATGTTAAAATAATGACTAGTTCTTGATTATCTTTTGATGAAATATTGTGTTAAAATAATTGAAAGTAATATACAAGAATTATAAATGGTACATTTTGTTATGTTGAAAGACTCTTGATAATATAATTTATTTATAAATTTTGTTCATGCAACTTTATAACTTTTAATCTAGATATAGTTAAAATAATTCTTGTATACTACATGAAAATTGGTTAAACACATATCCTCATGTTTAGATTTGAAAAGATTGGGCATTTGTTATGGATTGATATTCTTGTTAAGTAATATTATAAGTATTTTGTTGACACAACTATTTTAATATTACACTTGAGTTGAAAATTCATAAATCATGGGAATACTTGAACTTAGTCTAATTCAATCAACTATAGGTGGATTGTGTGTTGTTCATGTAATCTTTCCGACCAGTTGTTAGATTTGAGTTTCGTAATTGAATGATAATTTGTATCTTTAAATTTCAACATAAAGGTTCACTTACATTATAGTATGATTTTAGGTGATTAGTTTGTATAATTCTTACTAAGTTTTCCAAAAAATCATTTGGATGGTTATCTATAACTAGAAACTATTCTCTTTAAAACAAATTTTGTGAATTTATCATATATTTAAGTTTATCATCATTAGGAGTCAAGTGGATTCTAAGTTAAGGTGATAGCTTCTTAATTCTTGTTTATCTCCATTATCGTGTTACTTGCTTTAAATTATTGTTACAAGTTTTTCTAAAAATTAATCTTAAAAACAAATCAATTAAACTCATTTCTCATGGTTATTATATTTGCAAAGATTTGATATTAAAATTTACGTGTCCATGGATTGATACCCGGTTCTCGCCGCTACTATATTACCACACGACGGGTACACTTGCCTTTTGTGTGTGTGGTTAAGTCTAGGTGAAAACCATTTTTAAAACCCGACAAAGTGTGACAAATCTTTAATATATATATATATATATATATATCTCGCACCACATCAGGTTCCATGATTTTAATTACAATATTTGCAATATAATAATTTATTGCAAATAAGCATTTACATTATATTTTCTATTTTCAATGTATTTTCATGATTTTAATTAGATAAATACAATAATAAAGTTTCCATGATTTTCACTTGTTTTCACATTTCCATGATTTTCATTATTGGTCAAGTTTTATTTAAAAGTCTCTTGTATTAAGTGAAGTTCCTTTAGTGTTTTACAATTTTATATTATCTATATATTATTTCTGATTAATATTAAATGTATTTTGTTAATATAATCGTTTATTAAGTATTAATTTTTATTTGATTAGTTTCTTGATATGGTAACCATTATTAAATTAAAAATGTAATAACCAACATTTTAGTTCACGTAAATTATTGCAAAACAATTATCTTTAATTCAATTTATGACAGTTGATTTTTGTTTAAAGATATTTAAGGTAATTATTAATTTACAATTTGATTTCCATTTACTTAATTGTGGCAATCAAATTAAATTACTTAATTTTAGAAGTCAATTAAATTGTTAACGCTTTCCAAAAGACTCGAGTGATTATGGAAGTCAAATTTAATTATATAAACTCAAATTTATTTTAACTTGCATGTTTACACGCGCGCTGCTGCGTCCAGTTAGTATATATAATGAAACGTAGAACACATTAATATTAACATGGAAAATTTAATATTAGATCAATGTTAACATGAAAAATTTACATCAAAACTTTGACAAAAAATAATCTACAATCAATATTATTAAAAAAAAAAAAAAGGAAGAGCGAGATAGGTGTAGGGTTGGTTTGGTGAAAATACATTAAATATACGATAATACACAAAAATCCATACGGAAATAACGCAAACTCGTATACCATCACACACAATCATATAAATAGAAGCATATATCCATGCAGAAAATCGCATTTAAAATTTCAACAGAAAAAATGTTATATATTAATAGAAATAACTTAATAATTAGATTAAATAATGATGAACTTTGTTGTTTTATAGATATTTATACCAGGATATGGTGTGATTAAAAATTTATACAAAAGTTATCTTGAAGTAACCATAATTTAGTCACTGTTTTCTACTTTCTACTGTCATTTGATACAGTTTTAAGTATAGAACTAAAAATTGACATCGCAATAAATCTTAACGTTGAATTGAAACATAATTTAACTAATAGGATGTGAATTTGAGGGGACAAAGCGGATAAGTTTATGGTAAGGCTAAGGAAAAATAAATAAATATGAGTATGTAAAAGGACTATGAAATCGGCAAATAGAAATTAATTTGGTGAGGTCACCAGAAATCCATCCCCTTCTTTGTTACGCCACCACCGTCTCTTTGATTTTCCAATAAGATTTAAAGATCTTCCCCTAAATGTTGTAGAATTGGACGGCAAATCGATTGAATAATTAGTGTTGCGAAATTGCAACACCGCCATTTATAAGAACAAATTTGAAACATGGATGGCAAAGGAGAAGGAGGTTACGCTAGTTAATGAACATCAATCTCAAGGATTCCATATACGAATCTTCATCCGGTCTCTGTGACGGCGGCAATAGTTCTTCAAATGTATATCCGGTTGTTGCATGATGCACTGATGCTTCGCGTCTACCGGAAGTGGTTCAATTTACCGTTCGTTCTTCAAACGCTCATTGGCGGTGGTTTTTCAATTTAATCGTGAAAGATAATATGTTCATATATATATATATATATATATATATATATATATATATATAGAGATATAGGGACTGTCTGTAAAGGATGCGACAATTGTATAAGGCGGTTATCTTGTTAGTATACGCCGGTTTCTTTGCACGGGTGGTGTTAATAGAATTTAGTGATGTGGGGAGGCTAAAATTATAACACGTCTTTTGCAACCAATTCTAAATGTAGTTATTAGAATTCTAAATGTAGTTAATAGAATTACACTAATAATATTGTTACAAATATATATGTATTTTAAGAATGATTTCAAATATTGACTTACCTAAATATCATTTGACTAAAATGATATAATCATAATTAATAATATTATATTTTGCCACTTCAAAATACTTTTTATATATGTAAATCGTTTGAATTTAAGTGTTTGCGATATATGTTGACCACTAATTAATATATTAGTTATGACGTCTTTGACCATAACACTTTCTTTGTTTTACAAATTCAATTATTTGATAAAAGTTAAGTAAAGGTAAAGTGTATGGTTAAATAATGTATAATGATGTTAGCTTAATTACTAAAGAAAGAATATGTGAATGTTAGGGATATGATTAATTGATTGTCTGATTGATTAACCGTTTAAAGTAGAACTTAGCACAAATAGACTCATAAAATTTCTTTGTCACTCAAGCATAACACTTTCTTTGTTTTACAAATTCAGTTATTTGATAATCAAAAGTGACAAGGTTTTGTTGTCCAACTCATAATATAGGTAGTTATGTATGTTTATTTATACTTTTGTAATTGTTTTTAACATATATATGAATCCATTTTGTTTATAACATATTATTTGCATTAGAGTTGTATTTTCAAAGGATGCAATTATCAATTAATTAATATTTGAATAATTTTTAATTACGCATAAATATCTATAATGAAATTGATTTTAAACAAAGTAATGATGTTAACAATTACTGTATGTTTTTTCTTCCTATATATTTTTATTAATATTTTTGAATATGTTACTTTTATTTAATAGCAATATTTGTCATTTGTAGTATGTTTGGATTGCTAAATGGCAATTATTTGAACATTCGCAGACCAATTTTATTGAAGTTGTTGTCATATCTTAATGAAGAGTTTTTGAAAGCAACATATTTCTATAATATTTGTGAGATTTGCACAATAATCTTTGTAATTTGCTGGTTATATTTTCTAAAGTTTCCTATATATCTCTTATAACCTATTGTATTAAGATCAATAATTAGTTTATTACTTTTGCCAGCCGAAAAGTATCATCTTGCTCGGAACATATTTTTGTTGGTTGAATATGTTGTCTATATTTATATGATTTGTTCATATGTTTTTCCACCAATGTGTAAAACGGGCTATACCTTAGTATATATGAAGAAAAAACCAAACAAACAAAATGTTTACCTTCATTAAAAACTTTGTAAACATGTATGGCAAATGCGGTAAGCAGCAAAAATAAAATTAAGAAAAATAAGTAAAGTAACTAAAAACATATATTAGTAATAGAGAAATTCAATTGTTGTTGTTAGGGTAGATATAACAGCCTAAAAAATCTCAATCTCTACCAAAATTTTCGAATTTCAAGTTAACGACACATACGAAAATAATCAAGAAAACTAATATTATGTGAGTAACATTTGAAGCCCACACTTGTGTATTACCTAAAATTATATACTTGACCTAAATTCAACAAATATTTCATAATAAAAGCCAAAAGTGTTAGTAATAAACTACACCAATTCATAAAAAAAGTTACAAGATTCATTACTTCAACCTGCAAATTGGTATAAAACTGCTAAAACTTTCAAGAAAAACCCCATACTTGCAACAATGCAATAACTCTCTAGTGGCTAGGTAATCAATAATACAATATGTATTTGAGTTCATCAACATAAATATTGTAATTCAAGGGTAAAAAAAATAGTATTCGTGATGATCGTTCAAACGAACTTCAAAAAAAATTCGATTCCGACATAAATATTAAAAGGAATCGATTTGCCAGAAAATCAACGTCAGAAATATAAAACGAAAACTGAAACAACGCCAATAATGAAACATAATATTCAATTATACCTGACAACTAAAGCTTAATCAATTTGATCTTGTTTGGATTCAAGGGCAACCTATGAGCAATGCTGTTTAGTTCCAAGAGAAACCCTAACTCGATTAACAAATGAAATTAAAAATCAGGCATTTAACCATAAATCAATTAAAAAATATATCGATTATATGGAATCACACCTGAAATCGATTTGATTTTGGTGACAAAGATCGATACGTGCAAGACAGAGGGAAGAGAATATAGCTACGTTCCTAGGGAGAGAAAGCAGGGAATAGATATATTCTAATGGGTTGAAAGAGAAATGAAGGATATCAAATAATGGGTTAAACAGGTACCCAAAACCCGCGAGAGATAACCTAAATGGGTAGCAGTTTATTTTCAGAATTAGTGATGTGGCATCCTACATGGCATCATAGGTGGATACCCTAGTTGAATGCCACGTGGAGCATTGTATTGCTTTAATAGTATTGTAAGATTAATTATTAAACAAAACCAAAAACCCAAAAATATACTAAAAAGATGGGATGGGGTGGCTCGAAACCGCGCCTAGTCGTCTACGGGTATTTAAACAATGATGGACCAGCCATCTGGGCTGGTGACTAACTCGTTTATAGATCAGAAATAGAAATATAAACAAAATCTGGTCAAAAATCCCCAAATCGCATAAACCCTAACTATATCAATTGATGCATCCAGTTATTGTTCATTCAATTAAACACAGGGTTTATGTTTAGGGATCAAACACAAACTAGAAACAATCTTTAATTACATTTTACGATATTATCTGAATGGTTAATTACTAAGAACAGGGCTGACCAAGAACGCGATGAGGAACATACGTGAGAAGATAATTCAATTAAGCATGGGGCTTTTATAGGCGACGAGTATTAGTTCGTGCATATGAGTTTAATTGAGTTAATATAATCTCTAACTGTAATATACGTAATATGTTAAAGACGGTTAGTTAATTTAGACAATACGCATTGATGTGTTTTAAAACACACTTACTTTCCTTATCGTTTTATCATGATTTAAGTATTTTCTTAGTTTAATTATTAAGTTTTATGGCTTGTTTATGCTTAATTTTACAAAGTTGATTGTTTACTTGTATGTTATGAGATTTCGTGGAAAAAAGAGTAAAATTTGAAGATTTTAGGGGCTTATTTGGTCAAGTTTTAATACTACAAGTCAAGGTCCGACCCAAGCCCACAAGTTCAAGCCTTACATGCCTTATTATATTAATTAAAGAAAAAAAATAAAAAACCCTAAGCATTAAAAATTTCCGATCAGAAATAAGAAAAAAAAAAGAAAATAGTTTTGTTGAGTTTGGTTTTTGTGGATGTATAATTATGTAACATCCTACTTTCGGTTATTATAATAAAAATAAATTTCGTTATTTCATAGTGGGTCGTTATCGGTTTAGATAAATAGAATACGAGTTGGGCCAGTGCTAGGTAAATGAATATGGGTTATGGACTTGGGTTAGGAAAGAAAGAAGGAAAGACCATGGGATTAAGCCCATGATCCATAAATATATAAACCCTTAATATCCATTTAATCCTCATTCACACATATTCCATATACCACCCAAAACACAAACTTAAGATTTCTCTCTAGTTCTTCCTTATCTCTAGCCGAAATCAAGAAGGAAACCGAGCACCGATCCGAGGTAACGATAGTTTAATATTGTATGAGCTTAACCCGTTAGATAAAGTTGCGAAACAACTAGCCGACACCGTTAAACCGTTTAAATCACGAGATCCGGGTGGAATCGGGTATAAACCGAACCTATGATAAGCTTAGGGATCACCCTAGCTCAGATCTGGATCGAACGGGGCAAAAAACGGTGAAAAACGAGTTAAAAATCATTTTTCCGGCGGCTTTCCGGCAATGACGGCGCCGGAAAGGCGGCGCCGGAAAAGTAATACGATGTTAAGGGTATGTCAGGGAATGTTCTGACATTCCCTGACCTAACCCTAGTTCGCTAACGGGAATTTAGCGAATTAAGGGTGATTCGTTAAGTAGATTAGCTGAGGAAAGATAACGAACTAGCCTTAGTTCGTGTCCTGATTCGTTAAGGAAAAGATAACGAATTAACCCCCCTCCCCATTTCGTTATAGCCATTCGTTAAAGGAGATAACGAATTAGAAGGTCCAATTCGTTACTTGAACTGATTCGCTATGTGGACTGGTTCGTACAAGGACGGATTCGTCAGAGGTCCAGTTCGTTAAAGGGTTCGGTTTGTTACAAATGACCAGTTCGCTAAGATAAGTCAATTCGTTAAAGACTGAATAACGAACTAGAAAGTTTAATAAAATGACAGAACAGTCCCTGAACTTAGAAAAAAAAAGAATGAATTAATTACAATTCATCCCTTGAACTTTTGAGTTAGCAAATTAATTAATGATTCGGAATTACAATTCATCCCAGGTCAGCTAGACCCCAGCCAGGGGCTCTGCCCCTTGGACCCTGCTAGGGGCTGCTGCCCCTAGACCCCGCTGCCAGGGGCGCTGCCCCCGGACCCCCATTCGTTGTGGGTTATATAAAGATAAAAATACAACATGAGTAGTAGTAGTTAATTGATACATGTAAATATTATACAGTTAGCCGTGCACAGCTCAAGAAGGGAATAACGATTAACGGAGAGCGTAACAGGATTCAGGTGAGTTTCTAGCCCCATTATGTGTTATGTTTTCGGGGCTGTGTGCATACTCAATATGTTTGTTAATACGCTTATCCTAAGAGATAAGTGTATGCCTTATGTGAATAATGTGAATGTATGAATGATTGCTTGATGGTACGTGAACGATCTTCAGATATTGCACGTACTGTCAGGTTGTAACGCTATGTATAAGGTAAGTATGATACGTATGCTTATGTGTATGAACGTGATAAAGTTAATAAAAGAAGGAAAGGATGGTTGTATGGTTGTATGGTTACGAAAAGGGTACCGAGCCCTAATAATACTCGAGGTATGATGTATGGTTGTATGGTAACGAAGAGGGAATCGAACCCTACTAATATTCGAGAACTAGGGAACCGAACCCTACTAATATTCGAGGAAGGAGGGTACCGAGCCCTAATAATACTCGAGGAAGGAGGGTACCGAGCCCTAATAATACTCGAGGAAGGAGGGTACCGAGCCCTAATAATACTCGAGGAATGTAGGGCGTAATGCTCTTTATAACATAAGATATGAAAGCAAGTTAGTACAAAAGAAAGTATGAAAGTATGATTGAAAGGATATAAGTTTATGTGTATTGTATAATGTATGATTAACTAGAACTCACTCAGCGTAGCTGACTTTTAGTATGCACGCAGGTGAGTAGGATGAGGCAGCTCGCATGAGGAGACACGTGGCACTGAATAAGAGGCAGGCATCGGAAGACTCAAGACGTTTAAGTTTAATGTTTTGTTTATTTTGAAAGACAAGATGTTGCTTTAAGACAAGATGTGTTTTGCTATGAAATGTTTTACGAAAGCTTTTATATTCCGCGAATGTTTTAATTAACTCTGATATTTAGAACTGTGTTTATGAGTAAATCCAACACGAAAGTAGGGCTACCGGGAACGGGGCCTTACAAATTAGTTTTGAAGTTTGTGTGGCTGAGATTGATTTTCACGAGTTCTCCAAGGAAACAACAACAACAAATATTAATATAAAGCTAACACCAACACTTGGTCCGATCGGAAATAGGGCAGCAGCAAGGAGCAAGAAAAAAAGAAAGTTGGCGGCTGTTCTTGGTGGCTAGTGACGTCTGGAGAGGAAGACGAACACCAAGGAGAGTTATATACAGCAGCTAGGCATCATCTACACTCATAATCTCAGCCTATAACCTTAAATAATCATTCATAAACTTTGTCTTTTGTTCAAGAACCCTAACTAGTTGATCTTGATCTTTTTTGTTGGATTGTTTTGCAAGTAACTTAGAGATTGATTTGTGCTTGAATGTTCTTGATCATTGAATGAGTTTTATTATGTTTATGATGTTTAAATCCATTGTTAGCTGCTGTCCAAAATCAATGTGTAGCTAAATTAGTTAGTTCTACCTAGGTTAGATGATTATTGTTAGGTTTTATTAAGTAGTTTGGATTGTTGATGATCATGGCTTGAATTGTTAATGAAAAGTTTGTTTTATCATTGAATTAGGTTGTGTTTAGTGGCTATGAATTTGTTAATTACACTCATATACCTCTTGCTTTGATTAATTGAATGAGTTTTGATTGATTGTTGCTTGTTAGGATTCTTTACTTAGTGTTTAGGGTTTGTTTGCGGGAAGTACAACCGTAGGGTTAAGTGAGTGTATTAATTGAATATAATCAGCGGGTAGACACCTTCTTAGAGACCGAGAGGTGATAGGAAGTAAACTCGTCTCATAGCTTTTACTTGTTAGGATTAGGATCGCGCGAGAGCGAGTTCAGTTCTTGTCGGGTTTGGGTTTGTGAGCGATCAGTTGACCTAGTTTAAGTTGAAATAAATTGTTCCTCTATCCTTGGTTGCGTAGTGTTCGTCTCCATTAGGGTAGTGTGTCAGTGAGACCGAGAGGAGAGTCGACATTAGAGCACTTAAACAATTCGTCACCCGGTTAGTTCTTAAAATCAACTAAGTGTAGGTTAGGGTTTGTTAGTGAGACCGAGAGGTAATCTAGCTTCCTGAGTGAACCTTAGTTGTGTCATCCTTAGGAACCGGTGTCGTGAGATTCTACAATCCATTCCCTTATTATACCTTCAATAGGATTCTTACCTAGGTAGACGTTTTTCCATTGATAAATCTTATTCTCACAGTGTCGTCTAGTTTTCTTAATTTAAGTCTTTTAAGTTAGAGTAAGTTAGGTTAAATAGTTAATAATATAAAATCATTTAAAAAAATATATTATTCTTAGGTGAGTCTTATTTAGGGTTAAATATTAAATTCGTTTTCATGTGTCCTTGTGTTCGACACTCGGACTTCCTTAGTGCTATACTATTAGTGATCGGTACACTTGCCGGTTTTGTGTAACTTCTTTAGGAATTTCGTTTAATAAATTTAAAGCTTAGTTGTGAGAGCATCGTTATACACACATCACGCATCAAGAATTGATCTCATTCCATGATTATAGAGTCAGCAAGCTTGTTATGGTATGAGGAATAATACTATTGATTCAATTTCCAAGTTTATGTCGACAATTGTGGTGCAAGGTAAGATCTGGGTCAACGGATTCGCGAAAAGGGTGATGGATAAGGGTTTGGTAGATGGGTTAAAGGTTTAGGTGGATTAAAGTTATCAGAATTGATGTTTGGTCCCTCAACTAATGGTAAGAGTACAAAGATGGGTTAGAGTATAGGTTACTGGTAAAAATGTATATGTATCAAAGTTGATTTAACAATTAAATAAATATTTAAACAATAATATTAAAATAATATATATGACTCGATAATTGCAGTATTTTATTGATAGATTAACCCGAACAAAGAAATGGGTCGAGTAACAGCTACAAAGTAATAAATGAGAAAACCTAAATTGTTACATCCCTCAGCTAGACACTTCTTTAGATTAGAAACATGAAACATCAGACGAACGTTCGAAAGTTCTTGCGGTAGCTCGAGAATATAAGCCACGCTTCCGACACGATCAATAATCTTGAAAGGTCCAACAAGTCGAGGATATAGTGTTCCTTTATTTTCGAAACGTACCACACCTTTCCAAGGGGATACTTTGTGTACATCCTAAATTTTATAATGATAAATAAAGGAATTTATGTTGGTTAAACATGTGTTCATATTTAATTAAGATTAAATATAGTAAAGAGTATGGACTTGGGTGGGGAAAGATGGAATAAGGGATGGGATGGGTCTTAGGTCCATGGGCTTGAGAGGGTATAAATACCCCCTTAAACCTCCCTAAAACCCTCATTCTTATCTTTCTTATTCTCTACAAACTCTAAAACACACACACAAACACCTTACCCGACCATGAACTAGAAAGAGGGATTCAAGACCGAAACCAAGATAGATCTTGATAGATCTTGAGTATACAAACAAGATACAAGATCCTTGTTGAATATCGAGGTTAACTGTAGCCTAAAAATGCATAAAGGTACATTCTTTAACCTTAAAGGTTGTGTTTTTATGAATGGTTTGCCATGAACTTAACCCTAGAGTAGATCGGGTCTAGATGTATCATAAAAATGCAAACTTGAAGTTTAAAATGGACTTAACGAATTCATGGATATATACGGCTCATAAAGAAACCCTAGATCTAGCCTTTGAACGTTTTAACTCATTAGGTTCAAGCTTTATGGGTGAACGGGCTAGGTCTTTGCCGAAAATGGTAAGGAAAACGTATATGGGACGATATAGGACTATAATAAGGGTTGTAGAGGACAAAACATGTATGGAAAGCGAAGATAAAGAACATGGCAGTAACAGCCCATTCGATTACAATGCTCATGTTCGAATGCAAGTACGTAAATCGATTACCTTGTATTATTCGAATACATGGGTATTTCGAATACATTTACATGGTTCGAATACAAGGAAGGGTTCGAATACAATGAACATAATCGCATACATTAAGTAATTCGAATACATCATGACTCGCATATAATTGAAGGACTCGAATACATATGCTCACTCGAATACACTATAAGACTCGATTATAATGGAGGATTCACATACATGGACACTCGAATACAATGTAGACTCGCATACATGATGTATAATCGAACACATTAAGAGACTCTCATACAATGCCTACGATCGAATACACTGGACTATTCAAGTACAAAATGATAATTCGAATACACAAGGTCATCCGCATACACCTTATACTCGAATACATTAGGTATTCGATTACAGTAATGTATTCAAATACAATAATGTATTCAAATACAATAACGTATTCGAATGCCATCATGTAATCGAATAAATCAGGAATTCACATACAATATGAAAATTAGCATACATTGTTGAATTCGAATACAATGTACAAAGTGGAATACACTGATGTTTTGCATACAACTTATATACACTTGAATACAGTACAATATATATATATATATATATATATATATATATATATATATATATATATATATATATATATGCATTCAAACACAGAAAAGGAGAAAAGAAAGATTAAGTAAGTATGGCGTAGATGAATACAAAAGAAAAGAAAGGAAGGAATACTAAAGTATTTGAATACCCTATTTTCGAATACGAGGGTATGTTTATGAGTCAAATACACATCCATCTAAGGGCATGATGGATTCCAACATCAAGCCATTTGGATGCATTGATGATTAGATGAGATTCATGTTCTAACCTAATATAACTAAACAAAAGGCCATACGTATGAAAAATAATGACTTATGAGGCCACTAGAATAGACTATACTTAGCCATATTGGCTTAAACCTAAATAATGTAATTAGGATAAGCATTGATGTATGCAATTAATGTACAATTAGCCGAGCTCAGTTAAAGAAGGGATTAACCGTTAACGGCGAACGCAACAAAGTCCAGGTGAGTTTCTAGCCCCATTTTCCTTGTTATGTTTTCGGGGCTGTGTGCATACTCAATGTGAATGTGAATACACTTACCCTAAATGGTAAGTGTATGTCTTGATGATGAATGTGATAGTTATATTTATGTTTTGAATGAATGCTTGATAGTACGTGAACGATCTTCGGATATTGCATGTAACGTTAAGGAAAGTATGCATGTTTATATTATGAATGAATGCTTGATAGTACGTGAACGATCTTCGGATATTGCACGCATTCTTAAGGAAAGTATGTATGGTTATATTAAGAAAGTATGTATAGAAAGTTATGGATGGTTATAGGATGTGTAGAAGGTTACAGGGTTGCATACCCTAATAATATATGCGAAGGTTACAGGGTTGCATACCCTAATAATACATGCGAAGGTTACAAGGTTGCATACCCTACTAATATATATGCGAAGGTCACAGGGTTGCATACCCTACTAATATATGCAAAGGTTACATGGTCGCATACCCTAATAATATATGCGAAGGTTATAGGGTTGCATACCCTAATAACATATGCGAAGGTTCCAGGGTTGCATACCCTAATAATATATGCGAAGGTTATAGGGCATAATGCTCTTTAAAACGTAATGTATGAATACGAAAGAAAGAAGGTACTAAGGTAAGTAAGTATGTTATAAAAGAAAGTATGAAAGTATGAAGTATGTATGAAAGTATGTAATTATGAATGTGTGGTATGTTGTATAATTAACTAGAACTCACTCAGTGTAGATGACTTTTAATATGCACGCAGGTGAGTAGAATGAGACAGCTAGCCTGAGTGGGACACATGGCCAAGGAATAAAAGGCTGGCATCTGAAGACTTAAGTTGTTTTATGAATTGAAGTTTAATTTAAAAGACAACAATGGTTGATTAAGACAAGATTATGAAATGTTATGAATGCTTAATGCAAGTTTTTATATTCCGCGAAAGTTTAAATTAACTCTGATATTTAGAACTATGTTTATGAGTAAATCCAACGTCCAGTGTAGGGCACCGGTGACGGGGCCATACAAGTTGGTATCAAAGCAAAGTTCGAGGGAATTAAGCATCCTACATGCTTAGACTCGAACAGAGAATGAGATTAAAGTAAGAAAAGAAAGAAGATGCCAGTTCAAGAAAGCCATGTGTCACTCAAGAAAGCTAAGTAAAGGTAAAGTGTATGGTTAAATAATGTATAATGATGTTAGCTTAATTACTAAAGAAAGAATATGTGAATGTTAGGGATAGGATTAATTGATTGTCTGATTGATTAACCGTTTAAAAGTAGAACTTAGCACAAATAGACTCATAAGGGGAAGTGTATTGGACACGAAAAGTAACGTGATCAGCTAATCACAGCTGGACAATGTTATTACCTGTTAGCCTTACTATCCTTGTACTAAATAGTTCCTTGAGTGATGATGTTTGTGTTTCCTTATAGAATACGAATGGCTGGAGCTAGGAAAATTGCTGGAAAGGGATGGCGTACGGGACGTCGTGGTAGGCCACGCATTGTTCGAGAACCTCCTGAAGAACCAATTGTTAACTCTACTGAAGGACCAAGTGAGACTCTGCGAGGGCCAATCCAGAATGAAGGCTATCAACTTGACCCTGCTGTTCAAGCTGCCATTGCTCAAGCCGTAGCAGTTGTAGTGAAGAACTTGAGTCCTGAAAAGTCGGCTGGATGTCATACAAGAACTGCTGAAAGGTCAGGTGAAAATGGTAAGAAAGATAATGAGGGGAAGAAGGGTGATTCAAGTGAAGTTCGATCTGTGAAGGTTGATGACAAAAAAAGAGGCCGAGGTGGGTGTAACTACAAGTCCTTCAAGGGTTGTGACCCCCCGAAGCTGACTGGTTTAGGAGACGCAATCGTTACTCTCCAATGGATAACTGCAATGGATAAGGTTATCCGAATTAGCGAGTGCCGTCCCGACCAAGCTGTGGGTTATGCTACCCAATCCTTCGGTGATAAGGCAATGTACTGGTGGGAGTCTGTTGAACAGAGGAAGAGTCATGAGGAGATTAAGACTTTGAAATGGGATGACTTGAAGGAGATGGTCGTGAAACGATTTTGTGCTGATACTGAGGTTGAAAGGGCTGCTATGAAGTTTCTGAACTTGAAGGTAGGAAAGATGACAAACCATGAGTATACTACCAAATTCAACCAAATGTCTAGGTTGGTTCCTGATATGGTTAGCACTGAGGCCAAGCGGATCAAGTGCTATTTAAGAGGACTACCGCATAACGTCCACACGCTAGTAAGGGCAAATAAACCTGCTACGTTTGACTCAGCAGTGGAACTCACTGAGATGGTTTATGATGACTTAGCTGTGGAAGATGATGTGATGGTGGAGGAAAATAAGGATAAGAAGTGGGTCAATCATGCTAAACGACCCGATACTCAGTTGTGGAACCCTAGGGATAAGAAGCAGAATGTGTGGGAGAAGAGATCGTGTAAGACATGTGGTAAGATACACGGTGGTGAGTGCAAGTGGGGTGTTGGGACTGATGTTTGTTGGAAATGTGAAAAGACGCATTGAGGAGAGTGCATAGTTGGATCAAACGCATGCTATAAGTGCGGGAAGGTGGGGCACTATGCAAATGAGTGCAGTGAGAAACCAGTATGTTTTCGGTGTGGTAAGACGGGCTACATGGCTAGAGAATGTACTGAAGCTGGTGGAAACGGAAAGAAGGATGCTGAACCATCAAGACCAAAGACCAGAGCCTACATGTTAACTCAAGAACATGCCAAGCAGATTCCAGACATCTTGACAGGTACGTTTCTAGTAAACAGTATTTCTGCTTCAGTATTTTTTGATTCAGGTGCGAATAAGAGTTTTGTAGCTACAACATTTAGTAAATTAGCTAAATTGAAATGTTGCCGAGTGCCTGGGACTTTTATAGTAGAAACCGCTAGTGACACCTCGGTTAAAATAATGAAAATGGTTCGATGTGAGTTCCTTGTTACTTTGTATGTGATGACCTTAGGAGGGTTCGATGTGGTTTTGGGAATGGATTGATTATCTGAGTTTGATGCTCAGATAGTATGTAAGAATAGGATAATACGGTTAAAGTCCTTGGATGGTATTACGGTGAAAATTTATGGTGATAAAGTAAGTTCAAAGCTTAATGTCATTTCGATGATAAAAGCCGAAGGTTTATTAAGACAAGGGTGCGGTGCCTACCTGGAGTATGTTGTCAACACTATGGCCGAGACGAAAGAAATGAAAGATGTTATTATCGTGTGCGGCTACCCAGAAGTATTCTCTGAGGATCTTCTAGGGTTGCCACCAGAGCGAGAGATAGAACTCCAGATAGATTTAATACCAAGAACCCAGCCTATCGCGAAAGCACCTTACCGTCTAGTGTCGTCCGAGATGAAAGAATTGATGTCCCAACTACAAGAACTCTTTGACCATGGTTTTATAAGACCAAATGTTTCCCCGTGGGGAGCACCAGTGTTATTTGTTAATAAGAAGGATGGAAGTATGAAAATGTGCATAGACTATCGTGAGTTGAACAAAATTATGGTGAAGAATAGATATCCGTTACCCCGGATTGATGATTTGTTTGACCAACTGCAAGGTTCGAGTTGGGTCTCCCGAATAGATCTTAGATCAGGATATCATTAGCTAAAAGTGAAAGAGGCAGACATCCCTAAGACAACGTTTCGGACGCGGTATGGACACTACGAGTTCCTCGTGATGTCATTCGGCCTAACGAATGCTCTTGCAACGTTCATGGACATGATGAATATGGAGTGTCGGCCGATGTTGGATAAGTCAGTTATCGTTTTCATTAATGATATATTGATTTATTCAAAGAGCGAGTCTGACCATGCCGAGCATCTGAGGGAGGTATTGGAGGTTTTGAAGGAAGAGAAGTTGTATGCTAAGTTTTCGAAATGCGCATTCTGGTTACGAGAAGTGCAGTTTCTAAGTCACGTGATAAATCCTGAAGGGATTACCGTGGACCTTGCTAAGATTGAGGCGATAAGGAACTGGAAGACTCCGCAGAACCCGACTGATATACGAAGCTTCTTAGGGTTAGCTGGCTACTATAGGAGATTCATCAAAGGCTTCTCCAAGATAGCCGCACCGTTGACCGGTATGACCCGAAAGTCGGTAGTTTTTGGTTGGGCTAAGTTCCAAGAGAAAGCTTTTGAGGAATTAAAGAAAAGACTTACGCAAGCTCCAATCCTGGTAATGTGTGTCTAATGATGCTCTTTCTAAATAACTCACAACTAAGCTTTAAATTTATAAAACGAAAATCCTAACGAATCCACACACAACCGGCAAGTGTACCGATCACTAATAGTATAGACCTAAGGAAGTCCGCGTATCGAACACAATGACACTTGAAAACGTACTTAATACTTAACCCTAACCAAGACTCACCTAAGAATAATATATTTTAAATGTTTTTTTAATTATTAACTACTTAACCTAACTTAAATTAACTTAAAAGATTTAAATTAAGAAAACTAGACGAAACTTTGAAAATAAGATTGATCAATGGGGAAAACGTCTACCTAGGTAAGAATCCTATTGAAGGTATAATAAGCTAATGGATTGTAGAATCTCACGCCACCGGTTCCTAAGGATAACACAACTAAGGTTCACTTAAGAAAGCTAGATCACCTCTCGGTCTCACTAACAAACCCTAACCTACAATTAGTTTATTTTAAGAACTAACCGGGTGACGAATTGTTAAAGTGCTCTAATGTCGACTCTCCTCTCGGTCTCACCGACACACTACCCTAATGGAGACGAATACTACGCAACCAAGGATAGAGGAACAATTTAGTTTAACTTAAACTAGATCAACTAATCGCTCAAAACCAAAACCCGACAAGAACCGAACCCGCTCTCGCGCGATCCTAATTCTAACAAGTAAAAGCTATGAGATGACCCTACTTCCTATCACCTCTCGGTCTCTAAGAAAGTGTCTACCCGTTGAATCTAAACAATTAACATACCCAACTAAACCCTACGGTTGTACTTCCCGCAAAGAATCTCTAAACACAAAGTAAAGAGTTCAAACAAGCTAAAATCAATCAAAACTGATTCAATCTATCAAAATAAGAGGTATATGAGTATAATTAAATAAATCACAGCCACTAAACACAACCTAATTCAATATTAAACCAAACTTTCATCAACAATTCAAGTCATGATGATCAAACAATCCATATTACTTACTAAAACCTAACAATTTTCATCAAACCTAGGTAGAACTAACAAGTTTAGCCTAACATTATTTTTGGACAGCAGCTATACATTAGTTTAAGCATCATATAACTCAACCAAAATATAATTAAACTCATTCAATGATCAAGATTAATCAAGCACAAGTCAAACTTCAATTCAATTGCAAAACAATTCAAGTTAAAGATCAAAATCAACAAGTTATGAGTCTTGAACAATAGAACAAAGTTTATGGATGTAATACTCAAGATTATGGCTGAGTTTCTTGATGAATATGGTCCCTAGCTGCTGTACCAAGTTGTCCTAAGCCTCCTTCTTCACTTGGTCACACAAGATGCAAAAACGACTTTCTTTGAAACCCTAGAAGCTGCCGATCAGAAGTTTTTTGGATGGTTGCTGCTGATTTCGGGATTTATAGGCTGGTCTAGGGTTTTTTTCTTGTTAATTAACTTAATATATTATCATGTAAGACTTTAATCTTGTGGGATTGGGTCAGACCTTGAGTTTTAGTCTTCAAAATTGATCAAAAAGGCCCCTAGAGTCTTCAAACTTTACTCTTTTCTCCATTAAAACTCATAACCTACAATTAATATTCAATCTTTGTAAGATCATGCAAAAACTATCCATAACTCTTATTTATTAAACTAAAAAGCAATTAAATCATGATAAAACGATAAGGAAAGTAAGTGTGTTTTACAACACATCACCTGGCTCAACCCGATGGTGACGAGGATTTGGTTGTTTGTACTGATGCTTCGCATCATGGGTTAGGTTGCGTGTTGATGCAACGGGGAAAAGTGATAGCTTATGCGTCCAGACAGTTGAAGGTTCATGAGAGTACTTATCCAACGCATGATTTAGAGCTAGCAGCTGTAGTACATACTCTCAAGATATGGAGACATTATCTGTATGGTACTAAGTGTACCATTTACACAGATCATATAAGTTTAAATTACTTTTTCGAGCAGAAAGAGCTGAACATGAGACAGAGAATATGGTTAGAATTGATAAAGGAATACGACTGAGATATTAAGTACTATCCTGGTAAAGCTAATGTGGTCGCTTATGCGCTAAGCCGTAAGAATGAGGAAGTCATTGCAACTTGAAGTCATATAAGTTGATTGTTAGCTCGGATCTCTTTGAAGAAATCATCAAGGTACAATCTGAGGTGCTTGCAGATGATGGACTAATGAAGAAGGAAAGAATTGTAGGGCAACAAGACGAACTAATGGAAAACGTTCATGGTGTTAATATTAGGTTTGACCGCATGTGGATTCCGCGCCATGGGAATCTCAGAGGTCGAATATTAGATGAAGCTCACAAGTCGAGATACTCGATTCATCCAGGATCCACCAAGATGTGTCAGGACTTGAAAAGAGACTACTGGTGACCGGGAATGAAGAATGATGTGGTAGATTGTGTCAGTTGTGCTTAACTTGTTTGCAAGCCAAAGCTAAACACCAGAAGCCTTATGGGAAGATGCAGTCTTTGGAGATACCTGAATGGAAATGGGAACACATCACCATGGATTTCATAACTAAACTACCTCGTACAGCTAAGCATCATGATACCATTTGGGTGATTGTGGACCGTTTGACAAAAAGTGCTCACTTTCTGCCTATACGAGAGACTATCTCGTCAGAAACGTTAGCAAGTTTGTTCATAAAAGAGGTTGTGACAAAGCATGGAGTGCCACTGTCGATCATGTCTGATTGAGATACTCGGTTTACTTCGAGATTCTGAAAGAAGTTCCATGAAGCTATGGGAACAAGATTGAAAATTAGTACGGTGTATCATCCTCAAACAGATGGACAGTCTGAAAGGACTGTTCAAACCATTTAGGATATGCTACATGCATGTGTTCTAGACTTCGGAGGAAGTAGGGATGATCATCTGTATCTCGCAGAGTTATTCTATTACAAAAACTACCATTCAAGTATTGGCATGCTACCGTTCGAAATGTTGTATGGAAGACGTTGTAGAACTCCTGTTTGTTGGGGTGGATTGGTCAGAAAGATCTCGGAAGTTTAGAAGTTGTTCAAGAAACCTCGACAAATTTCGATCAGATCAAGGCAAGAATAAAAGCTGCTCAAGACCGTCAGAAGTCGTATGCTGATAAGCGGCGACGATCGATTGAGTTTAACGTTGGTGAAAATGTGATTCTCAAGGTCTCGCCTTGGAAAGGAATTATTTTCTTTAGGAAGAGAGGAAAGTTGAGTCCAATGTACATTGGACCGTTTAAGATTGTGGATCGTGTGGGTGAAGTGGCTTATAGGCTAGATTTACCCGAAGAGTTAGAAGGAATCCATTCAACCTTCCATGTTTCTCATCTGAGAAATGTCTAACTGATGACACGTCCCATGTGCCATTGATAGATATTGAGGTTGATGAACGGTTGAACTACATTGAACAACCAGTAGAGATAGTTGACCGCAAAGAAAAGCAACTTCGTCACAAGGTTATACCCTTAGTGAAAGTGATATGGAGGCATCGCAAGGGATCAGTCGCTACTTGGGAAGTTGAGGAATAGATGCGCAAGTTTTACTTAGAATTGTTTTAGTAATAGTTAGGTTACGGGGACGAAACCTCTTTAAGAAGGGAAGACTTGTAACATCCTAAATTTTATAATGATAATAAAGGATTTATGTTGGTTAAACATGTGTTCATATTTAATTAAGATTAAATATAGTAAAGAGTGACTTGGGAGGGGAAAGATGGAATAAGGGATGGGATGGGCCTTAGGTCCATGGGCTTGAGAGGGTATAAATACCCCCTTAAACCTGCCTAAAACCCTAAAAACCTCATTCTTATCTTTCTTAATCTCTACACACTCTAAAACACACACAAACGCCTTACACGGTCGTGAGCTAGAAATAGGGATCAAGACCGAAACCAAGAAAGATCTTGATAGATCTTGAGTATATAAACAAGATGCAAGATCCTTGTTGAATATCGAGGACTGTAGCCTAAAAACGCACAAAGGTACGTTCTTTTACCTTAAAGGTTGTGTTTTTATGAATGGTTTTCAATGAAACTTAACCGTAGAGTAGATCGGGTCTAGATGTATCATAATAATGCAAACTTGATGCTTAAAATGGACTTAACGAACTCATGGATATATTCATTTTGATCCCTTTACTTTTATAACTTGTCATGTCTTGCCCTAACTTTCATTTTCCAAAAATACTAAGGCGGATCTCAAGTGGTCTGCGAAGTGCAAAGTGCGCAATCAAAGCGCCCATCGCCCGTGCACGTTCGTGTCGAGTGCTTTGCGCCCTCCGCTAGGACCACTAGTGCATCTTTTCATATAAGAATATTACTATGGAAACTCTTAACCTTATAAAGAGGTCATAAGTTTAATAATCTTTCCGTGTGGGAGGAAATTCTCTTTCCTATTTATACCCATGTGGAATGCTTCCATTTTCTTCTTTCTTTCCATGTGGGGTGAACCATTTTTCTTATTTCCCTAATAAGGGATGCTTCCATATTTATTTTATATATTTCTCATTACTTATTTTAGAAAAATTTTTGTAGTCCCTTATCTTTACCTAGTTGTCAAATTTGAACCGAAATTTGGGGATGTTACAATCGGCTTACTCACCTTCCACCATGGACTCACACACCATGTCAATGATTATCGACTGTGGAGTCTTATCAAAAAAAAGCAACAGCAAATCTTGCTTTTTTGCGTTCGACTTGGCCTCCTCCACCTCCACTACCCACTAGCCCACCACCGTTACACCATTAACCGCCACTGCCACCTCCTACACCGCCATCGAAATTGTTTGATCCAAAACCTTTCCTACACCAAATTCTCCCATAAAAAACCACATAAGGACTCATCGCCACCACAAACCCACCCCCAAACCAACATCAAAACAACCCTCTTCCACCACTGCCAACGCTAAACCAAAACCGAGGGCTAACTCTAAACTCGCAACCAGACCAACCACCCACTCATACAAACACACCAATTGGGCTTTGCTATTGATCCACGAATAACCGAATGCCACCGGAAGACATTCATGGAGATTACCATCACGACGTGTTAAGACTGCACCGAATTCCGTTGGGAGAGTCGACTGGCGCCCGCCATGGACCGAGCATTCCGTCCTTGAGGACATGGACATTTTTTAGGGCGGGAGTATTGATTCGTGCACGTTTACCACACTTACAATTTGCATGCATTTTAGGATTATTTAAATTAATGCATGTTTACATGTTCTATGCACTATTCCACGTTTACATTTCCACCTTTGCATTATTCCATGTACTAGTTAATTGTTTCCATTTTGTATCATGTATTTAAACCATTTGGAGTTTAATGAAAGAAGAAGAAGAAAATTAGCAAAGTTGGCTCTTTTTCTTTAATAATTCTTGGAGTCTAACCCGCTTAAATGGACGTATCTTGGAAGACTGTCGATCTTGAATCCACCTACTATAAAAATAGTTTGGTAAATGAATATTTTTAAAGATATATATCAGATTATACAAGTGGTCCACAAGTTAAAGTATTATGAGTTCTAATCCTTTCATCATCAATCAGTTCGGTCATACAATTTTCTTATTCGGTTTTGTTATGGCCAATTAAAAATCAAAACCTAATAAACTAAAATTAATTATCCAAATAAGCCGAAAACCTAACCTTTGAACACCCCTTCAAAAGGTTTCTAGTCTTATAAATTTGGGTTTGCAACACCACTATTTGAGATTCATGAGTCACCAACTAAAAATTTCACATTACTCTCTTAAAGTTTAACCACTAGACAAAGATAGCCCCTCAATAATGCCATTGACATTTTTAATTCTTCAAATTTTGATGACTCTCTAAGGGAAAATTCCCAAATTGTCCATTTTACATTCTAAGTTAAAAAAAATGTCCATTTGACCAAAAAGTTCCTCAAATATGTCCATCTTAAGTTTGTCAGACCCAATAGTTTAAACACGTTAAAAGCTTATATTCTACACCACCAACAACTCAACAAATAACCCTGTAAAAATATTTATTGGGTACAAAATTTCTGTGAGGGTGGACGAAGTTTTTGCGACCTCCAACGGAAATTTTCTATACAACATATTTTATTTGACAAATGGTTCTTATAATATGTCACTTTTTTCCATAAATATGAGATAATATCGTCACCTTACATCTTTAAATAGTCGGGTCCGGATTTTAGATGGACGTTTAAGAAATATTTTATTCAAAGATTTTGGGATTTTGAGATTTTCCCTTAATTCACTAGCATATGTTGTTGTAAATAATGTTGTGGTTATCATGCATATTATTGAGGTACGACTAAACCCCTATCAAGAATACACATAGAGACAACAACATGGAAGATGACAATGATCAACACCACCTTAGTTCCATGATCAACGACATATTGAACGTTATCAAAACCCGCAACCACCCTCTAAATCCACTCGCCTATTTCGGCGCCACATCATCGTCACTCGACAAACTCTTATCCTCCAACTCTCCATCTCAACATATTGAACCTATCATCACTATCCTTCCGATGCTCATGACAATTATCTCTTCTGCTGTCATTCGGAAACGATCCAAATACGTTTCTAGTTTACTTTCTCGTGTTATTATGTGATCTACCAATAGGAATGGCACCATAGCTTCTAGCGTAAAGTGTGTGCCGCATTTGTTAAGTATTAGCCATTTGGTAACTTAGTCTGGCAACATTTCTCATATCTTTGGAGTTCTTTTATCATATATCGTAGATTCGCGTGTCAATGTATGTTTTTACTTTTACTTTTAATCTTGAAAAATCCTCAAGACGTCCATTTTACTAGTAGAAGTCAATAAAACATCCATTTGACTAAGAAATCTTTGAATGTCTATCCCAAATCCGTCGGACTTGACTTCACAACGCTATTTTTAACCAACAATATGGAGCCACATGTATAATGTTTTTGAGAGGTATATACGATAATACGAAACTCATGCGAGTTTGATGAGAATTTTGTGAGTTCTTATGAAATTATGTGGTGTGTGTGTAGATGGCTCCTTAATCTTTTAATCCTAGTTTTATTGTTGACTTTAATGTTGCATGCATGTAAGTTGACTTTACTTTTTCAGGTTAGTTCAGCTTTTGCTTCTTAGGCTATCTGTAATGGGGTGACTAAAAGGGGCAACAGGGGCGATAAGGGGCGTGAACACCGCCCCTCGGGGGCAACAAAAAGGGGTAATAAGGGGGTGGGCGACTAGTTTTTGTCTCCTGCCATGTTTGTTTGTTTTATTATTATTATAATAGTTTGTGTGTGTATGAGATATATATACATATATATGGGGTACAACACCATTACACGCCTAAAACAAAAACCCACCTCTTCGCTGACTGGGCGCCACCTGGCGCAAAACGCCCCACTTTGTAGCCCCTCCACTACACATAGCCTTAAAGGGTACACTTAAAAGCTTGGAAGACATACAAAAACGGTCAGATGAAGACGTTCTCTACAGAAAAAAGGTTGGTTCTGTTTGTACGTTTTCTTAATTTACCTATCTTTTGTTATTATTAAGGCTGGTACTTACTAATATGCAGTATCTTTGGCTCTTTGCAGTTGCATGATTGCATAGGGGTAGCTGTAGTTGCATTAGGCCCTGAAATATTCTTAAAGTTACCACCTTTAAATCCAGAAGCTCAAGATCCCTCTGAAGTCAACACATGGATTTTTCCTATCTTAAAGCAGAACATAGTCGGTGCTCGGTTAAGCTTCTTTAACGAATCTTTATTGGACAATGTTCGAGTCCTGAAGCTGAAATATGCAAATCATGAGCAAGAAGGGCGTATTCATTCTGCCCCGTGTCTTGATGAATTTGTATATTCATTATGGTCTTTATTGCCTTCATTTTGCAACTATCATGTGGATACTTTTGAGAGTTTGGTTGGGCAAATACAGGTTCAGAATACCCGAGCAAGAAAGCGGGTGATGATTTGAAAACAGGGAGGTTCGAGCCGTACATTTACTAGCAGTTAGACCACAAGATGGTTAACCATCGGGTGCCCGCAAGGGCGGGCATCTCTAATTTTTTAGTGATGAAGGGATTGAAAACCCCAAGAAGAAACATGGTTATAAGATATTGTATTAAGATTTTAAGCTAAAAGTTTACTTTTTCTAAGATTGTATAGCATTATCTGTCATACCCCGAAAACCTTAATTAAGGCAGCGGAAGACTTTAACTAAGTTATTCGGGTCGTGACAGATGCTGATAGCCAATTATAATAGAGAAAAATATGTATTAATAAAAGGTTAACTTTTATTTAATAAAAGTGTATATTACATGATCAGAATTTTTACACGTGCCACCACGCGTTTTATTAAAATCTCGGTTTCTACATTATTTAAACACACATCCATTGCTCTCTTTTCCTTGTCCCCTCGAAGTCATCACTTACCTGAAAAGCATATTAGAATAAAGGCCAACACGAATGTTGGTGATTTCTCTTTATTGAAAAATAATATATATATATATATATATATATATATATACATATATATTTTAATGAAAGTAAGGAAATCGAAATTTCCATTCAAGTTATCATAAAATCATCATAAACAATACTATAAAATTATCGAGAAATATAGTAAACAAGTACATATAAAATTCTCACAATACAATGGTTCAATGACCATTCTTTTTATCATATATTACCATAAGCAACGGTAGTAACTTTTCTTACCGTTCTTTTAACATGGTAATCATATCTTTAAAATTCATTAAACATAGCATTTTATCTTTTTAACAAATCATACTGTTGTACACTAGCATGACATAAAACAAGTGTATGACTATCAAAATTAATAACTCGAAACATACTATACTCAAAATATTCCCACTTTTAACCCAACGTGATTGGAAGTGGGGGGCGTCACCCCGATAGATCTATCAATATTTCTGTGCCCTTATTAATTCGGTTAACAGTTATTTAACCATTTTTTGACTCATTCCACTTTTTTCACGGTTTGTAAAATAAAATGATTTATAAAAACTTCAATAAAATCGATAAAAAAATATGTTTTCCCCCAAAAGACAATAAAAAACATTTCATTTAAAAACGAGGGGTTTTTAGAGAAACTCAGGGTTGAAGCTTTTCTTTCCAAAAATCGCGTGTCCGATATTAGTACACGTTTTGTTAATAAAACTTGATTTGAGTTTTAATTTGTAAAAAAGTCTTTTATTTGTTAATCCTAGTCTAATTACCACACACGCACATAAACAAGTATTTTCCTATCTGGTCAAGTTAGCAAGTATAGTTCGGTTTTGTTAACTATTGTTTTAATAACTAAATTAATTAATAAATAAATAAAATATATAAGTATAATAAAATATTAAAGTTTCAGTTGCTAGAAAGTTATAAAAAAATATTAATTTATTATTTTTCACGAATCTTGTCGGTTTTGTCGGTATCGTGTTTAAAGACGAACCGTTCGACTTTTCGTATAAAATATAACTTTTAAATCTTGAAAAATACTTGTTACATATATATTATTTAAGTTTTATTAGTTACTTTACAAAAATATGTTATTTTCATTTTTATTAATATTTTCTTAAAATAGCAACTTTTAACGTTTCCGTGTCAGTTTTCGCGACACGAACTGTTTAGAACTAAGTTTTGTTATCTTGTACTCTTCTAATATATTAGCCTATGCTATATATGAGTATCTTACAACTTTAGGTGATGTTCTAAAACATTCCCTAATCATCTTGTCGGTTTACCTTTAAAATCCAATTTTTCGACCGTTAAAGTTACCGACAAGTAAAATAAGCCAAGAAAGTCTACACCAATTATCATATGAACTGAATATACACATTATAACACATAGCTCATCCTTATTTCCAGATTTGATCACATAGTTTCATATAACACATTTAAGTAAATTTCAAGCTTCTAATTCATAACATAAGTTTATTAATAATGTCACTAATTAAACTTATCATTTCATATATGAATAAATATCATATTAAGACTTAAAATCCAGATTTCAACCTATTATTATGATTCTCACAACAAGCCAAATTAATACTTTTCAACCATATTCTTTTACTTCTATTTGGAAGGTTCTAACAATTGTGTAATCATGTAAGTCTTTTTTAAGAATCAATTCAACAACTTTGTGATTATTATTATTATTATTATTATTATTATTATTATTAAAACATCACCATATTCCAATTATCAAATCATCAATTCATTCAAATAATCAAATCATTAGTTCATGTATTTCATCATTTTTATGGATTTCCTATGTGTTCAATCAAAAAGTTTTCTATTATAGTAACTTTTAATCTTTGATAATTCTATCTAATTCAATCTTTCCAATAATTATTAAGTATGAATCTTGTTTATCTCATTAAACTAATTTGATATAATTTCATGCATCCAATTGTTCTATTCAAGTTTTGATTTTCCAATATTCAAGTTTTCAAAGTTTCTATCTCTAGCAAGTAAGTGACAAATGATCTATATGCTAATCCAATATATATTTTAACAATGCATCCTATTCCAGTTCAAGTATGCAATTCATTATCTATCAAATACATATATGCTAAGTATTCATATCAAAATCAAAAATCCAACTTTTCATTCAACAAAGTTTTCTTATTTGGAAATCTAACAATTTCAACAATCTTCAAGTATTATCTTTCCAAACTAATAGTTTTGATGATTCAACTAGCATACATCCTATCCAATTTCATTTAATATTAATCCATATCACTGTCAATATTTCATTAATTCACCAAATTCATCAATTAATCCAAGAAATTCAAAAACCCCCCAATACATCAATTAGTCCTCACCTGGCTTTCGGTTACTTATTTCTCTGTTTTTGTGATTCAAGTCTTCTAAAATTATGTTTATGCATTTTACCTAATGTTTTAACATATATTTTAAATTTTTAGGGCCATTTATTTTATTAATAATTTTTTTATTTTCTGGCCCGCTGCCCGAGGTTATTTCACGTTAAGCACGTTATGTGTCAAAATTTAGACTTTTGTTGACTTTGCAAGATTTTGGATCTTAATAAAGGAAAATTTTATTCATCCAATGATATTATGATGCTAACTATGATTACTTTGTTATAAATTTTGCCGAGTGTTACATTCTCCCTTCCTTTTAGAAATTTCGTCTCGAAATTTAGGAAGTGTCACTGGCTTCAGACTCTATTAGAAATAGATGAGGGTATTCTCGTTTTATCTGGTCCTATTATTCCCAGGTGAACTCAGGATCTAGTCTTTAATTCCAACGAACTTTGACCAGCTTGATTCGATTTCGTCTAAGCTTTTGTATTTTCCAGTCCATGACCTCTACAGGCTTTTCGACGAATCAAAGTTTATCGTCAACTCAAATATCCTCAGCAGGAACGATCAGTGATTCATCGGATACGCATTTTCTCATATTTGATACGTGGAAAATATCGTGTGTTCCACTCAGTTCTGAAGGCAATTCGAGTCGATATGCCGCTGGACCAACTCGATCGGTGATTTTGAATGATTCAACATATCGAGGACTCAATTTTCCTCTTTTTCCGAAATTTAATCACTCTTTTCCAGGGTGAGACTTTTAACAGTACGTGGTCTCCTTCTTGGATTCCAATGGTCTCCTACGATTTTCGGCATAACTCTTTTGTCGATCTGCTGCAGCCTTCAACCTGTCTTTGATCTGGAAGACCCTGTCAGTGGTCTCCTGAACAATTCAGGTCCTGTCAGTTTTTTTTCTCCAATCTTGTCCCAACAAAGAGGGGATCGACATTTACTCCCGTATAAAGCTTCAAACGGTGTAGCCTTAATACTTTAGTGGTAGCTGTTATTATCGGAAAATTTAGTTAACAATAAGTGAGTATCCCAACTTTTTCCGAAATCAAGAAGACAAGCTCGCAACATGTCTTCCAATATTTGAATGGTTCTTTCGCTTTGACCATCGGTTTGAGGGTGATAAGTGGTGCTCATGTCCATTCGTGTGCCTAAGGATTTGTGCAAGGATTGCCAAAATTGAGAAATTAAACGACCGTCTCTGTCAGAGATAGTTGAAACGGGTACACCATGTTTGGCTACAATCTCTTTCAGATATAGTCGAGTTACTTTCTCCAAGCTATTCTTCTCACAGATGGGAATGAAATGAGCTGATTTTGTTAATCGATTCACAATAACCCAAACGGAATCGTGGCTACTGGGGTTGTTGTTGGTGCAGTGTGCCAGTAGTTCATTAGTCTTTATTTTATCATGCCTGTAATCATAATATTGTTCATTTTTGTTTTGGTTTTGGTGAACTTGCCTGTAATCAGAATATTGTGCCAGTAGTTTAGCATTTTGATATAGGCGATGTTAGCCTAGTAACGATGTTAGGGACAACTTCGCCTAGTTATGTTAGGCGAAGTTGTCGTTGCCTATAAAACCTAACTTGGTCGTAGGGTTTAGTAGATTTGGGGTGATAACTTTTGTACGCTGGTTTTCTTATGGGTTACGAGCACTGATTTTCTGATAACAAATAAGTACTTTGTTTACGTGATTGCTTGTCGTACGTTTCCGATTAATTCTTTCGTATACACTCGTAATCGTATTCATAGGGGATTCCGCACCCTTTGTGTACGAGATACTTCTGTGTAGATCCGGCTGGGAACCTACAATTGGTGTCATAGCATTTTCTCTTGATTGTGTGGTTCTGGATTATCACGCGAGTGCTAAAATCCTTCAGCAAGGATTTTTGCGGCTTGTTTCACGTAAAAATCAGCCATTCATTACATCCTTATACTTTGCAGCCCTTTCCGTCCATCCTACAACCTTTTAACAAGACCATAAACGGAAGATTTGTGTATGAAATCAAGATCCTAAAGTTCCAGCCTGCTTAGCGAAGTTGCCGCCAAATATTTAGGGTTTACGCGAAGATATAACTAGCGAAGTTAACCTGTAGAGAAGTTGAGGAGGGAGACTTTGGTTTTAGTTAACTTCTCCCTTAGCGAAGTTAATTTAAAGGCGAAGTTAAGTTAACTTCGCCCTGCACTGTTCACCAAACAACAGTTGACTGAATTTCCATTTTCAATTCGATTGAACATGACTTCGATAAATATGTCAGATCTGCTAATATGGAGGTTGAGGCTAGTTCAGCGACGGGCTCCAAAGTTACTTAAAGGTACTGAATTTGTTGCTTTGAAAGATAGATTTGAGAAATACGTGAAGTACCAGGATGCAAAGATGTGGGTATGTATTCAGGATGGTTATATTCCTCCAACAACAAAATTTGAAGGACGTGAACAACTAAAAAAATATAATAAGATGGAGGATGATGAGAAGAAGATGTATGAAGCAGAAAGTAAAGCCTTAGCTGTTATAACTATGGCACTGCCTCAAGAGATTTTATATACATTCAGAAAGTATAAGTCTGCTAGAGAGTTATGGGAAGCATTAGAAAATCATTTTGAAGGGAATGTGGGCATTCAAAACTCAAAGACAAAGTTGTTGAAAACTCAATTCTCAGTTTTCAAGTACTTTCAGAATGAATCACTTGATGACATCATCACAAGGTACTACCATTTGATGACCGAGTTGACTAACTACTCCATAAAGTATACTGAGATTGAAATAGTAGAAAAGCTTCTAGATGCTCTTCCACCCAAATGGGAGATGTATACTGTGTTGATGAAAAAAGATAAAGAGTATGAAAATTTTGACCTAGAAACGGTAGTCAAGAAGTTACGTACCTATGAACTAAATATGAGAAGAAATGAGACATTTACTAATCTGGTTCAGGATCCGGGAACGTATGGTGCAAAAGGTTCTCCATGTTCAAGCTCTAAAGGAGGGTCAAATGCCTATTACTCAGGAGGTGAAACTAACTCAATTCAAGATGGTCAGGTGATGATGAACATGGATGGACACATATTCTTTGTTGCTAGTGGTAGCACTTCTTAAAAACCACAGTCTGTAGCTTCCAACTCTATTGCGAATCCTCCAAATAAGAATTATTATAGGATGCCTATGAGTGTGAAGTATTCTGAACAACAATTTGCCCTTTATGCATCTTTCATCGCTTCATATGAGAACTAAATCAAGGGAAAGATAGTAGACCCTACCACATTAGATGAGGACTACGATCAAATTGATGCGGATGACATGGAGGAGATGGATATTCAATGGCAAATAGCCATGATCGTGAGAAGGGTGAAAATGTTCATGAAGAAGACAGGAAGAAAGTTCGTGGGGGAGAGACTGGGATTTGACAAGTCCAAAGTCCGATGTTACAATTGCCAACAAAATGGACACTTTGCAAGAGAATGTACTACTGAAAGAGTTGAAAGGAGTTAGAATAGGTCTACACCTTAGAATGGAAATGAAGTAGAGATGAATGCTATGGTTTCTCAACATGAAGGTGGGTATAACTGGAACATTCAGGTAGAAGAGGTCAGTGAACATGCTAATTTGGTAAACATTGTGTCTGGAAGATATGAAAAAGACGCAGTAGAGGACCAAGCTTACATGGCTGAGATGAAAGATCAACTCTCAGAGGTATGTTCTGAACCCCAATGTGAACAATGCGAGAAATTGTCTGAACAGTTAATTGCTAACTGATCAAAATATGAGTTTGGAAAAAGAATTAAGATGTTTAAAAAAAAGAACACCACTATTCTAAACAAAAGGAAAACAGTTACTCGGTAAAGATAAAAGCTGGTGAAAAAGACATTAGAAGCCTTAAGGCCACTCTAGCTGAGAAAATACAAGTAATTGATTTTAGGTATGTGGTAGTGGAAGAAAAGACCAAACTTATAGCTGAAAAAGACAAACAGATAGCTGATTACCAAGTAAAAGTGATGGAACTAAATAGAAAACTTGAACAGTTTAGGAACTCTTCCATGATGCTAAATCATGTCCTAAGTGTTCAACGTTCTCCGAACAATAAAGAGGGAATTGGATTCTCTGAGGTTCCACCACCTTTTAATAATAACTATACTTATAATCCTGGTAATCAGCCACGTGTTTGTGTTAAGACTGATCAAACCATACCGGGTACCATAAACTTGGACATATCACCCGTTAAGGTTCAGTTAAGCAAAATCGACATTAACCCGGTCAATCTTGAAGAGGTTGACAAGGATATTAACGAACCTGTTCAGACAAATTCCTCAGTTATTGATCAAAATCCCAGTCTAGTAAGCCTGTCAACACTGATAAAATGAATGATGAAGTTGTGTTACTAAAAAGGGGTCGAATGTTACTTTTAGTGAAAAGAAATCATCTTTAAACCCATTCGTTTCATCCTACGTGAAACTCAATGTCAGTAAACCAACCTCATCTTTTGAAGTAACTCTTGAAAAGGATGTTCAGATGACCACAAGTAATTTGAATAAGAGTTGCTTTAGATGTCATAACAAGGGACACATTGCAAGTATTTGTCCCTTTAAAAGGTAGAAAATTAAGAGAATGAGACAAAACAAAACTGAGAACAAAATGAAACCTAAAACTGGTGTTCGAACTAGTGTTAATTCCATTAACACCAAAACTTGGATAAATCCAAGATTTCAAAGAAATCAACCTCGTTTTTTCCCGGTTAACCATAAAACCCGTAACTTTGAGTCATCCGAAACGTTTAATACTAGAAATTCAAGGCTTTTTGGTTGGTCTGATAATCGTTTATCTGGAAATCTTCCTTTCAGACCAAATGGCAGGTTTTTTCAAAGGAACTCTAGAAAACCAGCTAGTTGGATGTTGTTTAACAGGTTTGAACAATCCAAGACCAGGAGGTCTTGGGTACCCCGCTTAAATTGTTTTCTTTAAATGTGCAGGAACAGTCTGAAAGGTACGGTTCCTAACAGAAGGATCAAGTTGGAAAAAGTAAATTTTGTGGAAGAAATGAAGCACAATCTTCAGAGTGTTTCTCGAATTTGTGACAAAGAATACACCGTGTACTTCACAAAGGATGAAGCCTTAATGCTTTATCTTGGATTCAAGATCCCAGAAAGTTGAATTGTCATGAAAGCTCCAAGATAGAAGAATATCTATGTGATGGACATGAGGTCAAACAAGATAGCAACTGAAGAATCAAGTCTTTTGTCAAAAGCAACAGAATCCAAATCAAAGTTATGGCACCGAAGAATGGGACACATCCATCTACGTAAAATGAATTACATTGTCATGAATGGTTTGGTGTTAGGGGTTCCATTGAAAAGTTTTAACTTTGAAGATAAATGTTTTTCATGCAAGAAAGAAAAACAACACAAGAAGCCACATCACTCCAAGCTAATTAATTCGATAGTCACACCCCTAGACCTGCTCCACTAGGATATCTTTGGTCCCATAAATGTCAAAAGTTCGGGTGGGACATCTTACTACTTAGTAGTGACTGATGACTACTCACGATACTCGTGGGTGTATTTTCTGAAAGCTAAGGATGAGACAGTGCATTTGGTGATTAACTTGATTACCAAAGTGGAAATAATTATTGTAGAGAAGGTCAAATTCATCAGAAGCGATAATGGCACATAACTCAAGAATTATTAAATGGAGATGTTTTGTCTGAAGAAAGGGATAGAACATCAGTTCAGTGCACCGTACACTTTACAACAGAATGGAGTAGCTGAGAGAAAGAATAGGACGCTAATTGAAGGAGCCAGGACCATGCTGGTAGATACTAAGCTTTCAGTGGTGTTCTGGGCTGAGGCTGTCGCTACAACTTGCTAGATATGGAAGAAAAGATGGCCACTCAGATGTTAATTGATGAAGAAGAGGCCATCACGCATAGCTTAAATATTAAAGATAAAATACCAACCGTGTCCAGTGTTGAAGAAAGACCCGCTGTCTCAGATGAAGAAGAGTTCATAAATCCCTTTCACAATCAATATAATACCAATGAACTCACTCCTAATCTGGGTGAAGACTTGGTAGTTGCTCCTGTCCAAACCACAAGAATCCATAAGGATCACCCTCTGGAGAATATGATTGGTAATCCTTTTGATGGTGTGCGGACCAGAGGTAGCTTGGAAGAAAACACATGTGTGTATGTGAGCATCAAAGATACTGGAATTATGAATGAATGTTTGTATGCATGCTATATCAGTCAAATAGAACCGAAAAACTATCAAATGGCTTTGAAGGATAGCTCTTGGGTTGAAGCCATGCAGGAAGAATTGGCTCAGTTAAACAAAATAGAAGTATGACATTTGGTTGAGAAGCCACATGATGTGCACGCAATCAGCACTAAGTGGGTATTTAAGTGCACAAGAGATGAGAAAGGGTAATCATCCGAATCAAGGCTAGACTAGTAGTTAAGGGATTTAATCAGCAAGAAGGAATCAACTACAATGAGGTGTTTGCTCCTGTAGCCAAGCTGGAGGCAATTCGACTTTTCTTGGCATTTACCGCTCACAAAGAAATGAAGGTGTTTCAATTAGATGTAAAGAGTGTGTTTCAGAATGGAAAGGTAGACGAAGTGGTATATGTCGAGCAACCTCCAGGTTTTCCAGATCAAATTTTCCAGATCACGTGTACAGACTTAGCAAAGCATTATATGGTTTACATCAAGCTCCACGGGCTTGGTATGCAACCTTATCTGATTACCTGTTGGAGAATGATTTTGTGAGAGGGAAGATTGACAGTACACTGTTTGTGAAGTGGAATGGAAAGGATTTTCTTCTTGTCCAAGTAAATGTGGACAATATTATCTTTGGGGCCTCAAAGATTTCTATGTGTCAGGAGTTTGAAGCGGTCATGAAGAAAAGATTTGAAATGAGTGCCATGGGTGAACTAACATTCTTTTTGGGTTTACAGGTAGATCAGAATAAGGACGGGTTGTTTATTAATCAAACTAAATATGTTCATGACGTACTCAAACGATTCAAGATGGAAGAAAGTACTCCGTATGATACTCCAATCTGCGTCAACCACAAACTGGGTGCAGAATCTAACAGTGATGAAGATATTGATCCCACTCAATATCTCTCAATAATAAGTTCATTAACGTATCTAACTGTTTCTAGACCTGACATTATGTTTGCAGTTTGTGTTTCTGCGCGTTTTTAGGCTAATTCGAAGGAGTCACACATGAAAGGCACGAAGAGGATTCTCCGATACCTCAAAGGAAAGCCTAAACTGGGTCTCTGGTAGACGTGCACAAAAAAACCGGTTCCGGAACCTAACTGGTGGAACCGAACCGGAACCGGTTCCAGTTCCAACCCGGTTGGAACAATACCCGGTTTGGGTATTTTTGTACCCGAAAATCGTACCCGGTTCTCCTATTTGTAAGTCAGTACCAGTTCCAACCCGGTTCCTACCCGGTTCTTAATTGGAACCGGTTCGGTTCGTACCCGGAAAAACCGGTTCCGACGGGTTTTTTTGAAGGGTCAAACAAAAGTCAAACTAGCCGTTGGAACCGGTTTTTTAGACACCAATTAGCCGTTGGAACCGGTTTCAACGGTAATATAGCCGTTGGAACCGGTTTTTGAGACAATAGATCCGTTGGAACCGGTTCCAACGGTAATATAGCCGTTGGAACCGGTTTTTGATGCCCAAACCTATATATAACTTGTTTCCATTAAAAACTAACTATTACAAACCTATATATAACTTGTTTCCTATATTTAAAAACTAACTATTACAAACATTATTAAAACATAAACGATACTAAACATAACAACTAAAACATAAAAAACAAAGTCCGTCGTTTTAATCCGGGAATACTTATTTTTGGGTTGTAGAGCCGGACGACTCTCCCACTTCCGTTTTTTTAGCTTCCAATCTTCTTTTCTCTCGACAATACTTATTCGTATGTTTTCGTAATGTCGAGTTGGACCCTGCTTTAAGAAACTTCGAGCAATATTTGCAACGTGCCAACTCATGTGAGTCGGTCATGAGACACAAATCGTAATGAACCCAAACATCGGGGCATCTTGTTGTTTCGATCACCATAACAACGTCATCATTGGTTGCCATTTGTTGTCGGTTTAAGGTTAATTGTGGTTTGGAGTGTGTTTTATAGTTTTGGAAGTGGTTTAACAAGTAAACAAACAAACCTTGCTATTTATAGTAAGAAAATAACCTATTTATAGTTAAAAAACCGGTTCCAACGGTCAAAAACGGCTATATAGCCGTTGGAACCGATTCCTAACGGCTCTAATATTTAAATTTCAAAAAAAACAGGTGGAACCGGTTTTTACGTAAAAACCGGTTCCGGTTCATACCCTACCCGGTTCTTAAAAGTTCGAATATCTGGGCATCAGTTCGGGTTGGGAACCGAACCGGTTCTTGATTGGAACCGGTGCCATTTACAACCCGGTGTGAAAAAACCGGTTTGGAACCGGTTCGGGTTTTCCATTTGAACCCGATTTGTGCACCTCTAGTCTCTGGTATCCAAAGGGAGGTGAACGGGATCTAGTGGCATACACCGACTCCAATTATGGAGGTTGTAACCAGAATAGGAAGTCGACTACTGGTAGCTGTCAGTTTCTTGGTGGGAGATTGGTGTCTTGGCAATGAAAGAAGAAGACCTCGGTTGCAATATCCACCTGTGAAGAATAGTATATGGCAGCATCAAACTGTTTCTCCCAGGTTTTGTGGATACAACAACATATGCAAGATTATGGTATGAATTTCACTCATACTCCTATTTGCATTGACAATACTGCTGCTATCTTAGTAACTAACAATCAAGTAAATCAGAGTAAAACTAAGCATATTGACATTCGTCATCAATTCATACGGGATTGTGTTGAGAAGAAACTAATTGTGCTTGAAAAGGTTGAATCTCTGGATAACTTTGCCAATCTTTTTACAAAAGCTTTTGACCGAACTCGTTTTCAAAACCTTATTGAGTTAAATGGGATGATCAATCCCGAGTAACCGTGTCTTTTCTTGTTCTTAAGAAAAAGTCATCACTCTCGCTTAAAATTATGTCGGTTGCTCAAGTTTGAAGGACATATACTTGTATATTTTTGGTCCTCTTATCTACTTGTAGATTCAAAGGATAGCCATTCACCTAAAAACTTAAAGCATCTGGGGCGATTGTGTGTGTTTTGTTTTAATTCCTTCGCTGAAAATTATGTCGGTCGCTCTAAGTTTGAGGAACACATATTTATATATGTGTTCGTTCATGTTAACCAACTATGGACACACAGGATTCCCATTTACCTGAGAACTAAGAAGTGACTGGGGCGTTTGAATTTAAAATTGTTTTTCTGTTTTCTTTGGGTAGTGATATAATTATTCAATCTTCACCTTTTTAGAAGCTTCAAAGTTTGTTTTTAAAATGGAAATCAATTCAACTTTTGGAAAATGATAGGTAAATTGATTTTGTGTGCCTAACGGGTGAAGTTATTAAGCTTAAAAGGCTCTAGAATAGTCATTGATTTGCATGGTAGTTTTCCATAATGCGTAAAAGTTGAAGTGATACAAACTAAATATTCTAGTTTTACTGTGGAGAGTCGTTTTGAAGAAATGTGCATGTCTCCACATATATCTCTCTGAATGATAGGCAGAAAAGTGATTACCCAGTCATACACGAGCCCGTTAGTGTCTTGATCACCAAAAATATTTTGTTTTTGTTTAAAAAAAATATAATTAAAAATTTTGTTTGATATTGGGTTGGTAAATTTTGTTTTTCAAAAGATTTGAGGGTCAAACTAGAACTACAAGGTTGGGGCATTCAAATAAGTCCTAAACACTCTGAATGAAATGCATGTAAGTCTGAATGGCTTGTAAGTCCAACGTTCAACCTTAAAGCTTTAAATATTTTCCTTACGAGTTATAAAAAGTTTTCATCAAGCGCTAAGGGGTTGGAGTCAAATTGGGGTGATCTGGAGAAAACCAAATACACTTTGAGAAGAGATAGGAGGCATCACAGATCCATAAGTGATGTCCATCTAAATTCTATGCCTAACTGAACCTAACTCGTATCACCGAAGCAATGATAATCATGCTAAGTCTCATATACTTGCTTTCAACTTGTTTCTCTATGTCATAATAACGTTGAACATGAATCTTTGTGACATCATCTTAATCAATGTGATTCCATGTTTGGATCTTTTCATAAACGCGACGGTTTTCACAAGACTGAAATTTGATCCCGCAAACTTATTCGACTTCTTTTAAATTAGTTTTCCTTTAAATCACGGGTTACTCGCTTTTGTTTATGATCTAAAATTTGAACTTCTTGTCTTACTTTAACTTCGCCTTGGCGAAGTTATCATAGGAGCGAAGTTGATAACTTCGCCTCTAGGGTTTCCAAAGGGTTTATAACCAACTTTTAGGTCAAAATCATTCAAACTTAATTTTCAACACTCTCGGCGAACTTATCCTTCGCAACCTTAACCGAATCACCTTTTGATCACTTATTAAGGTTTCTAATATCGTGATGATACTTAATTTATTACTTGTTTGTGTTAATTCTTCTTGGACAGGTTGTTTTTTTTTGATTTTTCGGGAAGAAAATAAATGACCTTTATACTCTTTCACTGTTCATGATTATGAGATAATGAGTATGTGTTGAACTTAATCGGCCCTTATTTGACCAGCGCTGATCATCTGATTGTTTTTGTTTGCAATCTGCAAAAGATTTGTGGTTACTAGACTGTTCTTGAGGGCGAAGTTAAGTTAAGGCCGAAGTTATGCCCAACTTCTCCTGAGTATTAACTTCGCTGTCTGTCATGCTTTATGTCTAACTTCGTTGGAACCCTAATTTCGCCTATTAACCTATTGGGCGAAGTTGACCAGTTGGTTATGTGTTTTTCTAACTTAGCTCGTTTATACTGCAGATATGGCTGAAGTTGCGGGTGTTGGTGGCATAGGTGGTGATGGTGGTGACGGTGATAAAAAGAAATTTTTCTCAGCTCACAACATGAACATCACTTTAGTTCCAGATACTCGTAGAGCTGAAGATTACGCGGAGATCATCCAGTTTCTTATGCTCTCATGGATTATTCGTGCTATCTCCACCACACGACCTATCTCATTGCCGTGGAGTATGACTGTCGCGTGGAACCTCCAGTTATGCATGCTACAGTTAATAAGCATGTTGTCCAGTTTTCAGCTGATCAGATACGGGCAGCTTTGCAATTCGGGTCTGTTGTAGATGATCAGGGTCCTACTGAGTATCCGGCTGCTTTTCGGAATGGAGCTTTTCTTCGCTGGGTTACTCATGACCTTTGGAAGATTCTCAACGTCGCAAAGGGTTCTTACTTTATCAATGGCGTTTCTTTATGCATGTGTTAATCGTTTGCATGTCTGGTCGCAAAGCTGCTTTTGATGGTATGGGTGCAACTATACAATCTGCAATAACTGCTTTGACATTAAATACACCATTCAGCTTTGGTCAGTGGTGTTTTATGAAATTGATCGTCAACAAAAGGCGGTGGCTAGGGAACGGTTCTTGATGTATCCCAGATTTCTGCAGATGATCCTTAACCACGTGGCTCCTAATCTCCCAGAACGTTGTCCTATTTTGTTTTGGACAGTGTGAACAAAAGGATCTTTGCTCAATGTCGTACTTCGAGCGCATGAAGCAATGTCGAGCGTCGGCCGAGACACATTGCTTTATTTGGATATCTTTTGAATCCAGCTTATGTTGCTATACCTAATGATGGGTTCCTTGATCATGCTCCAGCTCCAGCTGATATCTCATAACCACCTCCTGTGGTTCAAGATGCTCCAGTTGGTGCTCCTATTATGTCTGCCGCCGATGAGGTAGATCTTGATGTTGCTTTTGGAGGACACAGGTTATTTGATATGTCCTCGGTTGATGCTTCTGAAGTTCAGGTTTCGTTGGTTGATGTGTCTGGGGTTCGTGTTTCCTCGGTTGCTACTTCGGTGGGTCCATCACTTCCCTCAGTTGAGGATTCTGAGGAGACTTTATCTGATTCATCCTCAGATGAGGTTGATGAGACTCAGAGAGTTCTGGCACATCAAGAAAAGATACAGGATAAACGTAAGAAGCGTTCTGATGATGAGAGTTAATCTGATTTTGAGGATGAGATGTATGCTTTGGTTCGTAGATCCAAGAAGGCTTGGGCTGGTGAGAGCTCAAGGGTAGTTCACTTTTCCCCCTCATAGTTACTGGTACGTCTACTCTTGTACCGTCCACCACTGCCTCTATGCCAGTGACTTCTAGCGTGTCCACGGTGGCTTTGTCAGCACCATCCATTATGCCTTCTACGGTAGCTTTGTCAGCACCGTAGATTGTCTCTTTACCATCTCGATCTGTTACTCTATCTGAAGTGGTTTCTATGTTTGTGGAGTCCACTCTGGTTGCTACTGCTGGGTCTTCGATTTCTGTTCCACCTCCAGTTACTATTCCACCGTCATATGAGATTCTAGTAAGTTTGGGAATTCCTCCACCTTATGCTCAGGACATTTCTCATATGCCGTTTGCTTTTGATTCTACTTTGTCAGATTCCGAGAGGATTGTGGCTTTGGAATGGGTAGTTGCTGAGAAATCAAAGATTAATGTCATACAAACTCAGGCTATTCAGCGTCTGGTGGCTGAGAATCAACTTCAGTCGGCTCTCCTAACACGGTAAACTTTTTGATGCTTTAAAACAGGTCTTAGCATCTCAGGGGGAGAGCTGTTGCAAGGGAGACGAATTGAGAACAAAAAAGAAGGGAGGACAGGGACGATGATTCCAATGCATTAAAGGATGCAGGTGGTGAGATGCCAATAACTTCACAACCTCTTAGAGCTTCCACATCTCAAGGGGAGTCTAGTGCTCCGACTGGTAGTGCAGGTGGTGATGCTATAGCAGTTGATGACCAGGTTGATGTTACTGAAGATGTATTGTCATACAGTGAGATCAAAAATCTCGGTGAATAGATTGATATTGATAGTGGTTTGGAGGAAGGGGAGATACCGGAATATGGTTTTGAGCATGATATTCCTGGTAGTGGTAAAGAACAGGTAATCCAAGGTGAAAGTGTAAGTGGTGACACTGAATGGTAAGAACAACCTAGGTGGAAAGAGGAACGTGTTCACTGGTTTGTAAAAACAAAGAAACCAGAGGTGCCCCCTATGTTTTAAAGGAGTTACAATATCATAGTGTATAAAGAATCAAAGAAGGCGATCGTCTGTTGGCTCTATGATGATCAGCTCAAATTGTTTGTGATTAAAAGATTTGATGGGATTCAGTATTTTGCAAAGAAGCTGAGATCGTTCAACACATTTCCCGAGTGTAAGGTAAAAGATTTGGCTCGTTTAAATTAATTAGCAGGAGAGGTGATATTTATGCTGGTTGGATTGGAAAGATGGTGTGGAATGAATTGGTCAAGGAGAAGAGGTTTGAGTTGCTAAAACCTCAGAAGGGAAAGATAATTGAGGATGGTGAAAGGGGGATGCGAGCGGATGGTAAACAATGGATGATTACGAAGTACAACCCCAATCGATGTCTGAAAGATATTCCGATGAATATCATGCCTCAGGATGTGTTGAAAGATCTGAAATGGTGGTATGTTGATTGTGATACTGCTGAAGATGTGATGGAAGATTTAGATGAACTAGAGATCTTGAGCGTGTATGATCCTATGCACCTGGTTAACTTGTCCCAATATGATTTGCACGTACTTAATGAAAAGAAGATCTTTTATATTCTAGCATGGAAAGAAGAAAGAAAAAAGTATCAAAGGGTGGTCTCGGTTTGTGTGAGACAAGGTGTGCATGCCTGAAGATTGTTGATACGACTTTTTGGATTACAGGACAAGACAAAGTTGTAAGAGAAATGAAGCTACTGCCAAGGGGGAGTCTGTTGGTGCAGTGTGCCAGTAGTTCATTAGTCTTTAGTTTATCATGTTTGCAATCAGAATATTGTTCATTATATTTTGGTTTTGGTGAACTAGCTGTTTAGAATTTGATATAGGTGATGTTAGCCTAGTAACAAAGTTAGGGACAACTTCGCCTAATTATGTTAGGAGAAGTTTTCGTTGCCTATAAAATCTAACTTGGCCGTAGGGTTTAGTAGATTTGGGGTGATAACATTTGTACGCTGGTTTTCTTATGGGTTACGAGCACTAAGTTGCTAATAACAATTAACTACTTTGTTTACGTGATTGCTTGTCGTATGTTTCCGATTCATTCTTTCGTATACACTCGTAATCGTATTCATAGTGGATTCCACACCCTTTGTGTACGAGATACTCCTGTGTAGATCCGGTTGGTAACCTACAATAGTTTAGTTACAATATCCAGGGTAATATTTTCCCATTTCCATTGCGGAATTTAAAGCTGCTGTAACAGTCCAGATGGTTTCTGGTGTTCAGCTTTCACCTTTGAACACGTCAGACACTTGCTGACATAAACCGCTATATCTCATTTCATCTTTGGACACCAATATTATTCTCGAATATCCTTGGACATTTTGGTTGATCCAGGGTGAATCGAGTATTTGGATTTATGTGTTTCATCTAATACTAGGTTTCGCAAATTCTCATGTCGTGGTACCCAAACTCGATCGATTAAGTATAGTGTACCATCAGATTTTTCCATGAATTCACACTCAAGACCTCGCAATTTCTCGGCTTTTATGTTCCGAGGCTTCAAAGCTTCTCTTTGTGCATCACGTATTCGAGTGGTAAGTGTCTGAATTGTCAATCCTAATGCATGGACACGAAGTGCTTTTTCTCTTTCTTTTCTACTCAAGGCATCAACTACAACATTTGCTTTACTAGGGTGGTAGCGAACGTCGTAATCGTAGTCGTTGAGTAGCTCTGCCCACGTTCGTTGTCACATATTAAGAAATTTTTGATCGAATATGTGCTGGAGACTTTTGTGATCCGTGAAGATCGTGCATTTAGTGCCATAGAGATAATGTCTCCAAATTTTGAGAGAAAATACCGCAACTTCTAATTCCAGATCATGGGTTGTGTAATTCTTTTCGTGTACCTTGAGTTGTCGTGATGCATAGGCAATCACTTTATCTCATTTCATAAGCACGCATCCGAGTCCTAGTCATGAAGCATCACAATAAACTACAAATCCTTCTGTTCCTTCTGGAAGTGACAGGATTGGTGCACTACACAACCTATGCTTGAGTAGTTGGAAAGCTTCTTCTTGCTTCTCGGTCCAATCATATTTCTTGTCTTTCTTGGTTAAAGGTTAAGCTATGGAAGAAAAGTTTTTAAAAATCTACGGTAATAACCAACCAATCACAATAATTGTCTCTCTTCAGTAAGTGACCTTGGTGTCTCCCAACTCTTAATTGCTTCAATTTTTGTGGGAACAACATGGATACCGTTTTCAATAACTATATGCCCTAGAAAGTGGACTTCTCGAAGCTAGAAATCACATTTAGAGAACTTGGCATATAACTTTTCTTTCTTTAGCAACTCTAAGATTAATTTCAAGTGTTGCTCATGCTCTTCCTTGGTTTGTGAATAAATCAGTATATCATCGATGAATACTATCACGAATTTATCCAAGTATGGCTTATAAACCCTTTTCATAAGGTCCATGAATACAACAGGTGAATTCGTTAGGCCAAATGGCATGACCAGAAATTCATAATGGCCATATCGGGTTCTGAAAGTAGTTTTATGGATATCCTCTTCTTCAACTCGTAATCGGTGATAAATTTTTGAGTAATAGCTAGATCCTAGCATCTGGTCAAACAAATCATTAATCCTTGGTAGTGGGTACCTATTCTTAATGGTGAGTTTGTTCAATTCTCGGTAATCGATACACATTCGAAAAGAGTCGTGTTTCTTTTTTTCACAAATAAGACTAGAGCTCCCCAAGGTGAGAAACTCGGTCTTATGAATCCTTTATCCAATAATTCCTGAAGCTGATTGGATAGCTCCTGCATTTCTGATGGTGCTAATCTGTACGGAGATCGAGTTATCGTAGCGGCATCTTGAACCAGATCAATTCTGAATTCAACCTTTCGCTGAGTCGGTAATTCGGCAAATCTTTAGGGAAAACTTCTGGAAAGTCTTGGACTACGGGAATATTGTTTATTTTCCGCTCTTTGGCTTTTGTATCAACTATATTAATGAGAAATTCCGGATATCCCTTGCGTAGCATTTTACGGGTTTTCACGATACTGGAGAGTTTTAATTCGGAATTGCATTGATGGCCTTGGATAGTCAGGGATTCCCCATTTTGGATTGGTAAACGAACTAGTTATTCTGAGCATATTATATCAGCTCCATTTTTGGACAGCCAATCCCCTTCCCACAACTATATCAAAACTGCCTAATTCGATGAGTAAGTGATCAATATTGAACTTATTGTAAGGCCCCGTTACCGGTAGCCCTACTTTAGTGTTGGATTTACTCATAAACGCAGTTCTAAATATCAGAGTTAATAAAAACTTTCGCGGAATAATATAAAAGTCAACCATTCATTACAACATCCATAACGTGTCTTTCAAAAACATAGCATTTCAAACATCACGAAAATCTCCAGATGCCAGCCTCTTCGGATCCTGCCATGTGTCTTCCTCAAGCCAACTACCTCAGTCGATTAGCCTGCGTGCATACTAAAAGTCAGCTACGTTGAGTGAGTTCTAGTTAATCATACAACATACAATACATTCACATACTAGCATATGCACCCGGAGGTACATACCTTCATATCTTCTTACCCACTTACTTACATACGTACTTTCATTCTTACATATACGTTTTTAAAGAGCATTCCGCCCTATAACCTTCGCCGATATTATTAGGGTCGGTTCCCTACGTTCGCCGATATTATTAGGGTTGGTTCACTACATTTGCCGATACTATTAGGGTCGGTTCCCTTCATTAGCCGACATTATTATGGTCGGTTCCCTACATTCTTGCTACTATAACATACCTGTCGTTTACATACTTTCCTTGACAATATGTGCGATCTCCGAAGAGCGTTCACGTACCATCAACATATCATATATACATTATTCATACATCATATATATTCATACATACATCATACATACATCATTCATACGTCATAAATATCAATCATACCTGTAACTACCACTTGACGGCACATGCAATATACGAAGATCGTTCACACACCGTCAAGCAATCATCATACATAAATCATACAAGGCATACACTTACCACTTAAGGTAAGTGTATTAACTATCACATCGAGTATGCACACAGCCCCGAAAACATAACAAGGAAGTGGGGCTAGAAACTCACCTCAATGCGGTTGCGTTTACCGTTTATGGTTATTCCCTTTTTGAGCTGTGCACGACTAACTGTATAATAATTATACATATCAATAAACTATCACTACGCATATCGTCATTCTAGTTTAATTATTACCCTCAACGAACGGGGGTCCGGGGCCAGCGCTCCTGGCAGCGGGGTTCTAGGGGCAGCAGCCCCTAGCGGGGTCCAAGGGGCAGAGCCCCTGGTTGGAAAAATTTTATTTTCATTAACTGTCTTAACACATTTTCCATTAGGATTTTGAACCATTTAATAATTTGCTACTTAAAGTCCAAGGGCTTCTTTGTAATTAAATCATCCTTTTGTAAGTCCAGGGACCATTCTGTCATTCTGTTAAACTTCTAATTCGTTACATTTCTCTTAACGAACTGGTCAGGGTAACGAACTGGACCCTCTAACGAATCAGTCCATATAGCGAACCAGTCCAAGTAGCGAACTGGACCTTCTAATTCGTTATCTCCTTTAAGAATGACTATAACAGATTGGGGCTAATTCGTTATCTTTTAACTATAGCGAATCAAGGGTAATTCGCTATCTTTTCCCCTAACGAACTGAAGCTAATTTGTTACATTCCCACAGACGAATCAGCTTAGTGAATTACTTCTAATTTGCTAGTTACCCTTAGCGAACTAGGGTTAGGTCAGGGAATGTCAGAACATTCCCTGACAACCTCGTATTAACTTTTCCGGCGCCGCCGCCGGAAAACCGCAGATTCGCCGGAAAAACGAGTTTTAACTCGTTTTTCACCGTTTTTCGTCCCGTTCGATCCAGATCTGAGCTAGGGTGACCCCTAAGCTCATCTTAGGTTCGTTTATACCCGATTCCACCCGGATCTCGTGACTTAAACGGTTTAACGATGTCGGCTCGTCGTTTCGTGACCATATCTAACGGATTTAAGCTCATACAACATAATACTATCATACCTTGGGTCGGGATCGGTTTTCTCTTCTATTTTTCGGCTAGAGAGAGGATTAGAGAGAGAGAGAGAGAGAGAGCTTAAGTGTGTGTTTTGGTGGTGTATGGAATATGTGTAAAATGAGGGAATTAATGGTGATTATGTTTATATATTTAGGGATCATGGGCTTAAGCCCATGGTCTTTCCTTCTTTCTTTCATACCCAAGTCCATAACCCATATCCATTTAACCCAACACTAGCCCAACTCTTAATAACCCATACTTTCATTTATTAACCGAAACCCGAAAAACGGGATGTTACACTTATGGTTTGCTAATAGAATATTACAGTTACGTACGACTTCACTGGTTTCTATTAACTTTCCATTAACTAATTCGATAGAGTATTTGGTATCTAACTTACTGGTTTCTACTCCTAACAAGGGTTCGAAGTGTTTGGAAACAAAGCTTAAGTCGGTTCCGGTATCGAAAAGCACATAAGCATAGTGATTATTGACAAGACGCGTACCCGTGACCACAAATGAATCCTTCCGGGCCTTTTTCGCGTTCATCTCGAATGCCTTACCTTCAGTGTTTTGACCTTTGAGTTTAGGACAATCTTTCCTATAATGTCCTATAACACCGCTTTTGAAACATCCTGGGTTTTGGGTTCCTGAACCGGATGGTATGATCTTGGCATAACAGTCACGGGTTACGTGTCCAAACCAGTTGCATCTCCAACAATAACCAGCGTGATTTTTCCCGCACTTGTTGCATGAGGGCGTTTGACCAAAGATTCCTCCGGGTCCTCTCGCATTAGAAGCAAACATCCTTCCAGCACCATAGTTCCTCTTGAAATGTCCTCCAGGATTCCCATTCCACTTTCACTTGAGTTCGCCGGGTTTCTAATTCACACTGGCTGGATTTCGTTCGGGTTCTCGGGTGACCGCTTTCTTTCCAGTGTCCTTCAGTATCCCCATACGAACTGCATCATCAATCAAGGATTTTGCCAGTTCTCTGACTGACTGGATGGTGGTTGGTTTAGATGAGGTGTCCATTCCTCGAATTTCGGGAGCTAATCCCCATATGTACCTCTCTATTCGTTCATATTCAGGCGTAAGCGGTCGGGGGTACCAATCGTGCCAATGCGGTGAATCGCGAGGTATATCCTCCGATGTCGGCACCTTCCATCTTTAATTGCCAGAATTCATATTCGACTTTCTGGAGTTCGTTTTGGGGGCAATACTCTTTTAGTAACATCTCTTTTAATTCCTCCCAGGTTAGACGGTAAGGGTGTCTTCTCCAAAATTTTGGATTAAGGAGTTCCACCATTCGAGTGCCTCATCACGGAATGAACATACTCTGTATTTTATTCTTTCACGAGGGGTGCAATTGCTAATTTTCATGACGGATTCCATTTTCTCGATCCATCTGATAATTTCTAAAGGTCCTTCGGCTCTGGTAAATTCTTTCGGGCCGCAACCTTGAAAAGTTTTGTATGAGCATCCGTGTACCGTGCTACCTGAGGGATAATCATTCAAAGTTGTTATTCTAAGAGTCTCTCTGGTTTCGTTATTATTTTTGTTTCGGGTGGTTTGATTTGGATTTTGGTTAGCCGTTGATCGAGTGTTGTGTTTACATGTTGGTCGATTAATTGTGCTAACTCTTTTTGAGAATATGGAATCCGGATGCTTGATTTGTAGTAGTTCGTCTTGTTTTAGGCGCCACGATTTCTTTAAGAAAAAAAATTATATTTTGTTAGTTTTCAAAAATTTTCATAACTAAAAGATTAACATAACTCATAATATAAACAACCATACAAAGAGGGGAGGGGTCTATTACTACCAAAAAGATATTATACAAAAGTAGGTGTAATGCATACTACACCTCAAAGTTATCCACCCACCATAGCTAAAGTAATGAAAGATAACAAGTTTAAGTTAATTAAACAACATCCTGCATTAACTACCAAACATAACTTATGAGTCCACTCTAGTGGAGGCCCATTATGTAATGTACACAAGGTCCAATAACCTCATTCTTGGACTCCAAGCTTCCCACTCGCGCCTCTGTGTTCACCCCACGGTTCTCAATGGCAAACACATAGTGACATAGGGCGTTGTACGACTGGTCGTCTCCTTCATGTTTGTGTTTTACCGCACCAAATCAGTTTATGAGATCATAGATGATGATCTCATATGCCGCCACCCTCCTTTCGAGGGAGGTGATATGGTCGCCATCAGTGGGGCCTTGTACTATCACCGACTCCTGTGAGGGAGGCAGTGATGGTGGTGGGGCCTCAGTCAGGTATGGGTTCACAATGGAGGTGTTTTCCTCGCAGTCAGCTCGGGTTCGTTTTCGAGAGTACACCCTAAGGGGTGTATCCCTCGAACTCGAATCAGGATGACCCAGGGCGATCACGGATCGGAACACAAACGGGGATGCTGGTGCCCCCTTCTCACTAGTCTAAGAATCTGTCACTATCACGTATGGTGGCGCCATCTGTAAAGCATTTTATACCAAGTTAGTAATAAATACTTAATCATATATTTTTACCTTCCAGTATAGCGAGACGGTAAAAGAGCGTGTGTTTGAATATACGGTTATAGTTTAGAAAATCTTAAATTTTCTAATTCTCTATAACGATTGGCTCTGACACTAACTTCTGTCACACCCCGAAAACCTTAATCAAGGTAGCGGAAGACTGTAACTAAGTCATTCGGGTCGTGAAAGATGCCGATAGCCAATTATAATATTAGCAAAATATTTATTAATAAAAGGTCAACTTTTATTTAATAAAAGTATATATTATATTATCAGAGTTTTTACACGTGCCACCGCACGTTTTATTAAAATCCTGGTTTCTACATTATTCAAACACACGTCCAACGCTCTCTTTTCCTTGTCCTCTCGAAGTCATCACTTACCTGAAAAACTTATTAAAATAAACGTCAACACGAATGTTGATGAGTTCTCTATATTGAAAATAATATTTATATATATATATATACACTTACATTTATATAGGTTTAAGTTCAAGAAAAAAATAAAATACTACGAGAAATTCGAGAAATGAATATGAGCCACTAGTTTTATTTTAGGTTTTAAAAGTTCAAATATAAATGAAAAAGATATAAATGTAACAATAAATGCACACTCTCTCTCCAATTAATACAACTAATATAACTTTAATAAATCTCTCTCTAATTAATATATCTACATAATTTAACTAAAATAATTAAAAAACTAAAAACACTAATTTAGTTTTCATAAATAATAAAAAAAAAATGTCATACAAATGTGTCCATTAAATATAAACAATAAATATACAACCTACACAAAATTATATAACATACACTTGTTTTGAGCAATAAAAACGTACAATATACAAAAAAGCATACAACTTACATATTAAATTCAACATCAACAATTATATAAACTACACATATCCTACACGTGTGTAGATTATATATTTTTCGTGTGTAGATTATGTTTTCTTATTCTTAGAACAAGTGTGGGTTATATGTTATTGTGTAGGTTGTATATTTCACATTTAATGCAAATATATGTATGATAGGTTTTTGTATTATTCATCACAATGTAACTACGTGTTGATGGATATTGATAAGTTGAGTTGGAAGAAATTGGTTTTAAATAGAAAATTATTTTAATGTATGAATAAATTGTATTTGTGTAGGATAAATTTTTCATGTATAGGTTATACGTTTTCGTGTGCGTGTATATTTTATTGATGATGATTTTTGTGTGTATGTTATATGCTTTCTTATTCTCAGAACAAGTAGGCTATATATTTTTGTGTATGTTGTATTTTTTTGTTGATATTTAATGCTAACACATGTAAAATAGTTTTTTATATTATTTATCACAATGTGACTACGTGTTGATGGATATTTATATATTGAGTTGGAAGAAATTTGGATAAAAAGAAATTTTAACGTGTGAATAAATTATAATTGTGTAGGATAAAAATTTGGATAGAAAATAAATGAATTGTTAATATTTTTCAATTATAGTAATTTGATTAGTTATATTAATTTAATAGGATATATTAATTGAAGAGAGAGATGCATTTATAGTTTCTTAATTAATCTTGAAGCTTTTGAAACCTAAAATAAAAACTAGTGGCCATATTCATTTCTCGCAGTAATTTCATTTCTCTCTTGAACCATCCCCTATATATATATATATATATATATATATATATATATATATATATATATATATATATATTATAATGAAAGTAAGGCAATCGAAATTTCCATTCAAGTTATCATAAAATCATCATAAACAATATTATATCAATTTATCGAGAGATATAGTAAACGAGTACATATAAAATTCTCACCATACAATGGTTCAATGACCATTCTTTTTATCATCTATTACCATAAGCAACAGTAGTAACTTTTCTTACTATTTTTTTAACATGGTAATCATATCTTTAAAATTCATAAAACATAGCATTCTATCTTTTTAACAAATCGTACTGTTGTAGACTAGCAATGAATACAACATGTGTATGACTATCAAAATTGATAACTCGAAACATACCATACTCAAAATATTCCCACTTTTAACCCAACGCGATTGGAAGTGGGGGGCGTCATCCCGATAAATCTACCAATATTTATGTGTCTTTATTAATTCAGTTAACAGTTATTTAACCAATTTTTTATTCATCCCACTTTTTACATGGTTTGTAAAATAAAATGCTTTTTAAAGACTTCAATGAAATCGATAAAAAAATATGCTTTCCCCCAAAACACAATAAAAAACATTTCATTTAAAAACGAGGGGTTTTTAGAGAAACTCACTGTTGAAGCTTTTCGTTCCAAAAATCGTGTGTCCTATATTAGTACACGTTTTGTTAATAAAACTTGATTTGAGTTTTAATTTTTAAAAATACTTTTATTTGTTAATCCTAGTCTAATGACCACACAAGCACATAAACAAGTAATTTCCTATCTGGTCAAGTTAACAAGTAAGTATAGTTCGGGTTTTATTAACTATTGTTTTAATAACTAAATTAATTAACAAATAAATAAAATATATAAGTATTAAACTTTCAGTTTCTAGAATGTTTTAAGAAATATTAATTTATTATTTTTCATGAATCTTGTCGGTTTTATCGGTTTCGTGTTTAAAAACGAATTGATCGACTTTTCGTATAAAATATAACTTTCAAATCTTGAAACTAATTTTACATATATATTAGTTAAGTTTTAGGAGTTACTTTACAAAATTATTTTTGTAAATAGTTTCTTAAAATAACAACTTATAATGTTTTCGTGTCAGTTTTTGCGACACGAACCGTTTAAGACTAAATTTTGTTTTCTTGTCCTCTTCTCATATATTAACCTATGTTATATATGAGTATCTTACAACTTTAGTGGATGATCTAAAATAGTCCCTAATCATCATGTCGGTTTACCTTTAAAATCCGTTTTTTCGACCGTTAAAGTTACCAACAATTAAAATAAGCCAAGCAAGTCTACACCAATTATCACAGCCCCCGACCCCTATACTCTGGGAGGGAAGCCATGAACATTGATTTCTGGTATCGGTGTTTATTAAATTATTTTGCAGCGGAATATTTTATCAAAACCTTAGTTAGGAAAAATGATCAGCGTTATAAAAACACCATAATTATTATTATTATAAACTGAGAATTTAACCCATTTTGATATAAACATAATATTTATAGGGATAAACCCTAATTTACAAAACACATTTCTTTAATCTGTTGACAAGCCACTTATTTAAGCTGGGAGCCCGCAGATATCATTCCTTTGTCTCTAACAAGTCAACTGAAACATGTTTAAAATATTTGATCAGCAAGAAATACTGGTGAGTACATTCATTTGTAAATGACACATTTTACATTTACAACATTAAGATGCTTTTACATCTACCTGCTTACAAATTACCGAAAGGTACTTGTCACTCGACCGTATCTATGATTGTGGTCATATTACTTATTGGCTTACACTTGTCCAATAAGTAACGTGTAATAGCCTAGTATGCAAGCCTTGTATACAAAACACCACAATACCAGTAGTAACCATCCCGTAAGTCTACAGAGACTCAATCACTGTAATGTATTTAAAATACTTTTAAAAATATATTTGAAAACATTTAGACCATCTGCCATGAGTTTTATAGGAATTGAAATTAACATGACAGTGTCGGAAAAATAGTTGTCTCACGCAAATGTGAGTTGTACAAAAACTCGAATGTCTTACCTTGAAAGTTTACAATTAAAGAACGCTTCCTGGTGTTAAGCAACTAGGTTAAACACAATGTAGTATATCTAGATTAGTATAAAACCAATAATCATAACGATAATCATGAGATTAGAAACTTTACACGATGGCACAATGGCTTACCTTAATAAGCAGAGCTTTTGGATTCGCGTATATAAGTTTCATTCGATCGGATAGGATATCGCTACGATCACTCGGGTATGACACCATCTTCTTAATTTATATATATAGAAATTTCAGAGAGAAAGAAAGCTTTGGAACAAGGAGTGAATGTCTCATGTTCAATCTATTTATAGCTGATTTTGGAACCCGTCGCGATACGCGATGGTCATAAACAAAGGACATCGCGTATCGTGAAGCATCTTATAGCGTTTCCGGGTCAGCCCTAGGTAGGCTACGTGTCATGCCACGTGGCATGTTACGTGTCTTGTCTGCGTAACCTTCACGTCGCGTATCGCGATGTGTTACTTTAATAGTCCATCGCGTATCGCGACGCCGCAAAGTTTCTGATAATCTACACATCATCGCGTAACACGATTAGACTAATCTAAACCTGGCGCGTATCACAATGGAAGGATTATTAAAAAATTTAATTTTCCACAAAAATGCTAAGCTTAACCGGCGATGCGAAGTGCAAAGTGCACCATCAAAGCGCCACATTGCGCCCATCGCACTTCGCCTGTGCCCGTGCGTGTGTGCATTAGGGTGCTTCGCACCCTCCGCTAGGACCACTGGGTGTTATTTGTCTTATAAGAACATTAACATATTAGTTTTCTTTCTTATAAAGAACTCACTAGTCTTATAATCTAGCGATGTGGGACAAGAACTTACACTCCTATCCACCAATAGATTTTCTTTAAATCTTGATACATTTTATCTCTTACAGGATGCATTGTGTATTTGGATCTATGGGATTTTATGAGAATCTTTTCTCGTAATCCTCCTATGATTGGTGTCTAGATCCGGTTTCCCATTCAAAGAATTTCATCGTCTCATTTGACAAGTTGATCAATGGTACCATTTCTTTTCTCATCAACAATATTATTTTCTTCTATTGCTTGTTTCTGAGCATTCTTTACTTCATAAATTAAATTGATTTGAAGTTCTAATCTTTGGGTTCGCACTCTTTTAGGTTTCTCATGCTCTTTTCTACTTAATGCATCGGCTACTATATTAGTCTTACGTTCACGATACTGGATTTCACAATCATAGTCGCTAAGAATTTCCATCCAGCGTCTTTGCCTCATGTTAAGCTCCCTTTTCCCAAAAATATATTTTAAACGTTTATGATCTGTGAAACAGTAAACTTACTACCATATAGATAGTGTCTCCAGATCTTTAGGGAAAAAATTATTGCACCTAATTCTAAGTCATGTGTTGTGTAATTCTCTTCATGCTTCTTTAGTTGTCTAGATACGTAAGCAATAAATTTTTCACGTTGCATTAGTACACATCCCAGTCCTGATTTAGAAGCATCACAACAAACTGTGAAATCTTCGGTTCCTTCTGGCAGTGCGAGTATTGGGGCATTTGTTAACTTTTGCTTTAAAGTTACAATAGCTTCTTCTTGTTTAGGTCCTCATTCAAACTTGACATTCTTACGTTAACTTTGTTAACGGAACTGCTATTCGCAAAATATCTTGAATGAAATGTCTATAATATCCTGCTAATCCTAAGAAACTTCGAATTTCTGTAGGAGTTTTAGGAATTAGTAATAGCTTCTATATTGGCAGGGTCCACGTGAATACCATTATGGTAATTAAATGTCCTAGAAATTGTACTTCTTGTAACCAAAACTCACACTTTGAGAATTTAGCGTAAAGCTTCTCTTTTATCAATAGTGTCAAAAGTGTATGAAGATGTTTGACATGATCTTCACTGTTTTTGAAATAAATAAGTATATCATCTATAAAAACGATTACAAATTAATCTAAATATGGTTTACATATTGTGTTCATCATATCTATGAATGCAGCCAGTGCATTGGTTAAGCCAAACGGCATGACTGTAAACTCATAATGATCATATCTTGTTCTAAAAGCTGTTTTAGGAATATCTTCTTCTTGCACTTTTAATTGATGGTATCCTGAGCGTAAATTGATTTTAGAAAAATATCGGGCTCCTTGGAGTTGGTCGAATAAATCATCAATTTTCGATAAGGGATACCGATTCTTAACTGTGACTTTATTTAATTCTCTATAATCGATACACATACGCATTGACCCATCTTTCTTTTTGACAAACAATACTGGTGCTCCCCAGGGTGATGAGCTAGGTCGTATGAAACCTTTTTCTAGCAATTCATCTAATTGCTTCTTTAATTCTAACATCTCTATTGGTTCTAATCTATATGATGCTTTAGCAACTGGCGCTATTCCTAGTATTATATGGATTCTAAATTCAACTTCAGGATCAGGTGGTTGTCCAGGTAAATCTTCTGGAAAGACATCAGAATATTCCGATACTACCGGAATTTCTTTTAGCTCTTTTCCTTTGGCACTAATGATTACATAAATCATATATACCATGCCTTCTTTCCTTATATAGCTTGCCACTTTCATTACTGATATGAACTTTCTAGGCTTGGACATTTTATCTTCTTGAATTGTAATAATTTTTCCTATTGGCGTGCGAATTTCAACAGAATTTGTATTACATAGGATTCGAGCATGATTGGCTGCTAACCAGTCCATTCCAAATATGGCATCGAATCCAGCCATATTCATTGGGAGTAAATTTTCTTTAAACTTGTGGCCTAGTAAGTTTATGTTTTCTTCTTGAAGTACTTCATGAATATGAATGGAATTTCCATCAGCTATTTCTACCGTGCAGACTTGATTAATTATGATTAATGGTTGATTTAGGGCTTGGAAAAACTTCGTGTATATAAACCTTTGATTTTCTCTGGAATCAAACAATACTTTAGCGTAAATGTTATTAATAAGAAACGTACCCACAATGACATCTGGAATCATTGCAGCTTCATGTGCAGTAAGCTGAAAGGCCCGTGCATTCTTCTTAGGTCCATCTGTGTTCTTTGCTTTGTTGTCAAGCACCTTTATCAACTTTGGACATTCTGGCCGGATGTGGCCAGGTTCTCCGCAGTTGTAGAAAACACGACTTTCTTTTCTTCTACATTCTTCATCCGTATGTCCAGCCATTTTGCAATAATTTCAATACTTAGTTTTCTTAAAAGTGCATTTCCCTGAATGTCTCTTTCTGCAAATTCTACAGAAAGGATGAGCATAAGATTGCTCTGTTTCTTTCTTCCAAAATTCTTGGGTAATATTCTGGGCTAGATCTTTCTTTTTGTTTTCTTCCTGAGTTCGGATTAATCCGTCTGTCATGGTATTAGCTTGCTCAACTGTTTCTTCAATAGTCTGAGGTCTAGCTGACTTTACCAGATCACGTATTTCACGTACTAATCCCCAAATATAACGAGAAATTAGTACCAGATTCTGGCAAAGCCAAAGCCGTTACCATTCTTGCATATTCGAAGAATTTTGTTGTATACTCACGACACTTCACACCTTCCTTCATGTGGTTTAAGAACATAGTAGCAAACTTTTTCTTTCATGAGAAGGATAAAATTTCCTTTCTACTATTTCTTTAAATTCTTCCCAGGTCATAGTATAGACTAGGTTGCTTCCCTTTGACTGGAGGACTGTGTTCCACCATTCTATTGCTTCATTAATGAAAATATTAGAAGCATATAATATTTTATCTTCTTTAGCACATTTACTGATTCTTATGATAGCTTCTGTCTTTTCTAACCAACGTAGTGCTGCAATAGATCCTTCATTTCCAGAGAATTCGGTTGGCTTACAGGTCAAGAAATCCTTGTAAGTACAATCGTGAACTTTTAACTTTTGGGGTAATGAGTGTCTATTTCCTTCATTCACACTGTTACTAGCCTCAGTGTTAGACTTTTGTTTATTACTCTCGGTCTTATGCCTAACTACAGAAACAGGTTGCTTAATAGCATCATCAATTAAAGGAATTGCTTCAATGATTTTCTGAGCTATCATATTTTCAATAGCGCTCATATTCAGATGATTTTCTTGATTGTGAATTTCATGATTATGCTCATTTTCGTGATTATGCACGTTTTCGTGATTGTTCTTGTTTTCGTGATTGTGCTCGTTCGACATCTGAATTACATACAAGAAAGGAATTATTAATATCGTAATTAAATAATAAGGTAAGAAACATATTGTTGGTGCATGATGCCAGTAGTTCAGTATCTCGTGTTTAGCTTTGTCTGTAATCGTTTATATTGTTAGTTTATATTGAACGTGTTAGTGTATGTTTGCCATTTGTTTTAGGCGAACTTGATAGGTTAGCGAAGTTAAGACAACTTCTCCTAGTATGTTAGGCGAAGTTGTCGAGCTTTATAAACTCATAACTTCGGCCAGTTTTATTAAGTTTTTGTGAGAATGATTGGTTTGTGTGATCTTTTGTATCACGTGTTGGCTCTTGCAATATGTCAAGTTATATCATATACTCTCGTGTGTTTTTATATATATATTCAACGTATTAATTTGTCTCAACACTCGTATCGTATACGTGGGGATTCCGCACCCTCGTGTTACGAGATACTCCTGTGTAGATCCGGCTTGGTACCTACAATTGGTATTAGAGCATTTTGCTCGTGATTGTGTGGTTCGGGATTATCACACGGGTGTTAAGATCGTTCCGTTAGACCATTCCCGGAACGAGTTTACATTGAAATACCTCGTTTTTGTTAGTCGCTACTCATCTCTCAACAAATACACCTTCCAATCACCCTCGTGGCCTACGAAATCGACCTTCCTAACCTGCAAAACCCCCTTGTTCTTGTGGCGAACTTTCCGTCACTCAAACTAGGGTTTTGGCGAAGATATAGGGTTTCAGTGAAGTTGGGATACTAGCGAAGTTGTGAAGATAAGCGAAGTTGTGAAGCTAAACGAAGTTGGGAAGTTAAGGGAAGTTGACAAGCGAAGTTGTATTAACTTCTAAGTCTCGTTTCGTTCAAGTATGACTTCGATAAACATCACTGAACTGGTAAAGATGGAAGTTGAAGCCGGTTCAGCAACTAAAGCTCCAAAACTGCTTAAAGGTACTGATTTCGTTGCATGGAAAGATAGATTTGAACAGTATGTGAAGTATCAAGACGCAAAGATGTGGGTCTGCATTCAAGACGGATACATTCCACCAACGTCCATGTTTGAAGGTCGTGAACAGATTAAGAGGTACAGTAAGATGGAAGATGATGAAAAGAAAATGTATGAGGCAGAGAGTAAAGCACATGCAGCTATAACAATGGCACTTCCACAAGAGATTCTTCATACCTTCAAAAAATACAAAACTGCTAGAGAGCTATGGGAAGCACTAGAGAATAGATATGAAGGAAATGTGGGGATACGTACCTCCAAGACAAAGCTGCTAAAAACTCAATTCTCCGTATTCAAGTATATGAAAAACGAATCACTTGATGACATCATCACATGATATTATCATCTGATGACTGAGCTAAATAACTACTCCATTGAATACAAGGAAGAAGAGATAGTAGAAAAGCTTCTTGATGCTCTCCCACCAAAATGGGAGATGTACACTATTCTGATGAGAGAAGATAAGGACTTTGATAAGATTGATTTGGAGATGGTGGTAAATAAGTTACGGAATTTTGAACTAAATATGGCTCGAAATGAGACACCGACTGATCAGGTTCAGGATCCGGGAATGTATGGTGCTAAAGTCACTCCAAACTCAAGTTCTAAAACAGAATCCACAGCCTACTACTCAAAAGGGGAACTAAACTCCACTCCAGATGGTCATGTGATTCTTATTATGGATGGTGACGTATGTTTTGTAGCAGGAGGTAGTAGTTCCTCGAAACCTCAAACCACACGTGGTAATTTCTCAACCAATTCTTCTAGCAAGAGCTACTCACAGATGCCTATGACTGTGAAATCAGCTGAGCAACAGTTTGCTCTTTATGCCTATTTCATTACATCGTACGAGAATTACATCAAAGGTAAAATAGTCGACCCTGCAGCCTTGGATGAAGACTATGATCAGATCAACGCTGATGATCTAGAAGAAATGGATCTGCAGTGGCAGATGGCTATGATAGTAAGAAGGGTAAAGAGATTTATGAAGAAAACTGGTAGAGAGTTTATTGGAGAAAGACCGTGGTTTGACAAGTCAAAGGTTCGTTGTTATAACTGTCAACAAAATGGTCACTTTGCTAAAGAATGTACAAATGAGAGAGTAGAACGAAGCCAAAACAGGCCTGCTCAACAGAATGGGAGTGGAAGTGAAAATAAGGCTATGGTATCTCAACAGAACGGTGGATACAACTGGAATATACAAGTTGAGGAGGTGTTCGAACAGGCAATTCTGGTAAACATCGAAACTGGATGAAGTGACAAAGAAATGGGAGAAGATCAAGCATACATGGCAGAAGTGAACGATCAACTCTCAAAGGTAAGTTCTGAACTTCATTGTGACAAACGTGAAAAACTGTCTGATCAATTGAAAACATTAACTGATCAGTTTGTTAGTTTGGACACTTAATTTAAAAACTTAAAAGAAGAACATCACAATTCTAAAACTAAAGAAAACAGTTACTCGGTAAAAATAAAAGCTAGTGAAAAGGATATCAGAAGTCTTAAAGCCACTCTAGCTGAAAAAATACAAGTGATTAATCTTAGTTATGAAGTGTTAGAAGAAAAGACCAAACTAATTGCTGAAAAAGATAAACCGATAGCTGATTACCAGGTAAAAGTGGTGGAACTGAACAGAAAAATTGAACAATTTAGAAATTCTTCTACGATGTTAGATCACATCATAAGTGTTCAACGTTCCCCGGTTATCAAAGAGGGAATTGGATTCTCTGAAGTTCCACCACCATACAACAACAATTATACATATAATCCTAGTAATCAACACTCTGTGAATGTTAACATTAGTCAGACAGTTCCAATAAAGGTTTCTGCTAAAGAAACTGAAGTTAATGAGAATGAAACAAGTAAGACAAGTTCTAATGTCACAAGTTCTATATCTAGTACTGTCTCGTCAGATTCGGACAAGCCGTCTGAATCGGGTGAGATAAAAGAGGAAGTTGTGTTACTAAAATGAGGGGAGGACTATAACTTTGATGAGAAGAAATCTTCCCTAAATCCATTCGTCCCACCATATGTGAGACAAACGGATAGTAACGCAACCTCGACATCTGCAACAACTTTTGAGACGAAAGTTCAAAACAACCAAAATAGTCCGAACAGAAGTTGTTTTAGATGCAACAGGATAAGACACCTTGTCGCTGACTGTCCTCTGAAACAGAGAAAATCTAGAAATATGAGGCCTACTAAACCGAATACAAATTATGATGTTGGTAAGAAAGTGAACACACCAAATTTCAATCATTGGACTAATCCAAGATTTCAAAGAAATCAGTCTCGTTTTTTCCCAATAAATTACCAAACCAACTATTATAATTCCATTAATTCACGTAGGTTTGGATAGCCTCATAGCCTGTCATCTAGAAATTTTCCTGTCGGAACTTATAGAAACTCTCATCAAACTGACTTTGGGCAATACTGGATGCCGGATAACAGGTTTAATCAACCCAAGACCAGAAGGTCTTGGGTCCCCAGATTTTAATCTATTTCTTTAATTGTGCAGGAACAGTAAAATAGGATTGTAAACAATATGTGGGTTGTTGACAGTGGCTGTTCCCAGCACATGACTGGTAACAAGAAATTGTTACGTGATTGGAAAGTCGTACAAGGAGGAAGAGTGAGTGTTGCAGGTGAAAGTGAAAAGAGTATTTCAGGCATTGATATGGGAGAAAGGATGGACACTCAGATGTTAACTATCGAAGAAGAGAGCTTCACGCATAACTCAAAGGTTGAAGATAAAAGACAAACCATGGATTATGCTGAGAAGAAGTTAATCGTGCTTAAAAAGGTTGATTCTATGAATATTTTTGCCGATCTTTTTACAAAAGCGTTTGACCGGTCCCGTTTTCAAAACCTTGTTGAGCTAAATGGGATGATCTATCCCGAGTAACCTCGTTTTTCTTGTTTTCTTAAATAAAAAAAATAAAAATAAAAATAAATAAATAAATAAAAATACATCACTATGGCTTAAAATTATGTCGGTTGCTCAAGTCTGAAGGACATATTCCATGAATATGTTTGGTCCTTGCATCTACTTGTAGATTGTAAGGATAGCCATTAGACAGATGACTGAAAGCGACTGGGGCGGTTTATGATGGGTTTTTATTCTTTCGCTTAAAATTAGTCGCTCATACTTAGTCAGAGGGACGCATACTTGTATGTGGTCGGTTCGGCTGATTCACTGGATCTTCAGGATAGCCGTTTACCTAAAGACTTTGACTTGATCGGGGCGTTTGAATTTAAAATTTTTTTGGGGAGATGATATAATTTTTCCAGTCTTTAACTTCGCAAGAAGTTTCTTTAATGATGTTAAATGAAAATTGATTCAACCTTGGAAAGTGATAGAAAAACTGATTTTGTGTGCCTAACTGGTGAAGTAATTAGGCCTAAAAGACTCTAGAACAATCATTGTATGTTATGGTAGCTTTCTATGGTGCGTAAAAGTTGAAGTGATACACACTAAATCTACTCGATTTACTGTGGAGAGTCATTTTGAGCTGTGCATGTCTCCACATACATCTCTCTGAATGATAGGCAGAAAAGTGATTACCCCGTCATACACGAGCCCGTGAGTGTCCTGATTCCCGAGAAGATAGAGTTATATTTCTGCAGTGATCCGGATTCGGGACTTGCAGTTGTATTCTTGTTATTTAAAAAAGGGGGGGGTCGTATTAGTATCGTTAAGCCTGATGAAGATTATATGTTTACAAATATCAAGAAAGAGGCAAGAAAGTATTATTCAAAGTATAAGAGAGTTCAGGAAGATGAATCAGAAAGTTTGACATGTGAATATTTATTGATCAGACACTACGGGTCGAAGTCAACTCGGGGTAACTTGGGGAAAGCTAAATACGCCTTGAGAATATATAGGAGGCATCACAATCTCTCATGTGATGTCCATCTAAATTTTGAGCTTAATTGAACCTAATATGTATCACAGAAGCGATGAAAACCATACTAAGTTTGATACCTGCCTACAACCTGTTTCTCTATGTCATAATACCGCTGAAGATGGATCCGTGTGAAAGCCTCTTAATCAGTATGATTCCTGTTCAGATCTTTTTTAAAAACATGTATGGTTCGATCAAGACTGAAATTTGATCCCGTCCTGTTATTATTTGGTTTGTCTTATGGTTTTTCCTCTGTAAATTCTTGGTTACTCGTTTTTGATCTTTTTCAAAATGATTCTAAAATTAACTTTGCTATGGCGAAGTTTTCTAAACCAGCGAAGTTGATTTAACTTCTTGGGTTTTCCAAAGGGTTTATAAACAAGTTATTGGTCAAAATAGGTCAAACTTTACTCTTAAAACCCTCGGCGAATTTAATCTCGGAATCAACCTTGACCAAATCTGGTTTTGTTCACTTATTAAGGATATTTCTCATATGTCGTTTGAGTTTGTTACTTCTCTGATGGATTCCGAGCGGATTGTGGTTCTGGAACGTGTTGTTGCCGAGCAATCAACGGAACACGGAAAATTTTTGATACTTTAAAGAAGTACTTGGCATCTAAGGGGGAGATGAGCTGAGATCAAAAAGAAGGGAGGACAGAGACAATGATCCCAATGCATCGGAAGGTGCATGTGATGAGCTGCCAAGAACTTCACAATCTCTTGGGGCTTCTACATCTCAGGGGGAGTCTTCTGTTCCGGTCTGGCAGTGCAGATGGTGAGATAATTGTTGTGGATGATGAAGACGACTTGGTTGAAGATGCGTTATATTTCAGTGAGATTAAAAAGATTGGCGTACAAATTGAGATTAACAGTGGCTTAGAGGAAGTTGAGAGTCTGGATGACAGTGCCTCAAGGATGTGTTGAAGGATCTCAAGTGGTGGTATGTTGACTGCCAGACTGCTGAAGCTGTTATGGAAGATAAGGATGAACAAAAGATCCTGAGAGTGTATGATCCCATGCACTTGGTAAATTTGTCTCAAGCTGATTTGCAGGTACTTAATGATAAGAAGATTTTCTATATTCGTGCGTGGAAGGATGAAGCTAAGAAGGACCAGAAGGTGGTCTCTGTCTGTGTGAGACAGGGCATACATGCTTGAAGATGGTGAGTAAGAGATTTTTGGATTACATGACACGAGAAAGAAGATAGAGATATGAAGCTACTGCCAAGGGGGATTCTGTTGGTGCATGATGCCAGTAGTTCAGTATCTCGTGTTTAGCTGTGTCTGTAATCCTTTATATTGTTAGTTTATATTGAACGTGTTAGTGTATGTTCGCCATTTGTTTTAGGCGAACTCGATTGGTTAGCGAAGTTAAGACAACTTCTCCTAGTATGTTAGGCGAAGTTGTCGAGCTTTATAAACTCATAACTTCGGCCAGTTTTATTAAGTTTTTGTGAGAACGATTGGTTTGTGTGATCTTTTGTATCACGTGTTGGCTCTTGCAATATATCAAGTTTTATCATATACTCTCGTGTGTTTTTACATATATATTCAACGTATTAATTTGTCTCGACACTCGTATCGTATACGTGGGGATTCCGCACCCTCGTGTTACGAGATACTCCTGTGTAGATCCGGCTGGGTACCTACAGATATTAATAACACATAAGCATAAATAACACATAGGCACAGAATATGTCAAATCGATCTTCGAGACATTACTCTTTTTTTATATATATGCGTCACTATAATTTACATCTACATTTCCATTATTTATTCTATATACATACACACCTTTTCCTTACACAAAAGAAACTACGATAATGAACATATAGATATTATATATATGGTTTTTATATATCGGGTTCTCGGTCATAGTATTTCCAGGTCAAGTTCTCCCCTTGTTTCTCATTCTATTGCCGATATCCATCAATTCTTCCCCGTAGTGACGGAGCTTTGTCGTCATTTCTGGTGTCAAACTGGGGTAGTTTGAAGTTTCAGCCTGGAATGGTGCATACGGGTTTGTCATCATTGTTTGATACTGTCAGTCATTCGTCCACCATTCCTCTAGTTGAGCTTGGCTGATAATATCATCACAGGGGAGTGTACTATTCGGGTTCTGGGAAGGCATGTTTAGGTTACTGGAGCATGTTGCACCTATATCATTGAATACTGGCTGAAAAATTTCGCACTCACCTAGGCATCTTCCTAGTCGCTCCTGAATTGGTATTGTTGATAGGGGTTGTGGTTGAGTTGGTTGTGGTTCAATTGGTGGTTCAAGTTGTGGTGGTTGTGTGACTATGGTTCTACCTTTCTTATATCTTCTCAACCATCTTTGCTAGTCTTTGAGTCTTCTCCTACTTTTGGGCTTTGGTTTTTCTACAGGTTGTTTTATGGGTTGTGCTTGAAAGATCATGGGTTCTGGGTGTTTTTCACGGGATTCTCCTTCTTCCATATCCGTAGTGTTAACGGATATGTTTCCGAATGCTTAACGAGCTCACTCATGCTGTTAATAAAAATAATAAAACAACAAACTCCAAAAGTAAATAGATTTATTTTCACGTGTGGTTAGAATCTTATCTGTATGGTTAACACATAGGTTAATGCATATGTTTCCTAACTCTAAATTTTAAGATTATGTGTTATTAAAATACCCATATTGCTTAAAACAGTGGCTCTGATACCACATCACCTGTTACAGCCCCCGACCCCTATACCCTGGGAGGGAAGCCGTGAACATTGATCGGTGGTATCGGTGTTTATTAAATTATTTTGCAGCAGAATATTTATCAGGACCGCAGTTAGGAAATGATCAGAGTTATAAAAACATCATAATTATTATTATAAACTGGGTATTTAACCCATTTTAACACAAACATAAACTTCATAGGGATAAACCCTAATTTACAAAACACATTTCTTTATTCTGGTGACAAGCCACTTATTTAAGTTGGGAGCCCGCAAGCATCATTCCTTTGTCTCTAACAAGTCACCTGAAACATGTTTAAAATATTTGATCACCAAGAAATACTGGTGAGTACATTTATTTGTAAATGACACATTTTACATTTACAACATTAAGATGCTTTTACATCTACCTGCTTACAAATTACCGAAAGGTACTTGTCACTCGACCGTATCTATGATTGTGGTCATATTACTTTATGCTTAACACTTGTCTAATAAGTAACGTGTGATAGCCTAGTAGGCAAGCCTTGTATACAAAACCCCACAATACCCCTAGTAACCATCCCGTAAGTCTACAGAGACTCAATCACGGTAATGTATTTAAATTACTTTTAAAAATATATTTGAAAACATTTAGACCATCTGCCATGAGTTTTATAGGTTTTGAAATTAACATGACAATATCGGAAAAATAGTTGTCTCACGCAAATGTGAGTTGTACAAAACTCGAATGTCTCACTTTGTAAGTTTACAATTAAAGAACGCTTCCTGGTGTTAAGCACCTAGGTTAAACACAATGTAGTATATTTAGATTAGTGCATTACCAATAATTATAATGATAATCACGAGATTAGAAACTTTACACGATGGCACAATATCTTACCTTAATATGCAGAGCATTTGGATTCACGTAAATAAGTTTCTTTCAATCGGGTAGGATATCGCTACGATCACTCGGGTATTATACCATCTTCTTAGTTTATATATAAGGAAATTTCAGAGAGAAAGAGTGTTTTGGGACGAGGATTGAATGTCTCATGTTCAATCTATTTATATCTGATTTTGGAACCCGTCGCGATACGCGATGGTCATAAACCAAGGGCATAGCGTATCGCAAAGAATCTTTTAGGTTTGTCAAGTCAGCCCTAATATAAACCTGTTGCGTATCACGATGGTAGGATTATTAAAAATTTTAATTTTTCACAAAAATACTAAGTCGGCCCTTAAGCGGTATTAAAGCGCCACATTGCGCCCATCGCACTTCGCCCATGCGCGTGTGCGTTCGGGTGCTTCGAACCCTCCACTAGGACAACTGGGTGTGATTTGTCTTAAGAACATTAACATATTAGTTTTCTTTCTTATAAAGAACTCACTAGTCTTTTAATCTAGCGATGTGGGACAAGAACTTACACTCCTATTTATACCATGATGGAAGCCTCTTCTTTTTTTCTTCTACCAATGTGGGATGGAATTTTCTTCTTTTATTTCTTTACTTTTCCTTTAATTTAATTTGTGGTTTGTTATACCAATTATCCTATGAACTATATATACACATTATAACACATAATTCATCCTTATTTCCAGATTCGATCACATAGTTTCATATAACACATTTGAGTCAATTTGAAGCTTCTAATTCATAACTTATGTTTATTAATAATGTCACTAATCAAACTTATCATTTCATATATGAACAAATATCATATTAAGACTTAAAATCCAGATTTCAACCTATTGTTATGATTCTCACAACAAGCCAAATTAATACTTTTTAACCATATTCTTTTATTCCTATTTGGAAGGTTCTAACATGTGTGTAATATGTAAGTCTTTTTTAAGAATCAATTCAACAACTTTGTGATTATTCCTATTATTATCTATACTATATATAATATAGGAGTGAGGGACCTCTTAAATTTTAAGAGGTACCACTTTTGTTGCATATTATACAAGTAGCAATGCATATAATTTTAAAAATGTAGGGATAAAATAGTCTTTGTCTATTAAAAAATAATATACAATAATGGTCCTTCAACTTTAATAAAGTTTTGTTAAAATATTAAATACTTACACATTTTCCCCTTAATTATTAACCAACTACCCCACAACATTTTAACGGTCGTAACTTTTTCACACGCTAATATTTTTTCTAAAAAATTACACCCTAAAAACGAGCATTTTATTATCTTTAATTTGAGTATCATATTGCTATAGTTTATTAATTTTTAAAAACTAACATGTTACATGATTACCAGTTATTATCGGCAATGGGTCGGACATGTTCGACTAATGGTATTAGAATGGGTTTGGGTTGGAACAAGTTAATACAAAAAGGGTAAATTTAGTTCATGTCGAGATGGGTTTAGATCGAAAGGGTTCTTGTCAAAACGGGGTTCGGCTTAACACATTTTCGGGTCGGAACATGTCCGTCAAAAAGGATTTTGTTAAAATTAGTTTATTTGAAATTATTGTACATTTCATATTTGCTTCTTGCTTGTCGCCACCTGTTATGGGCGTCCAAGCATCAGTTATGTGGATGACATTGTTTATACATACCGGGTTGCTCGTGTATAGGCACTATGTGGCACGCTTACTGGCACCGGTTACACGCCCGATGCCACGTTAATCGCCTACCACCGTCGGGTTACGCACGTACCGTTACGAGGTTACAAACGTACTAACACCGGTTACGTTTGTGCGTACACCACTGCATCGCGCGGGCAACTGGCTAGTTGTTATTAAATCATCACCTTATTCTAATTATCAAATCATCAAGTCATTCAAATTATCAAATCATTAGTTCATGTATTTCATCATTTTTATGTATTTCATAAGTGTTCAATCAACAAAGTTTACTATTATAGTAACTTTGAATCTTTGATAATTCTATCTAATTCATTCTTTCCAATAATTATAATATTTGTGAGGTTATAGGGCGGAAGGCTCTTTAATAGGATGGATAGTAAAATATGAAGAGTAAGTATGATTAATGTACACTCCTTCGGGCTCGTGTGCAAGTATGTGACAGATTGTGTAATATATGATTAACTAGAACTCACTCAGTGTAGCTGACTTTTAGTATCCACGCAGGTGAGTAGAATGAGGCAGATGGCTTGAGCAGGGACGCATGGTAGAAGAATAAGAGTCTGGCATCTGAAGACCCGTTATGTTTTATATGTTATGTTTGATTTGGAAAGACAAAGCGAATGTTTTAAAGCATGTTATGAATCTATTATGTAATGCTTATGAAATCTTTATATTCCGCGAAAAGTTTTAATTAACTCTAATGTTTAGAACTGCGTTTATGAGTAAATCCAACGTCCAATGTGAGGCACCGGTAACGGGGCTTTACATGTTACCTCGTCACCATATCCCAAAAACCACTATGACATTGTTATGATAGGATACCGTGACCCACCGCCTCCGTACAGTTATCCAAATGTGATTCCACAATCTCAAGAAGAACATCTCGACCGAGCATTACATGAAACCGATGAATTGAGGAAGAAGGTTTCCAAAGAAGGGAGTAAGAAGAAGAAAATGGGAGACAAGCTTCTCCACAAGTGCAACAAAATGAAGAGTATGGTCAAGACGTTCATGAATTATTAGAAACGCCTATGGTGTTAAGAGATATATCTGTAGTTTGTAAAATAAATAATGTGTGTAGAAATAAGAACGATGAACGTTCGAATAAGGATAGGGAAATATATATATGTGTATGTGTGTGTAATATTATGTAATATATATATATATATATACAAATAAAAATATGTTATTAAGAAAATAGTGTTAATTATTTTCAGAATGTCGAATCAAGAAAATCCCAATAACGCGGAAGCTTCTCGAAAAAGGGAAGATAACCGTGCCCAAAACAAACAAGATCAACAAATACCCGAAAAATACATGAAACAAATTCAAGAAATGATAACAAAGGCCGTGAGAGCCGAGTCGCATATTAGAACCCAATCTTGGCAAACTCACTCTACCGAACATTCCCAAAAATCCGTTAAATCCAAATCTCGTCCTAAACCGTCTCAACCCGAAGAGAGTGTACATGAATCCAATGTCGGTGGAGATTTTAATCGCAAGTTTAAGAAGCTCAAAATCGAAAGTTGTTCATTCAAGGACTTCAAAAATTTTGGTCCTAAAGAAATTTATGGCGACAAGCATTGCAACCCTAAATTTCGGTTATTTGACAAATCTCGTGTAATACACAGGTTCGAAAGCTAGTATATTAATAAAAGAATAATTTCTCGCATTTCTCGCACTAAAATGATTTCTCGCCCGAACATAATTTAATAGTTACCAAAATAAAATAATTCAACATTTACTATTATGCCTTTTGATTTAATTAAAAGAAAAACAAGAAAAGAAAATTTGTGATTGGTTGGATTAACTTCTCTCGTTTATCGCACTACAATGATTTCTCGTCTGAACTAAATCATACATACATACACACACACACACACACACACACACACACACACACACACACATATATAAGCATAGAACACCAAATCGAGAAATTATTCAAGTAAGGTATACAACAACGTTTGTGGTTTAAGACCCAAGTATAAAACATTTAGTTTAGATAAGTTGAAATGTCACCCCCAAAATAAAAGATAGAAAACGGGGTATGAAGTTACTCACGTTCAAGTAATAAACTCGAAAGATTGATTATTTGGTGATTTGCCGGAACGACGAGTTTAACGTATGAAGCCTAAATAAAAGAAAGTCTTGGATTTAGAAATGTTGTCTTGAAGATCTTTAAATAAAATAATTGTTGCAAAAACTAATCAATTAAAGTTCAAGGTTTAAAATGTAACTATTTAAGAATTTATAATAATAACCCTTTTAAAAAATGTAAGTTTGCTCAAAACCGGGTTAAAGTATCTAACCTTAATATTTACTTAACCAATGTTAAGTAATAAGGTGGGGAAAATGCTAAAATGCAAGTTCCATTAGGCTAAAGATACTAAAACGGGTTTTTAACGAGTGTTCGGGTTGTCGGTTCGGGTCTTCACAAATGGTCAAACCCAAAGTCAACTTTTCAAAATATTAATTGTTATGAGATAACTCATTAAAACATACTAACACTTAACCAAGTATGTAGATCTATTGTTTAGAACTAACAACGCACGTTAAGCAAGTGTTCGGTTTTGTCGTTCCAAACTATGTTATGAGATCAAGTTGGATCCAACTATTCCAAGTACTTAAGAAAATAATTAAAATTAGTTTGTAAACTATTTTTTTAAAGAAATATACAAGTCTTGATAGCTAAAAACACACTTGTGTGTCTTAAGCGAGTAAAATTATAAAGAAAATGGGATAAGTTTTTGGATAAAAAGGAAATGAATATAAAGGTGTATAAAATAAAATAAGATTTCGATTTTTGATTTGTGAATCCTAGAGTTAGTATGGAGAAGATGTTAGTGTTAGATAAAATATAAAACTTTGTTTATAAATAACAAAACCGAAAACAATAGTAAATAGGTTTTTTTTTTTTTGAGAATTTAAAGCTTAAAAATTTGAGATTTTGAGATTTATAGAGTTGGAAAAATCGTGCATGAACCACCATGACTTGATATTCCAACACTAAAAAGTTTTATAAAAAAACATATTGGAGTCTAAACATGTGTACGAACCACCGAAACTTTTTCATGTTTTCGACTCAAATAACGACAATAACACAATAAATCGAGATACAACGTCATGTCAAAACACTAGTCCACGAAATCACCGTAGTTCTATTGTTTTAACACCGAAAATTAGGATAGCGACCGGAACGCTCGCATTCGACTACTTAAAGTATTGACATTTATAACACAATTTATGGCCAAGAAAACGAGCATTATAACTCAACCATCCCAGGTAAGTAAATCACCTTCGATTCTTGTAATCTTTTTGTCAAATGGTCATTTTATAATTTCTCGTTTCCTATGATGGCTACAAACCCGAAATAAACGCAACCTTTAAGGGATTTGAAACAACGGGATCCAAGTTAATCTTGTAATCCATAAAACACAATGAAAATCTACTTTTTGCGTTTTAAGGTAAGGATACCTTGGAAATACTATGAAAGTGTGTGTATGTGATCATTTAGGATATTGGTGAATTTTAAGCAAGTTAATAAATAAACATGCGATATGAACAATTAGATAGAGTAAACACGTATGAACACACGTATAGGACCCTAAGCATAACAATTCTATGTCGTTACGTCTAACCACCTATCTTAATTGTCATGGCTTTGATACCAATCTGTCACGCCCCGACCAAAGGCGGCGGAACATGCCGGGGTGCAACGATTGCTCATAAGCGCATGACACTATTTAAAGCGACAATATTTAACAAACTCATTTCATTTCACAACATCGAAAATGTCACATAACCAAATATTCATAACTCAAATACAACAAAATATAACAAAATATAGCAAATCAAATATTGTTCATTTTTGCTAATATCCTAACGGTATTTGTGACGTTTTCTTCACCGAACTCCATAATCAACCTAGATGCAAACCTGTAACATTTCATAAAATAAAGTTTATCAACACAAAAGTTGGTGAGCAATTCATAAGTTTGAACAATAGATATATAGTATGAAAAGCCACAAAACTAGTATACAAAACCATAAATAATAGCTATAAACTTGGATAAATAGTTATCGCTAACAAGTTAGCGACACCCAACTATAAGGGGTTACCAAATAGTTTAGAATTTTATAGTTATCGTTAATTGCATTACGTTAACGACACCTTGCCATGAGGGGTTGCCAAATGGTCTAGGATTTATAGTTCCACCATCCAAAAGCGATAAACGCATAGTCAAATAAGCATAGAACACCAAATCGAGCAATTATTCAAGTAAGGTATACAACAACGTTTGTGGTTTAAGACCCAAGTATAAAACATTTAGTTTAGATAAGTTGAAATGTCACCCCCAAAATAAAAGATAGAAAACGGGGTATGAAGTTACTCACATTCAAGTAATAAACTTGAAATATTGATTATTTGGAGATTTTCCGGAACGACGAGTTTAACGTATGAAGCCTAAATAAAAGAAAGTCTTGGATTTAGAAAGGTTGTCTTGAAGATCTTTAAATAAAATAATTGTTGCAAAAACTAATCAATTAAAGTTCAAGGTTTAAAATGTAACTATTTAAGAATTTATAATAATAACCCTTTTAAAAAATGTAAGTTTGCTCCAAACCGGGTTAAAGTATCTAACCTTAATATTTACTTAACCAATGTTAAGTAATAAGGTGGGGAAAATTCTAAAATGCAAGTTCCATTAGGCTAAAGATACTAAAACGGGTTTTTAACGAGTGTTCGGGTTGTCGGTTCGGGTCTTCACAAATGGTCAAACCCAAAGTCAACTTTCCAAAATATTAATTGTTATGAGATAACTCATTAAAACATACTAACACTTAACCAAGTATGTAGATCTATTGTTTAGAACTAACAACGCACGTTAAGCGAGTGTTCGGTTTTATCGGTCCAAACTATGTTATGAGATCAAGTTGGATCCAACTATTCCAAGTACTTAAGAAAATAATTAAAATTAGTTTGTAAACTATTTTTTTAAAGAAATATACAAGTCATGATAGCTAAAAACACACTTTTGTGTCTTAAGCGAGTAAAAGTCGGTATAGTTCGGTTTGGTTCGGTCTCCATCTCACAAATAATTCATAGATGGTTTCTACCTGCCCAAATATCATAGAACTTGTATATTGGTTTATAAATGAAGAAAACTTAAATTTTACAACAAAAAAAGTTAACTACAAGTCTTTTAAGCAAAAGTTTCGGTTTAGTTCGGTTTCCATCTCCCAACAAGTTCATAGATGGATTCCATATGCTTAATATCAAAGAACTTGTAAAAATGAATTTTGAAACTCAAATCTAGCAACAAACATGTTTAAACAACTATTTTAACAAAACTAGTAAACAAAAGTTCGGTTTCCGGTTTGGACTAGTTTCGGTTAAACCGAGGTTAGTCTTATACAAACCCACACCATGGAACTTGTAAATAAGATGAACAAACTAAAGGGTTAGAAGTTAGTCATAAGTGATATGTATAATAAGTTATGTGTGAGTAAATATATATCAAGAACACGAAGTCCTCCATGAAGCCTTGCCTTATGACATTCGAAACTTAACCAACCAGAGTCGGTGAAGTAACAAATAAAGGAAACAAGGGGTGTGTATTATATATATGTTGTACCACCATATTCAAGAGTTAGTAATGTTAGATGAACAAGTTAGAATGAAAGACTATAGTTAGTTTGACTTGAGAAGTCAAAACTTCAAGAATACATAAGAAATAACAACCTTGAATCTATGGAGTTTTGAGAGAGTTTTTGGAGATGTAGCAAGAGTAAAATGAAGAAGATGGGTGTGTATATATAGGGAAGGAGTGAAGGGTTGGGTATAAAGATTCTTTTGGTTTGCATAAAAATGGGTATGTTTAAATGGTCAAACAATGCATAATATAAAAAAACCAATATTTTATATATTTTAAATGACAAGATCCAATATTTTATATATTTGAAATGTTGGGGTTACAAACGGGTCTGGTTTACATAACAAAAGTGACCCGAAATTGACGAATGTCACAGTTTCCAAAGAAGGGAGTAAGAAGAAGAAAATGGGAGACAAGCTTCTCCACAAGTGCAACAAAATGAAGAGGATGGTCAAGACGTTCATGAATTATTAGAAACGCCTATGGTGTTAAGAGATATATCTGTAGTTTGTAAAATAAATAATGTGTGTAAAAATAAGAACGATGAACGTTCGAATAAGGATAGGGAAGTATATGTGTGTGTGTGTGTAATATGATGTAATATATATGTATACAAATAAAAATGTGTTATTAAGAAAATAATGTTAATTATTTTCAGAATGTTGAATCAAGAAAATCCCAATAACGCGGAAGCTTCTCGAAAAAGGGAAGATAACCGTGCCCAAAACAAACAAGATCAAAAAATACCCGAAAAATACATGAAACAAATTCAAGAAATGATAACAAAGGCCGTGAGAGCCGAGTCACATATTAGAACCCAATCTAGGCAAACTCACTCTACCGAACATTCCTAAAAATCCGTTAAATCCAAATCTCGTCCTAACCCGTCTCAACCCGAAGAGAGTGTACATGAATCCAATGCCGGTGGCGATTTCAATCGCAAGTTTAAGAAGCTCAAAATCGAAAGTTGTTCATTCAAGGACTTCAAAAATTTTGGTCCTAAAGAAATTTATGGCGACAAGCATTGCAACCCTAAATTTCGGTTATTTGACAAATCTCGTGTAATACACCGGTTCAAAAGCTAGTATATTAATAAAAGAATAATTTCTCGCATTTCTCGCACTAAAATGATTTCTCGCCCGAACTTAATTTAATAGTTACCAAAATAAAATAATTCAACATTTACTATTATGCCTTTTGATTTAATTAAAAGAAAAACAAGAAAAGAAAATTTGTGATTGGTTGGATTAACTTCTCTCGTTTATGTCACTACAATGATTTCTCGTCTGAACTAAATCATACATACATACACACACACACATATATATATAAAGGATCCAATACAATAATTAATAGATACGCAACAATCTGAAACGTCTATTTTCAATACCACGCTAACCCTAAAATCACACTACGTGAGTCAGTCTTCGTTCACCTTTGCTCCCATCGATTCCGTCAACCTTCACCATCACTATTAATCAATATGTAACGTCCAACGATTCCACCCACGTTGGGACCTTCTTCTACTGTCATGAAATACATCTTCTGCCATCACGACCATCAATCGTGTTCACAGGTCAGTTAATCAAACTGACCAATTAAATCTAAATTGTTGAACTTAATTGTCCAATTAACATTGAAAATGATCAAATTAATCATCAATTTGAAGCTTCAATCGATCAATTTTGAGTTTTGAGTGATGAGTTTTAACCTTGAATGTATCAGGATTAAGCTTGAACGTTTAAGTTTTTTTCGCTGAACATTTAAGTTTTTTGCCTGAACTTCTAAACTTTTGAATAGAACTTCTAAACTTTTTGTAAAGAACTTCTAACCTTTTTTTCCTGAACTTCTAAACTTTTTTAATAGAACTTTCAAACTTTTTTTATTCTGAAGTTCTAAAATTTTTGTTTTGAACTTCTAAACTTTTTGTTAAAAACTTCTTAATTATTTGTTATGAAGTTCTTAGATTTTTGTTCTGAAATTCTAAACTTGAACGTGTAAAGGTGTTCGTTTTTGCTAGAACATTTAAATGTACATAATGTTTTCAGTTTTGTACAGAGCGCTTAAACGTGATATTTTGAATCTTAATAAGAGCTCAATTGAGTTTCTTATTCTGCAATTTTATAATCGACTGATGAATATGAATCCTTCTACACATCAATTCGATTGATTAAGTCATCATTTTTTTATCAATTTGAAGATTCTTGATGTTCAACGACGTTCTATTTTGATTTTGGTTTTTGACTTTAAAGATTTCATATTTAAGCTCTGATTAGGGTTTAAAATTTGATGAGATAGAGCGAGGAGTTCATAATTTGGATCAGAATGAATTTATTTGCGAAACTGCCACCGCGCATTTTGTAATCCAACGCTTTGGAAGGTCGCGTACGTAATGTATTATAAGTCATTATTGTACAATAACCCACCCCTATACATACATATATATATACATACATACATATATATATGTAATGAAAAGATCCAATACACAAATGCCTTAACATACATTACGTACGCGAATCCATTTTTTCACGAATCGATACATGAAATCACATCCAAACATCTCGGAAATCTTCAATACATATCCAATCAATCATTTGTTCACCGAAAAAAACAGTTTTTGGATGGTTCGATCAATTTTTCACTTATTTGTCACACCCTCAAAATCCACTAACGGAGTTTTACCGTCAGAGGGTGTGAACTAACAGGATCGGAATCATTAGTTATAATCAAACATCATAAGTAAAGTTTTCAAACCACGAATACATTTAAGTGTAAATAAGTGCGGAAGCGTAAAATCATAAACCAAGTGTTGCGTCACGCAGGACGACTTAAAACCCAATTGGTAACAGTTTAAAAACAAGTTTGCAAAAACGATAGAGTTCAAGGTAATGCATGATCCTATACCGCGCGCCCGCCTCGGCTACCTGAGAATAACATACTAAAAGTGTCAACATGGGGTTGGTGAGTTCACAAGTTTATATAAATAAAGTGTTTGCGTTTGCGTTTTGCGTTGCGTTTTGCGTTTTGCGTTTGCGTTTGCGTTACCAGATAATGTTAAATCAATTATATATCTATAGGTAGCTAGCCTATAAAACAAGTATTACTAAGTGTTCGACACCGAAGCTGACTGTTTATCAATTGCCTTGCCACCATGTCTATCCAGACCATGGAAAATGTGTTAGCCAAGATTACACCCGCTCGACCTCCAGTCGAGTTTAGCGTTGGATGGGGTTTGTCAAACCCAGTAGTACTACTCAACAGTGACTCGCTATTATCCAATATTAAACGGTTCGATGTTATGAAGGACTTTAGTTGTTTCGTTTGCCACTTAGCCTTTACAAGTGATATATAATCTAATAACAAAATCTAAAGCGTTTTGGAGTATGTATTCTCCCCCAAGTAAAAGCGTTTAAAAGAGTAAAAGGGGAAACGTGAAACTCACTGTTTGCGAAGAACTCAAAAACAAGTCAACCAAGATATGCGCGTCAAAGAAAATCCTCACTAGCGTTCTAAAACAAGAATGAGATTTTCTAAGTGTTGGAACTATTATTGAGTCTCTAGACTCGGCACATAATACCTATGCATAAGATACGTTTCGTGTTTCGTTTGTGAATTGTGTGACTCAACAAACACATTGGTGATACGTTACATGTATGAACAACTATTTACTTGTTAAGTATTAGTATTGTACATTACTAGAAATTATTCCCCACAAGGGCAATTTGGTCAAAAACATAACAATTATCTAACAACAAGCACGTTTCATGTATTTTCATATAGTTCAGCAGCTAGTTCTATCAAGACAGATTTCTACTTGAAATATTACTCTATTCAACAGATCATAACATATCAATTAATTCACCAAAAATCGTCACAAAAGCACACATGAGTTAGGTTTCCAGAAATATTTTTATTGTATTTTTATTTCACATAGTTTTCTCACAATGATCAAAACATTACAGTAAACTCACAGCAGTCAAAATCATGTGCAACAGAATGTTATTTGTTATTCCCGTTAAATGAAGAATCCAATTAATGCAAGACCAATTGAGTTAAGTTCCTAACTCAATTTATTATCTTCCAGAAGTGGAACCAACCCATTTTGTCTTGTAGTTTATGAGATATCTTAGTCGCAAAACAGCCTAACAGCAGGTCTCCCAAATCAGCCTTGCACAACAGTTTTGTAAAATAATATAAACAGACTTTTATACGTCCAAAAATTACAAACTCGGACTTTTCAGAAACTAGACTCGACCTAGTATACGGTAGAATCAACAATCGTATCAAAACATAAAATTAACATCGAATTACGCCGTCCAAACACGAATTCAATAATCTGTCCAGCATCAGTTTTCATCAAAACTCAATAAACAATTAACCAATGAACTAACAATCATGCATGTAACCCAAAATCATCAACAAACAACATATTAACACTTAGGGTTTGTGATTACAGGTTTAATCATACAATTAAATGATAGAATGGATTAGATATGGTGTTTATATTACCTAATTAGCTTCTTAACTCTTCGATCAAGCTTGAAACCGACTTGTATACGTGTGTGTGTGTGTGCCTTGTGGCTCGGTCGACGAGAGAGGAGAGGGGAGGGGGGCTGCCGCCAGGTGAGAGGGGAGGGAGAGAGGGGATTAGGGTTTAGGTTATTAATATGTTGTTTAAATATATAATTATGTTGCACTTAACCCCCTTAAGCTTCTAATTAATCAATTTCTAGCATAACATAGACTTTTGCATCTTGAGTTAATGTTTTACATATGAATATCAAATAACACATAAACCTAACACATAATTCTCAAATACTTATTGTTTGGATGTTTGTCGTTTATTCACCAATGGTTTGCGTCAACTCGTTTGCGTTTCGGTGCAATCCCGAAAGACTACATGTGTAGTGATTGTCAAGCGTCATTTAAAACCCTAGTTTAAATGTAAAGAGATGTGCGTTATAGATCAAGTTATCTTAAGTTTGAATTGACGAAGTTTGAATTAACGAAGTAAACCTGAAATTGACGAGTGTCACATCATTCCCATGTTGAAAGAATTTTCGTCCCAAAAATTTGAGTCAAGTCGCGATGGGTGTCTGAAAAAGCAAGAAAAATTTTCAGTTTGTCATATCATCCCCTAGTAGAAAGAAATTTCGTCCCGAAATTTAATTCATACCTCCGGTGATTTCTGAAGGTTTGACGGCGTTTACGGTTTTCGGTGTTTAGTCAACCCTTCAAAAAGGTGAGGATACTTTTTCATCATTTGGTCCTCGCGTTCCCACGTGAACTCCGGTCCACGTCTCGAGTTCCAACGAACTTTAACGATTGGAATTTTGCTGTGCTTGAGTGTTTTGGTTTCCCAATCCAAAACTTCGACTGGTTCTTCAATGAAGCGTAGCTGTTCATCAACTTGCAACTCGTCCAAAGGGACTGTTTGGGTTTCATCGGAAAGGTATTTCTTCAAATTGGATACATGGAATACATTGTGTACGCTACTGAGTTCCGTTGGTAGATCCAGTCGGTACGCCACCGGACTAATGCGCTCAGTTATCCGGTAAGGGCCAACGTATCGTGGATTGAGTTTGTTTCGCTTTCTGAAGCGAACCACACCTTTCCAAGGTGAGACTTTGAGTAATACTTGGTCATTCACTTGAAATTCAAGAGGATTTCGGCGCTTGTCGGCGTAACTCTTTTGGCGATCTCGTGCTGTTGCCATACAGTTTCGGATTTGGACAATCTTTTCAGAGGTTTCAAGTACTAGTTCTGGACCAGTGATTTGGCTATCACCCACCTCTGCCCAGCAGAGAGGTGATCGACACTTCCGTCCGTACAACGCTTCAAACGGCGCTGCTTTAATGCTTGCGTGGTAGCTGTTATCATACGAAAACTCTACCAAAGGCAAGTGAGGTTCCCAACTTTTTTCGAAATCCAACACGCATGCACGCAACATGTCTTCCAAGGTCTGAATGGTGCGCTCACTTTGCCCATCCGTCTGAGGATGGTATGCTGTGCTCATATCAAGGCGGGTGCCTAGTGAGCTCTGTAGTGACTTCCTGAAGTGCGAAGTGAAACGGGAATCTCGATCAGATATGATTGAGACAGGCACTCCGTGTCTAGACACTACTTCTTTCATGTAGACGCGAGTCAGTCTTTCCATTTTGTCCGATTCTTTGATTGCTAAGAAGTGTGCAGACTTAGTCAACGATCACCGAGATGGTATCGCATCCCGTCGGTGTTTTGGGTAATCCCGTGATGAAATCCATTGAAATGTGTTCCCATTTCCACGTTGGAAGTTCCGGTTTCTGTAGCAGACCAGACGGTTTCTGATATTCTATTTTGACTCTTGCACAAGTCAAGCATTTGCTCATGTAGGTGGCAATGTCGGCTTTCATGTTTGGCCACCAGTAAAGTGCCTTTAGGTCATGGTACATTTTATCTGAGCCAGGGTGGATGGAATATCGGGACTTGTGTGCTTCGTCCATCACTAGAGTTCTCAACTCTCCGTATCGAGGGACCCAAATCCGGTTTTCGAAATATCGGACCCCGTCCGATTTGGTTTCAAGTTGCTTGTTCATGCCCCGCATAAGTTCTGATGGGAGATTGTCGTCTTTCAAGGCTTCGAGTTGCGCATCGCGGATCTGATCGGGTAAGTTGGCGTGAATCGTGAGTTGTAATGCTCGCACTCGCCTAGGTTTATCGGTTTCTTTTCTGCTGAGAGCATCGGCCACTACATTGGCCTTGCCAGGGTGGTACTTGATGGCACAATCATAATCCTTAAGCAGCTCGACCCAACGACGTTGTCGCATGTTCAGCTCCTTCTGATCGTAGATATGTTGGAGACTCTTGTGGTCGATGTAAATGGTAAACTTGGTACCGTACAAGTAATGCCTCCATATCTTAAGAGCAAACACCACAGCTCTGAGCTCCAAGTCATGGGTCGTGTAGTTCTTCTCGTGAATCCGTAGTTGTCGAGAGGCATAGGCTATAACTTTTTCGAGTTGCATCAGCACGCAACCGAGACCTTGTATCGATGCGTCACAATGTACCTCAAAATTTTCTGTTCCCTCGGGAAGGGCTAGGATAGGGGCGCTACAGAGTTTGGTTTTCAACAGTTGGAAAGCGGATTCTTGCGCGTCACCCCAATTGTACTTAGTACCCTTGTGAGTCAAAGCGGTGAGGGGTTGAGCAATCTTTGAAAATCCTTCGATGAAACGTCGGTAGTAGCCAGCCAGTCCTAGGAATTGTCGCACCTCAGTCGAAGTCTTAGGTGCTTCCCAGTTTTTGATGGCCTCTACCTTGCCGGGATCGACATAGATACCATTCTCATTGATCACATGTCCTAAGAAGTGAACCTCGCGAAGCCAAAATTCGCATTTCGAGAGTTTAGCGTACAGTTGTTCCTTCTTCAGCAATTCCAGGATTAACCTCAAGTGTTCTTCGTGGTCGGTCTGGTTCTTGGAGTAGACGAGGATATCATCAATAAAAACAATCACAAACTTGTCGAGGTACGCCTTGCATACTCGATTCATGAGATCCATAAACACGGCTGGTGCGTTGGTTAAGCCAAAAGGCATAACCGAAAACTCGTAGTGACCGTACCGAGTTCTGAAAGCCATCTTTGAAATGTCTTTTAGCGCACTCTTAATTGATGGTAACCAGATCTCAGATCGATCTTCGATTAGTAACTCGATCCTTGGAGTTGGTCGAACAGATCATCAATTCGGGGTAAGGGATAACGGTTCTTGATCGTCACCTTGTTCAGCTCTCGGTAGTCGATGCACATGCGGAAAGTAGCGTCCTTCTTTCGGACAAATAAGACAGGGGCTCCCCATGGTGATGAGCTAGGTCGGATAAAACCCTTATCCAACAAATCTTGCAATTGAGTGGACAACTCGTGAAGCTCTGCCGGTGCGAGCCGATACGGGGCTCGTGCTATGGGTGCTGCACCGGGGGTCAATTCGATTTGGAATTCGACTTGCCGAATAGGTGGGAGTCCAGGAAATCCTCCGGGAAGACTTCTGGAAAATCTCGCACAATCGGTATGTCTTCGATTTGTTTCTCCTCCGCGGGTTTCTCGACAATATGGGCTAAAATCGCCGGATGACCCTTTCGTAAATATTTCTGCGCCTTCATGAGGGTGATGACGCTGGTGATCATGCCGCTCTTCTCGCCCTGGATCGAAATAATCTCACCGGAAGAGGTAGTGATGTGGACTATCTTGTCGTGACATATAATCTCTGCTCGGTTCTCGGATAACCAGTCCATGCCGACAACGACATCGAAACTACCAAGTGTAAAAGGTATGAGGTCGATATCAAAAGTATGACCTGACAGTTTCAACTTACATCCCGCAAGTACATGAGTTGTTTCTACAGACTTACCGTCAGCTAATTCGACAGGGAACTTAGCATCTAACGGGGTTGGAGTTAAGTCTAAGAGTTTACTAAAGGCTTTCGATACAAAACTCCTATCAGCTCCAGTATCAAACAAAACAGAAGCAAAACAGTCGTTCACAGGAAACTTACCAGTAACCGCATTCGGATCGTTGCGGGCCTGGCCCGACCCAATGACGAAAGCTCTACCTTTACCACTGCTTCCGCCACCGCTGCTGCCTCCATTGTTCTCATTCTGCTTTAGTTTGGGGCAATCCTTCTTGAAATGACCCTCTTGACCACACTCGAAACACCCCTTAGTCGCCGTAGGTTGTTTAGGAGCACCCCTTGCCGCTAGGTCTCCCTTACATTCCTTGGCCTGATGACCCATTTTTCCGCATCTCAGACACTTGATACGGTCGCATGGCCCAGCATGGTGATAGTTGCATTTGTTGCATTTCGGGTGTTTCCCAGCATAGCCGCTCGAACCCTGTCCGCCACTGTTGTTGTTATTATTGGAACCCTGATTGTTGAAGTTCCGAACGAGTTCGGGCTTACGGTAGTGTTGTTGCTGTGGGGGGTTCGATGATGAGGACCTGGCGTTGTCAAATTTCCTCTTTCCATTACTCGGGTTGTTTTTGCTGTTTTCAGTGCTCGGGTTGTCACGGGTTTTAGAGGTTGAACCTCTAGGTGGTAACGCACCTTGTGTCACTGCCTGATCCGTCAGTTTGTGAGCTAACCGGATTGCTTGTTGAATTGTAGCCGGTTTGGAAGACGTCACCATACCCTGAATTTGTGGTACCAACCCATCGATATACATCTCGATTCTCTTACTCGGCGGGTCTACCATCCGTGGACACATTACTGCTAGCTCGTGGGAACGGGTGGTGTAGGCTTCAATCTCGGAACCCACCATTTTCAACGACCAAAACTCAGATTCCAACTTCGCGATTTCCTCTCTAGGACAATACTCTTCCCGCATCATATTCTTGAACTCTTCCCAGTTCATAGCGTTCGCCAATTCCAATCCAAGAAATTGCACATTGGAGTTCCACCAAGTGAGAGCAGAATCTTCCAGTGTTCCAGCAGCAAATTTGACCCTACTGGCAGGTGGACTTACACATCTCGAAAGCTGATTCGGCCTTCTCAGCCCAACGCAGGAAACCTATGGCTCCCTCAGTGCCCTTAAACGAATTGGGCTTGCAATCCAGGTAGTTCTTGAAAGTACACGCTCCAATTGGACCTCTGGCTTGATTCTGAACATGTGCGGCTAGAGCTGCCGCCGCATGGTCATTCAATAGGGTTTGGAATTCTGCCGCGGTTAGGTTGATGTTACCGCGACCGTGTCCAGCGTTTCTTCTAGCCATTTCCTAGAATCACAGCATTAGATGTTAGACATGAATTCTCGGTTTCATATGCAACACACCATACATGTAATAAAAAGATGGGTAAGAAAGAAATATAAAAGAAGTAAACATCACATCACAACCATATAATAATCCAAATAATAATTCATGATTAAAACCATTGTATTCGCTACAAAGTATTTAAAACCAATCCTTAAAATCATAGAAAATAATAGTTTGGATGGAGACAACCCCTCCATCTAGGGTTATCATCCTTAGATGTCATCGTCTGAGGACACCTCTGAGTGTGCCTCTGGCTCAGCCTGTTCTTCCTCCGATTCCTCTTCGGGTTCCTCCTTGGGATCTTCCTCGGGTTCTTCCTCAGGTTCTTCCTCAGGTTCTGCTGCGTTCTGAGCAATTTGTGTCTGTAAGATATCGCATCGCTCTAGAGCTATCTCTGTCCGGGATCTCGCCACAAGGAGTTGCTCTTGCAAATCGATCATCTCTGCTTGCATTTTTCTCATAATCTTCATCTGCTGATCATTAGTATCCTGCATTTCCTTCATGGCCGCTGTGAGGCGGGAAATTTCCTCCCTAGCCTCGGTTCCATCTCTTATCAATCCGGAAACGTTCGCTCTCACCGAGCGCATAAAACCCGTGTCACGTTCTAAACAGGAAACGACAGCTGCGAGAACACGCTCTATAGGTTCGGTTATGGGTGGTAGGGTGTTGGGGTAAGCAGGGCGGCTCGGGTGAGGTAGTGGGGGAACTTGTTCCCGATAAACCATTCGCCTGATCAGACTCGGGTACCAATCCCAGCTAACGTCTTCGTCGTACATGCCTCCAGATAGGCGATACCTCTTCGGAGCAGGGGCTTCTAGTTCCGGGCCTACTCGGGGTGGCGATGAGGTAGGTAGCTGTGGTTCCTTTCCACGAGCATGAGTCATCTGGTCGGGTGATGATGATGGTTGTGTCGACATCCCTACAGGATAAGTCGTGTATGCGCGCGTATGAGTGAATGAGGTAAAGAGATATAGATGACGAAAGACTAAATAAAATATATATGCAGTGCGTATAATTATAACTAATGGGTCGTTGCAATTATAGTCAAGTATGCATGCAATTCTAGTTCGCTATAACCAATGGCTCTGATACCAATCTGTCACACCCTCAAAATCCACTAACGGAGTTTTACTGTCAGAGGGTGTGAACTAACAGGATCGGAATCATTAGTTATAATCAAACATCATAAGTAAAGTTTTCAAACCACGAAAACATTTAAGTGTAAATAAGTGCGGAAGCGTAAAATCATAAACCAAGTGTTGCGTCACGCAGGACGACTTAAAACCCAATTGGTAACAGTTTAAAAACAATTTTGCAAAAACGATAGAGTTCAAGGTAATGCATGATCCTATACCGCGCGCCGCCTCGGCTACCTGAGAATAACATACTAAAAGTGTCAACACGGGGTTGGTGAGTTCACAAGTTTATATAAATAAAGCGTTTGCGTTTGCGTTTTGCGTTGCGTTTTGCGTTTTGCGTTTGCGATTGCGTTACCAGATAATGTTAAATCAATTATATATCTATAGGTAGCTAGCCTATAAAACAAGTATTACTAAGTGTTCGACACCGAAGCTGACTGTTTATCAATTGGCTTGCCACCATGTCTATCCAGACCATGGAAAATGTGTTAGCCAAGATTACACCCGCTCGACCTCCAGTCGAGTTTAGCGTTGGGTGGGGTTTGTCAAACCCAGTAGTACTACTCAACAGTGACTCGCTATTATCCAATATTAAACGGTTCGATGTTATGAAGGACTTTAGTTGTTTCGTTTGCCACTTAGCCTTTACAAGTGATATATAATCTAATAACAAAATCTAAAGCGTTTTGGAGTTTGTATTCTCCCCCAAGTAAAAGCGTTTAAAAGAGTAAAAGGGGAAACGTGAAACTCACTGTTTCCGAAGAACTCAAAAACAAGTCAACCAAGAGATGCGCGTCACAGAAAATCCTCACTAGCGTTCTAAAACAAGAATGAGATTTTCTAAGTGTTGGAACTATTATTGAGTCTCTAGACTCGGCACATAATACCTATGCATAAGATACGTTTCGTGTTTCGTTTGTGAATTGTGTGACTCAACAAACACATTGGTGATACGTTACATGTATGAACAACTATTTACGTGTCAAGTATTAGTATTGTACATTACTAGAAATTATTCCCCACAAGGGCAATTTGGTCAAAAACATAGCAATTATCTAACAACAAGCACGTTTCATGTATTTTCATATAGTTCAGCAGCTAGTTCTATCAAGACAGATTTCTACTTGAAATATTACTCTATTCAACAGATCATAACATATCAATTAATTCACCAAAAATCGTCACAAAAGCACACATGAGTTAGGTTTCCAGAACTATTTTTATTGTATTTTTATTTCACATAGTTTTCTCACAATGATCAAAACATTACAGTAAACTCACAGCAGTCAAAATCATGTGCAACAGAATATTATTTGTTATTCCCGTTAAATGAAGAATCCATTTAATGCAAGACCAATTGGGTTAAGTTCCTAACTCAATTTATTTTCTTCCAGAAGTGGAACCAACCCATTTTGTCTTGTAGTTTATGAGATATCTTAGTCGCAAAACAGCCTAACAGTAGGTCTCCCAAATCAGCCTTGCACAACAGTTTTGTAAAATAATAAAAACACACTTTTATACGTCCAAAAATTACAAACTCGGACTTTTCAGAAACTAAACTCGACCAAGAATACTGTAGAATCAACAATCATATCAAAACATAATATTAACATCGATTTACAGGCGTCCAAACACGAATTCAATAATCTGTCCAGCATTAGTTTTCATCAAAACTCAATAAACAATTAACCTTTGAACTAACAATCATGCATGTAACCCTAAATCATCAACAAACAACATATTTAACACTTAGGGTTTATGATTACAGGTTTAATCATGCAATTAAATGATAGAATGGATTAGATATGGTGTTTATATTACCTAATTATCTTCTTAACTCTTCGATCAAGCTTGAAACCGACTTGTATACGTGTGTGTGTGTGTGTGCCTTGTGTCTCGGTCGACGAGAGAGGAGAGGGGAGGGGGCTGCCGCCAGGTGAGAGGGGATTAGGGTTTAGGTTATTAATATGTTGTTTATATATATAAATATGTTACACTTAACCCCCTTAAGCTTCTAATTAATTAATTTCTAGCATAACATAGACTTTTGCATCTTGAGTTAATGTTTTACATATGAATATCAAATAACACATAAACCTAACACATAATTCTCAAATACTTATTGTTTGGATGTTTGTCGTTTATTCACCAATGGTTTGCGTCAACTCGTTTGCGTTTCGGTGCAATCCCGAAAGACTACATGTGTAGTGATTGTCAAGCGTCATTTAAAACCCTAGTTTAAATGTAATGAGATGTGCGTTATAGATAAAGTGATCTTAAGTTTGAATTGACGGAGTTTGAATTAACGGAGTTAACCTGAAATTGACGAGTGTCACATCATTCCCATGTTGAAAGAATTTTCGTCCCGAAAATTTGAGTCAAGTCGCGATGGGTGGCAAGAAAAATTTTCAGTTTGTCATATATTTCGCGAGGACTGGTTTTTGAGCGTTTGATGAGCATTTGTTGAGCGTTTAAGTTTTGTGAGCGTTTTAGGTTTTTGCCTTTGAGCGTCTCGCGTACCTACCGTACGTTAATGCATTAACGTACTGTAACTGCACCATGTGTGTGTATATGTGTGTGTGTATATATATATATAAGAGTTCATATAAAAAACAATTATTTTGTGTGAAGTGTGAGAAGGCTTTAAAAATAAGGTACACCACGCAAATAAGACACTATACCATGTAAATAGGACACTATACAACTTTTATAAACTACCAATCTCAGCCACTAGATCCTAGATTCAAATGTCTACATTTATTCTTATGCTTCTCACAAAACTATTGTTTTTTACGTTAACGTTACCATATATATATATATATATATATATATATATATATATATATATATATATATATAGGATCATGATCATGAGAGAACTTTTTTGAAATTGAGAACCATGAGAACCATTTTGAACCACAAAAAACCCATAAATAAAAAAATTATAAAAAAAACACAAAAATAAAAAAAGTAAAAAAAACAAAATTCTTACTTAATCATCCCAGTTTAATTAAAAAAACTCGGTTTAGCTAAGTATATACACATATGTATAATATATACATATATGTACATTTACATGTTTTTTTTGTACACATGTGTATAATTTAAGATAAATGATATTGTACATATGTGTATATTACGTAATTAAAGATTATATAAAATTATACGTATGTGTATAATACGACGTTTTTTTTTATTTTTTTTATTTTTTAATGAAACCGGGATGATATATAAGAATTTGGTTTTTTTACTTTTTTAAAATTTTTATTATTTTTTGTTTTATGACTTTTTTTAAATATTTTTTAAAGGTGTTTTTAGTGATCCAAAATGATTCTCAAAGTTCTCAATTTGCAAAGGGTTCTCTTAGGATCCTTACCCTATATATATATATATATATATATATATATATATATATATATATAGGGGTGGGATCTAGAGAGAACTCCTCTTAAAGAGAAAACTAGAGAACTAGTAAAAAATTATTTTTAACTATTTTTAAAAAAATATTTTGTGATTTTTTTTCTTTCCTCCTTCTAATAAGATGATATTGTTCCTAAAAAAATAAAAAAATAAAAAAAAACGTCGATGTAATGCGTATGTGCATTAATGTGTATTTTATATATAAAATAGTGTTTTATTGCATATAATACAACACAAATACATTATATAATACACACTATTGAATATATGCAAATACAACACTAATAATTGTATGTAAAATACATTATTGCATATATGTAATACAACAGTAATGCACATATACACTATATCGATTTTTTTTAATTTTTGTATATAATAAACACTATTGCAAATATACAATACAAACAACTATATATATGTTATTCAACACTATTTCAAATATCAAAATGCACACTATTGCACATATGCATTATAAAAAAAGTCGGTGTATTGCATATTACTCGTTATTTTTTTTATTTTTTTATTTTTTTGTAGTGAAGAATAACAACATATAAGAAGGATGAAAGAAAAAAAATTTGAAAAATATTTTTTTTAATTAAATTAAAAATACTTCATTATTAGTTCTCTAGTGCTCTTCATAAAATGGAGTTCTCTCATGATCCTCTCCCTATATATATATAGGGAGAGGATAATGAGAGAACTCCATTTTATGAAGAGAAATATATATATATATATATATATATAGGGAGAGGATAATGAGAGAACTCTATTTTATGGAGATAACTAGAGAACTAATAATGAAGTATTTTTAATTTAATTAAAAAAATATTTTTCAAATTTTTTTTCTTTCATCCTTCTTATATGTTGTTATTCTTCACCACAAAAAAATAAAAATAAAAAAAATTGTAAGTCCCCCCGGGGCGTCGCTGATCGATACGAGATCCGCACGAGGTCTAGGAGTGCGGAATCCTCCTAGACTCGTTTATTGGTGTAAAGATGAAGAACACAAACACGTACACGAACAAATACACGAACACATACAAGAACGGGATAATCAAATCTGCAGATTCTTTATAATAATAATTAAACAAACACGTTACATACCGTAACATAAACAGAAACACGTCCGACCCGAGGTGAGCTCTACCTCGGGTCGTCCCTAACGACACTCTTTCTCTGTTTGTTCTCTCTCGACACTCAAACTGTAACACACAACTCTCTGAATTACTGGATTCTTAAAACTAAACAAGACACACGCATATATATATAAACTTCAGTAGGCGTCAGTAGGCGAAGTTGTTCATAACTTCGCCTATGGCGAAGTTGTGATAACTTCGCCTAAGGTGAAGTTATCCTAACTTCGCCGTTGGCGAAGTTGTTCTAACTTCGCCTAAGGCGAAGTTGTTCTAACTTCACCTATGGCGTCTCCGCTGGTCTGAATTGCATAGCGACGGTCACAAAATGCACCAACAGTCTCCCATTTGACCGTTGCTCTCAATTCTAACAAACACGAAAGATCATCTGTTACAAAACATGCACCAACAGACTCCCTCTTAACTGATGATCTTCTGTTTGCTCTTCAACCAGCCGTGTCTGAAACTGTCTTGTAGCTTCACAAATCTACCAATCACCCAGCGTCTTCCATATCAGATCTCCCCTTCAGTGTAAGCTTCTCCGACTATAACGATTGAGGTCTTTGAAATGCATGCATCCTCGTGCCAATAGATTATCTCAACCAATCACGTGAGTCCATCTGACTTCACCAACACGTGAAGTTGGGCTTCCTCCACAACTTCACCAACTCGTCGGCATACGATAAGGTTTAATCTTCAACTACTCAACATCAAGTGATCAATTTCATCACAAAACCACCTTGACAGAATCTAACACATGACCATTAATTAATCCGAAGCATCTTCAATCACCAGGGATAACGATCAAGAACATAAACACTTTAGTTCCCGATTAAATCCAACTTGTTCCAGAATTTTCACTCTAATAAATAAGCATCACGTTTCAGGATCCAATTCTCGAACGCCTTGAAAATAACATAAATAATATGCTCTGACCGCAATCCAGTAATGACAAAAACCTTCAGTTCAATTTGACTTTCTTCAGTTGGTCAACCTCGAACAACAACAATTTCATTGCCCACAAACACCCAAATATGTGTCATTATCCAGTTTCAATCAATATCCCATTCACAAACTCAACTCCATATCTAGAGTTGACACGTATTTGTTCACACGTAAGACCCAGAGATAACAAGTTTCACTCGTTGACGGAACAACATCTTCGGTCTCACAATAATCGTGTACACCGGGCCATACAGACGAAAACACCAAAATACTCTTTTTTTTTTTTTCTCTCGTTAACTTCGCCTAAAGTTAACTTCGCCTAAAAGTCAACTTCGCCTAAAAGTCAACTTCGCCCCTCAATAACTTCGCCTGGCCATAACTTCGCTTGGCTGCTAACTTCGCCTGTCCATAACTTCGCCAGACCTTATATCTTCGCTGAAACCCTACGAACAGTGACGGCAACTTCGCCTGATGAACAATAACTTCGCCTGCGGCGCTGTTCGGCCAGAAACGCACAGAAACGTGCCAGAAACACCAAAACGCAGATCTCGAACCATAGCATAAGAGCCTAAGGCTCTGATACCACATGTAAATCCCCCCGGGGCGTCGCTGATCGATACGAGATCCGCACGAGGTCTAGGAGTGCGGAATCCTCCTAGACTCGTTTATTGGTGTAAAGATGAAGAACACAAACACGTATACGAACAAATACAAGAACGGGATAATCAAATCTGCAAACTCTTTATAATAATAATTAAACAAACACGTTACATACCGTAACATAAACAGAAACACGTCCGACCCGAGGTGAGCTCTACCTCGGGTCGTCCCTAACGACACTCTCTCTCTGTTTGTTCTCTCTCGGCACTCAAACTGTAACACAAAACTCTCTGAATTACTGGATTCTTAAAACTAAACAAGACACACGCATATATATATAAACTTCAGTAAGCGTCAGTAGGCGAAGTTGTTCATAACTTCGCCTATGGCGAAGTTGTGATAACTTCGCCTAAGGTGAAGTTGTCCTAACTTCGTCGTTGGCGAAGTTGTTCTAACTTCGCCTAAGGCGAAGTTGTTCTAACTTCGCCTAAGGCGAAGTTGTTCTAACTTCACCTATGGCGTCTCCGCTGGTCTGAATTGCATAGCGACGGTCACAAAATGCACCAACAAAAATAATGAGTAATGCCTATATGCAATACACCGACTTTTTTTATAATGCATATGTGCAATAGTGTGCATTTTGATATTTGAAATAGTGTTGAATAGCATACATATAGTTGTTTGTATTGTTTATTTGCAATAGTGTTATATTATATACAAAAATAAAAAAAAAAATCGATATAGTGCATATGTGCATTAGTGTTGTATTACATATATGCGATAATGTGTTTTGCATACAATTATTAGTGTCATATTTGCATATATTCAATAGTGTGTATTGGATAATGCAATTGTGTTGTATTACATGCAATAAAACACTATTGTATATATGCAATAGGTATTAGTGTACATATGCACTACAGTACTACGCCGACAAGGTTTTTTTTTTTTAGTATCAATATCATCTTATTAGAATGATGAAAGAAAAAAATCACAAAATAAATTTTTTTTAAATAGTTAAAAATAATTCTTTACTAGTTCTCTCTTCAAGAGGAGTTCTCTCTAGATCTCACCCCTATATATATATATGGTAAGATTATTGTAAAAAATAATAGTTTTGTGAAAAGTATGAGAATAAATGTAAACCATTAGATCTAAGAATAAATGGTTAAGATTTAGTGTTTTTTAAAAATTGAATAGTGTTTTATTTTAGTTAGTAAAATTAAGTCTCAGGGATAGAATCATCCAAATAGTGTTTGAAAACACATCAAACGCCCTCACATGAAATTAAAATTCACGTTAATTTAGACTAGAATATAGAATGTGGTGTGTTTTAATTAATATATTACAAACTACTACACTATAACAATTTGGCAAGTAACAATAATTGTTTGAATCGAAACACTATATCAAATTGACTATAAAAATACTGAATACAGGATTAAAATAAACAACTTTATAAAAAAAACTTAAGTTAGCAAGTATTACGAACCGACCCAACAATTGTATGCAACATCAGTTACATAGTTAAAAAAATACAAATAAATTCACTTACCATTGAAAGAAGTTTTATCCAATAACTTGATTTAAATATGAAAACCCACGATATGTATTCATTTACAAAAATATTGGAACCATTATTAAATAATTATTTTAAATATAAAATAAAGAAAAAGAAAAAGAAAATTACATTACTACCCGTGCATGTAAACTTATGGAATACCACATGTCAACTATGTATTAGTTCTCATTCTTCTCATAAAATTATTATTTCTTATTTAAACTCTTCTCTCTCTCTCTCTCTATATATATATATAAAAGGTTTAAAATAAAAATACATAGGGTCTGTTTGGTATGAAGTAATTGAATGGACAATTGAATGATATGAATATTGTAATGGAATTGACAAAGGAATGAAATAAGTTATTACCATTCGAATGAAATGTATGTTTACCACATGGGAATGAAATAATTACTTTGCGTAATTTGGTATGTAAGAAAAAATAAAAAATAAAATTAATACAGTAGTGAGTGGCGGTGGTGGTGGGAGGTAGGTGGCGGTCGTGGCATTGGTAGGCGGTGATGGTGATGGTGGTTGGTGGTGGTGGGGTGGGTGGTGAGCGATGAGATATAATGGTGGTTGGTGGTGGTGTTGTGGTGGGTGGTGGCAGTAGCGGTGGTGGGAGTGGGCGGCGATGGTGGTGAGGGGCAGGGGTGACAGTTGATGGTGGCGGCGGGCGGGTGGCGGTGGTGGGCGGTTGGCACTAATGGCGATGGTTGGTGGCGGTGGCGGTGAGCGGCTGAAATGTATGCTTACCACATGGGAATGAAATGATTACTTTGCGTAATTTGGTATGTAAGAAAAAAGAAAAAATAAAATTAATACAGTAGTCAATGGCGGTGGTGGTGGGAGGTAGGTGGCGGTCGTGGCATTGGTAGGCGGTGATGGCGGTGGTGGTGGTGGTGGTTGGTGGTGGTGGGGTGGGTGGTGAGCGATGAGAGATAATGGTGGTTGGTGGTGGTGTTGTGGCGGGTGGTGGCGGTAGCGGTGGTGGGAGTGGGCGGCGAGTGGTGGTGAGGGGCAGGGGTGACGATCGATGGTGGCGGCGGGCGGTGGCGGTGGTGGGCGGTTGGCACTAATGGTGATGGTTGGTGGCGGTGGGTGATGGTGGTGGTGGCGGTGAGCGGTTGTGGTGGTGGTTGGTTGCAGTGGCGGTGGTGGTGGTGGGTGTTAATGTTGATGGTGGTGGGTGGTGATGGTAGGAGGATGGTGGATGTGATGTAGGGTGAAAGAGGGAAGGAATGAAAAAAAAATTTGGGTATGGATGGAATGAAATTGAGGTGTTTTCGAGGGAATGGAATGGACTAGGTAATGGGTTATTACATTCCTTTAATTAACCAAACACACTTTTCTTCATTCCCTCACAATGGATCATTCCATTCCACCCTCCATTCTTGCATACCAAACGCTACCATAGTTTTGTAAGAAGAGTAGGAATGACACAAAATTTAGAGTTAGAAAACTATGTAGCATAAATTCTTGATCCTATGAAACTATTTGGTATTTTAAAAACTGTCAATGTCAACACCTAGATCATAGATCCAATGGTCTAGATTTATTCTTACTCTTCCTATAAAACTATTTCTTTTTATTATAACTTACCCATATATATATATATATATATATATATATATATAGGGGATGGTTCATGAGAGAAATCAAATTATTGCGAGAAATGCGAGAAGTTATTTATAGCCTTTGATTAATAGTGATTAATGGCCTACAATGGTTATGGCATATTTATAAATATTTGTATATGATTTTACTGACTTTTAATCAAAAAGGATAGTGTGGTAATTTCCATAATTTGTTAAATACTGAAACTTAATTACTGTCAAGAAAATGCCTTACAGTGTTGTCATAAATTGCCGTTCACATAATAACTCAATTTGTAGCATTCCTAAAATCACACATATGTAGTGCATGTGAAACTATTTTTTGTTTTAATTTTTTATTTATTAAAATATGGGTTTGTCATTTTTAAAACACCTAAACATATTATAATAATGTAAACAAACATATCATAAGATGTACCTATACTACAAATCATCATAATGTTCATAGTTTCCCGCACACATTTATATACAACACCTACACATATCATAATAACCTACACATAGAAATTTGTTGCATCATATTGTAAACAAACAAGTTTATAGTATATGCATTGTTTGCATATCCCTACACACATATATATTACACCTACACTAAACCTCTACACATAACATTTTGTTTAATAATATCGTAAACAAACATATCATTTTATTCCTACACAAAATCATTATGCACCTACATAGATCAAGAAATTATTAATACACTACCTCCATATCCCTACACATATATCCAACACGATAATACATTTTAATAACAACACACGTTGTCCTAGTTTATTTTAACACAATAGTTTGTTGTAAATACAAAGTTTATGCAAGTAACCAAACACTTTATGGTAGTTTGTTGTAAATACAAAGTTTATGCAAGTAACCAAACACTTTATGGTTTCTACTGTCTTATAACTTCTGCTAGCTAGGTTTAGAGAGGAAAAGAACCTTCATTGAGCTAAAATATTTTTGTAACACAAATCGAATAAAATATATAAGTTCTACCTAAACCTAATTTTTATTTTTTTGCTTATTTCCAGTAATGTAGGTGCGGAACCAAATTTGTATAAGATTTTATCAATTTATTTGTGGGATTCTATATACAAAAGGCTAAAAATGACAAAACAAATTAATTAATTAGTTTCAGTTTGATGTGTATAATATATTGTGTGTTGTATAACATGTAATGCTTTATGTGTAGTAAATCATTATTGTTGTGCAGGTTGTGTTAATATTATAAACATAATAAATAAACCAAGAAATGTTGATTTATAGGTTGTGTTAATATTATAAACGTAATAAACCAAAAAATGTTAGTTCATGTATATTCTAAAAGATACATAAAATAAGAAAATAGCAAAATTGAAACTTTCAAAACATTAATACTTACCAAAATAACAAAATGACAACATTTACCATTACATCCCTATATTTAATTAAAAGGAAATACAAATGAAAAAAAATCTGATTGTTTAAAATGAAATCTCACACTTCTCGCATTAAGTTGGTATCATTTAAGAACTCTTAGGAACTCTAAACAACCAAATATTTTTAAAATTTTTTTATATATTAACATTATTTAAGAGTAGTTTTATCATAATTTGTATAAAAAATTTTGATTACATATATTAATCACAAGTTTACATACGTGTAAAATTTATGTACTAACAAATTTACATAGTTGTAAAACAAAACATAGATATGTATAAAAACTCATTTTCAAAATTGTAATCGTAAATATTTATATAAAAAATGATAAAACTACACTCAAATAGCAATAACATACAAAAAAAATTATAAAAAACGTTAGTTTTTAAGGGTTCTTTCAAGTTCTTAAATAATTTAACAGTTCTGTAACGATACTCATTTTATATATATTAAAAATAAAATTGATATACTTGTCATTAAAATACATATTGTTGTTTGAAAAATATTTATTGGCTTATTATTGTTTTCAAAAAAACCAACAAGTTAAAATGTGTGGCAATCACAAAATTTTCATTTATTTTATTTTTTAGAAAGGGTTAAAAATCAGTTTTTCAAAAGCCTCAAATCCTGGTTTTTCAAAATGATTTTTTGAAAAAGCCAATAACCATTTTTCAAACTCAAACTATCACACAAATAATGTACAAACAGTTGAAGCATCAAAAATCAAATTTCAAAAAAAAAAAAAAACAAAACAAAACAAGAGGGACTTAAATGTCCGTGGGCCTCACCAAATGGACACGGGTATGCCTTTAAAGTTGGCCAGCCCAAGAATGGACGGCCCACTCCAGCCATTGAAACTTGAAAAGGCACAACGGCAATACCTAGTCTACAATCTACATGTGTTCAAGATAGTTAAGTAAGGGTAGCAATCTTGACCCATTTCCTTTCAAATGAGTCAATTTGAATAGTTTTAAAAGTTAAATGAATTGGTTTTGGTAAAAGGTTTTATTTAAATGGGTCGAAATGAGTTATTTGAAATTCTATCATTTTATTTTTTGGTCAAAATGGGTCAACAAATTTAAAGAAATTGGTCAATGTGTTAGTGTCCAAAGAAAATGTGACAGGTTTCGGATCGGAACGAGTTTTTTGTACAAGACATGTTTCGGCACGAAATTGGAACGGGTTCAGTTCAGGTTTCAAGCCAACACTAGTTTTCACCCGTGACGAGTTGGGTTTTGGTTTCTTTTGTTTCTTTTTGGTCGATTTTGGACTCGTTGTTGTTCGTTTTTTACAATTTCGTTTTGTTCGGTTTGAATTCTTTAAGTTTCGTTTTGATTGATTTGTTCGATTTAGATTGATGTGGTCCGGTTTTGGCTTCTTGTTTCATTTTCGTCGCTTTTTTCAGTTTCGGTTCGATTCTCGTGTTTTTTTATGGAACGAGGACAACCTAGGAAACATTTTAGTATTTTTACTTTTTTTATGATTTATATTTTGAGTTATAATTTTTTTATTATTATTTTTGAATATTCTTTTTAAGGTTTTATATCTTATAGAAAACCCCTAAAAAATCAAAAAATATAATAAAAAAATCATAACTTAAAATATAAATAAAAACAAAAAATCTAAAAAAACTAAAATGTTTCTGACATTATTCTCGTTAAAAAAACTTCAAAACCCGGTACGACCTTAACCTATTCTGACCCAAATCAAAAAAACCTTTTTTTTAATTGACCTATTCTGACCAAACTCGTTTTGACCATGATTCATTTCAACCAATGACTCGTTCGACCCAACCCAACCCAACCCATTTACCACCTCTAGTCTTAAGCATTTAAAAATAATTAACAAAAAAAGATTGTTTAAAAGATAAGCTCTACATAAAAAATATTAAATTATTAATATTAACCTACTCTCCACATAAAACATATTTTCTAACTGTCTTAATCCTATAATAACTGAAAAGTAATTTCGTTAGTTTTTTTATGAGTTGGAAAATATGTGTAAGATTACTGAAGGAAAATAAGTTACAAGTTGAAACTCTCAGAATTTTTTTTCTTAGATTATTAGGTTAGTGACCCGTGTGTTACACGGTTCGGAGAAATTAAATTTGAATTTAAGAATATAAAGAAAAATAGATACAGTAATAGAAATATCACATGAATCCTATAAAGTTAATGTTGGTGAGAATGTTGATATAGTTATAGTTTTAAATTGAATAAAATAAGTTTAAAATTATTATACAACGAAAAAAACACCAATAAAAAACATAAGCATACGTTCATTAATATTTTAAATAGAAATAAAAAAATATAAACATTAAAAAAGAAGTACAGTTTACATACAAATGAATACGTCTATTCTATTGATGGAAAGTAAGAACATTAAAAAAACATGGTACTACGATGTGATCCAATTCAAAAACCTCCCCCGTCAGTCATGATTAGGGATGAGGTCGGGATAGTACCGGTACCGTACCACACCGGTACCGAAAATTCAAAACTTGGTACCGATTGGTCACTTATATAATCTGACAGATTATGAAATGAATTAAGTGTAAACATAATATGTAACTATGTAAGTTTAAATAGGATATCAATATATGAACTACAATGTTCCATAAAATAAAATGATAACGGAAGTCAATGCATAAGTTGAATTACAATAAATAAATGTAACTTCAATGTTAATATAGATTTCACAACTCTCTAAATACCTCCTTGTATACCACATTTGTAGTTGTATTGGTAACATTACCGTTCTTGTCAAATATTAACAGTTTAAGCCCGTCTCTACTTTTTAATCGAGATAATGCTACGTATAGTTGACCATGTGAAAACACTGGCTCCTTCAGAAACAAACCCACTTTGGATAGTGACTGTCCTTGACTCTTATTTATCGTCATTGCGAAACATACGGCTAATGGAAATTGTCTTCGTTGAAACTTAAAAGGAATTTTTTTGTCGGTAGATGTGAGTGACGTGCTACGTATATAAACCGGCTCCCCAATGTTAGTTCCAGATATAATTTTAGCCTTTATAACACGGTTTCCTAGTGACATCACTTGAAGTCTAGTTCCATTACATAACCCACCTTTTTGATCAAGATTTCTTAATAGCATAACCGGAAACCCCACCTTTAGCACCAGTTTATGATTTGGCAAACCTGATAACTTTAGCCCGTTTAGAATTTCAGGAGAGTACAATGAGTCATCAAAATTTTCATTAAGATACTCCTCCTGGCATATACTATCTGAACTTAGATATTCGTTTTCATTACATGGAAAAATCGATAGCAACCGATCATCAATTTCGTTCCTCATGTTACTTCAATTGCAAGATAATTACAACGTTTATTTTGTTCGGATTATTAGAAATATAATCCTTCATCTGATTAGCATAATCCCCGAAGAATGTGACATTAATAGCATTACCGCTTAATACCAATTAGGTTGTATTTTGATATTAATAAAATAATAATTAAAAAGTAACAGAATTATTAAAAAAAAACTAACTTCAAATCTTCAAGGTGGACAATAACTTTAGGTGTCGGTGCCCCTCCTTTTCCAAGAAAAGTAGTGGGTTTTTCTGAGCCTGTGATGTATCCAATGATATATGTATAAATAGTATAGATTAAAATAAATTTATGGCTAAAAAATAAAGTAAAATATTCACTAAATTACTAACCAATTGTTTGAAATTCATCAAACATATTGTTGTTCATATCTTCAAAACTTGCAAAAGTAAAGCCATATGTTTCTCCCAAGAAATCATTAACTTCAACAATGTTAGTTTGATTATTAAAAGATACTTTGTTAGGATTCCCCATAAACTTGTTGGTAGCACGATTTTCAGCAAGAGACGCCTTAGTAATTAAGATAGTAGAGTTGAGTTCAATCAAGCTTTTAAATTTTTTCCAGTGTTCGTTAATGATGCTACCCAGCATCTTATTTCCCTATCATTTAAACATAAAAATATAAGATGTTAATATTGAAATAGCAAGTATACTTAAACGATTATGTAGCTAACCAATACACATCAAATTACCTCTTCGTCCACCAAAACCATCTCAACAGTGTGAACTTCACCCTGTAACAAATAGCTCATAGTTTTCTACAACGGAATAATACGGACCTTGACATTGAAAATCTTTGTTGACACATCAAGTTTGTTCAGCATGGTAATTTGAATTTCATCTTCCAAAGTGTTGCTGTGGACGAAATAAGAAAGCATTTACATATCAAGAATTAATATTTTTATATAAATAATGAATTAACATTTACCTGGTACTGCCAAGGAGTTGCTTTTCATTGGTAGATGTTGACATGTTTGCTCACTGTGAACAATAACCAGAAAGTATAGAAATGAAAGTGTGCCATCCAGTGGTCTTTGATTTATAGGTGCGTACATCATAAACGAATCCTGAAAAAGGGAAGTGTAATTTGAAAAGAGTAAAGATAGGAGTAAGATGATAAGAAATCTTCAAATTTTATAACTTAAAATAAGTAATCAGTTGGAAATTTTCAAATATGACTGGATTTCATAAGAGTAAAGATAATGATAAACAAATTCAAATTTAAACTGTTATGTTATTGATAATTAATAAGAAAAATATATCATCATCTTGAAAATTATAAATTAAAATAAATAACGAGTTAGACATTTTAAAATATGACTGGAAGTTCATATAAATAAACATAAACGAAGTTGTAACAAAAATTAGTTTTAATTAGTTAGTCACGTAAGAGGGAGCAAACATGGGATTAACAAAAAAACTAAATTATTAGTCCAGCACCATACGAAAATTATAAAATTTTGACACATTACCCGACATGACAATTTGACACCAGTAAAATAGAAGATCGATCAATTAGTCACATGAACAACTAGTTTCTATATATATATATAAAAGAAAGAATGTGAGAACATAATAAATAAAAGACGGTAAAGATCATTACCTGGTTATCATTATATATGAAATTTTTTGTATCCTCCCGAATACTGGAAATGCCTATCTTTGCTGAAAATCAATCCCCATTAGCCATAATATATAGTTGCATTAGCCTTCAAAGTAGAGAGAAAGTTGGATTTGTAAGTAAGTTAGTACATGCAAATATATATTTTATATTGACTAACATAAATTAAACAAAAATATACTGTGAAGACATAAAATATCAATGACCTTCAGATAATCAGTTTAACTAAAACGCCCCGTAAATGAGGGTTAAGACTGAACCAGATATTACTCACATTAGGCGAGAGACCTGCAGCAAACCAATAACCTTGGGCTTGATGATGATCAACCTTCACATTATGCAAAACGGGCTGCAAAAAAAGGGAGATTTTTTTTTGAAAAGGGGGGGGGGGGATTTAGCAGGTTTATAAGAGCACGCAAAAGGTTCACGGAACAAAGGGATGCTTAGAAGCCTGCAGCATAATATCAGCATTTAAAACCGTGTTAATATTGCCATAGTGACTATATTCCTATATGAAAACATAATATCAATATCTTAAGAACCTGCAAAGGTGACCACCGCTTAGCTGGATCGAACTCCACAAGTCCCTTCAAGAAATCGATAAGCGACAGTCGCATTTGACTTGTCCCCATTACCCACAATATATAGTTGCATTACCCTTCAAAATTTAGAGAAAGCTGGATATGTAAGTAAATTAGTACATGCAAATATATATTGTATATTGACTAACATAAATTAAACAAAGATATATTGTGAAGACTGAAATATGGCATGGTAACTGTAATGTGCATTATTGGTAACAGTTAAGCACGTTTTGGCTCCTCAAATATATTAAGTGCACCTCTAGAAACACTTTAAAATATGGAGACCCTCCGAAGTTGGCTCCTCAGAAACTATCGTTTCATTGTTCAACGTAAGATTCATGTTTCAAAATGAATGAAGTTATTAGTATGTTTGGTCTTTTTGGAGTATTTGTTGTTCAACTATATTAAAGAGGAATAAAATGTAATATCGAAAAAGTGTAATACGGCATGAAGCTCCATATTATATATTGACTAACATAAATTAAAATCTCGTTGAGACAATTCATCGAGCAACTTGAGTGTAGATAAAATTGTAAAAATTACTAAATCTAACATACCCAGAAGTAATAAAAATAATGGAATTGGTATTATACTTTTGCCAAACGATGAAATAAGTAACCAGCTTACAAATAAGTGATTAATATTGTTTTAAAAAGCAATAGTTAATTTAAATAGACATGAACATAAGCCCTAAATCTAAACCACAATTAAGAAACAAACCAAACAGAAAAAAACCTCAAGATAATTGATCACCATGAACATAACCCTAACCAAATTGATTTCCCTACACTATCAAAATCTACAATCAAATCACAACAACACAAAATCAATAATTAAAAAAACTCAATCTAAACAATAATACTAACCAAAATCAAAACCCTTATAGATATTGTGAATCAGGAGATGATTAATTACCGGTTATGCATTCATCAATGAAATCGTCGGAGAGAAAATAGAACATATCCTTACAATTGTTTGTTGATCAATTGACTTCATCAATTAAATCGTCGGAGAGAAAATCTAACATATCCTTACAATTGTTTGTTGATCGATTGATTGAATTGCAATAATGGAAAATCCGTAGGCCTGGATGATAGGAACAACATGAATTTGTAAAGAGGATACGTGGAATGAAAATAGAGATAGAAAGAATGAAAAAAAATGTACAAGTAAACTAGTTTTAATTAATCGAAAATACATGTTGAGATATAAAATGTACAAGTATATTAAATAATCAAATGTACAACACCGCCCTCAAATGTGGAATAACAATGTTTTGTATTTTATGTCAATAAACTAGTCTTGTTCCTTTTAGGCCATTCACGATTCAATCAACCTCCTCTCATTTTTAAAAATATAATTTTTTTCAAAAAAATAATTTATTTCTTTCACGATTTAAATTTCTAACCCTAAACTAAAAAAATTAATACAATAACTTTTCATATATGACAAACTACAACCTCTAGCAAATTTACCTCTAGCAAATTTATATAGAATACGAAATTGAGAAATTAATTAAATAAGAGTTTGTGAGAGTACAATAAAAATAGAGATTAAGATATAAGAGGGTTTTTTTAAGAAGAGAGATTTTAAAAACTATAATTTTTAATTAAGTTATAGAGTGAAATATAATAGAGAGGATGTGAGCGCTCTTACAACGCTTGAATGGTGGAACTCGGATTTGAAACTCGTTTGATGAACAAACGAACTCACACGGACCCAATGCGGTGTGCTACCTTACTCGGTGGAGCGAGCAGGGTGGCCCACCCACCCTAAGAAGTAGAACACTCTATATATTATATAATGTCATATTAAAAAAAATATGCAAAGGTAGCTTCTAAGTGGCAACTCCCACTACTTTAAAATATCTCCAGCAGCATGGGAACAGCCATACACTTATCTCCGGCGAGAGCATTCTCATTTCCGGCAACATTTCACCGGAAACCATCGCGCATATTCTCCAAACGCGGTCCTTCCACTTTGTCACTCTTGGCCCAACCAACTTCTGTTACTACTAAAGATAACAATGATCATGGTCTTAAAATCAACGATACAGCTGCCGCGCCATCAAAGACTGTCTATCACGACAGCTGGCTTGAAAGTATCGCCATTGCTCCACCTCCCTAAATCAATCCAAGAAACCGCGGGTTTGTTTATATATATATACTTGGTTTAAATCCAGTTTTCTACATGTTGGAACAAACTTTTGATGTTAGTAATAATTATACTAATGCAGGAATGAAAATCGACACGCCTGGGTACAAGGGGATTGTGGAGGTTTCGGCAGCCATGTTCCGGGAGCTTAGCCCAACCGAACAACGAGCCCTTATCCTTAAGGCTCTTGAGAAAGCTGTTCCTAGATTTGCACTCTCCATGGCAAGTTAATATTTCAGTATATCTTCTTCCATTTTTATTATATTAATTAGTGTCAGGGGTCTAAACAAGGCTTAACAAGCAGAGTCGCTTGTGAGTACTTAAGATTGGTTCGCTAAATCCAATCGAGCCGAATTTAAGTAAACTCAACACGAAATTGAAGTTAACTTATTAAATGAGTGTGAATCTACGTAATAACTATTATTATATATAATTAGGAAAAGAATTAGTTACTATTAATATATGTATGTATAATTATCAATATGTATATACATGATTGTCTATGTGTTCGTATCTGATTTCGTATTTTAGATTATGCAGATGAGATTGATGCCCCAATCAAAGTTTACAAGGGAGTTCTCTGCCATCTTAACAACGGTTGCGTTTAGTTGGCTTGTGGGTCCCAGTGAGGTAACGCTCCGGGTTTACTAACCGAAAATAACTACCATAGAGATACATGTTAATAATCAAGTGCATTTCAAGTTAAACCCAATCCAAGTATAACATTAAGTTAAATTCAGATTTAAAATAATAGTTTTGACACCTAAAGCAATCGAATGTGGATTTATGTATAATTGTAATTATTAATTAATTAAGTGATAGTATTTTGAAGGTAAGGGAGTTGAAGTTTGAAGGGAGAAAAGAGAGGAATGTTGTGCACATAACAAAATGCAGGTTAATTTTTGTTTTTCTTGCATATTTAATAAAAACATCTACGTGTTTCTGTAAAAATCTATAACTCTAACAAGAAAACATTGAATTTTATATTAATGCAATTTTCACGTAATTTATAGGTTTTTGGAAGAGGGGAACTGCGTGGGCATGTGCACAAACCTCTGCAAGATGCCAACACAAGAGTTCATTAAGAAAAATTTAGGGATTGCCGTCAACATGGTTCCTAGTAAGTAAACTAGACCTGAAAAAAGAAGCGGGTCGGGTTAACCAAAAACTGTTTTTTCTTAATTTTTTTTAAGAACAAGTGTGTCAAATATATATGGTTCAAATTTGTAAGGCCCCGAACCCGGTGACCCTACTTTAACGTCGGATTTACTCATAAACACAGTTCTTCAAATCAGAGTTTATTAAAACTTTTCGCGGAATATAAAACATCAATCATTTGTTACAAAACATTAAATCTTTTCTTTGATACCATAACACAAAACTTTTATATTTAAAACATCTTTACTTCTTTCTTCAGATGCCAGCCGTTCAATCCATGCCGTGTGTCATCCTCATGCTAACTCTATAATCAGCTCACCTGCGTGCATACTAAAAGTCAGCTACGCTGAGTGAGTTCTAGTTAATCATACAATACCATACAATACCTTATTACATACATACGTACTTAACCTCATAACTTTCTTTCATACACACATAAGTACTCATACCTTCATTCTTACTTACATACTTTCTTTCTTACTTACATACTTTCTTTACATTCATAATCATACGTTTTAAAGAGCCTTTCGCCCTATAACCTCACAGATATTATAAGGGTCTGGTCCCTAACATCACAGATATTATAAGGGTCTGGTCCCTAACATCACAGATATTATGAGGGTCTGGTCCCTATCCTCACAGATATTGTAAGGGTCTGGTCCCTAACATCACAGATATTATGAGGGTCTGGTCCCTATCCTCACAGATATTGTAAGGGTCTGGTCCCTAACATCACAGATATTATAAGGGTCTGGTCCCTAACATCACAGATATTATAAGGGTCTGGTCCCTAACATCACAGATATTATGAGGGTCTGGTCCCTAACATCACAGATATTATAAGGGTCTGGTCCCTAACATCACAGATATTATAAGGGTCTGGTCCCTTGTTTTCGAATATTAGTAGGGTTCGATTCCCTCTTCGTTACCATACAACCATACATCATACCTCGAGTATTATTAGGGCTCGGTACCCTTTTCGTAACCATACAACCATACAACCGTCATTTCCTTCTTTTATTAGCTTTATTACGTTCATACACATAAACGTACATATCATACTTACCATATTTATAACATTACAACCTGACAGTACGTGTAATATCCGAAGATCGTTCACGTACCATCAAGCAATCATTCATACATATCACATATATCACATATGGCATACACTTATCACTTAGGATAAATGTATTAACAACACATCAAGTATGCACACAGCCCCGAAAACATAACAAGGAATGGGGCTAGAAACTCACCTGAATTCTGCTTCTTTTTCTGATAGCTGTAAATCCCTTCTCTATCTGAGCTCGGCTGACTGTACAAGTTACACGTATCAATACTCGTCTGATCTAATCTGGTGGCCTAGTATTAGCTTACTTAACTTATCGCTTGATAACTTATTTTCTAATCAAACTTGGCTTTAGGCGAAGTTAACCCTCGGGCGAACTTGGCTTCAGGCGAAGTTAAGCCTCAGGCAAACTTGGCTTTAGGCGAAGTTAAACCTTAGGCGAACTTGGCTTCAGGCGAAGTTAAACCTTAGGCGAACTTGGCTTCAGGCGAAGTTAAACCTTAGGCGAACTTGGCTTCAGGCGAAGTTATCCTTAGGCGAACTTGGCTTCAGGCGAAGTTACGCTTGAAGGCGAAGTTACGCTTGAAGGCGAAGTTACGCTTGAAGGCGAAGTTCATCAGGCGAACTTAATCTTGCAGGCGAAGTTATCGCGCTGCAGATCTGTTTGCCCATAACTCCTTCGTTTCTTAGCCAAATAACTCGATTTTGGTACCCACGGAATCGTATGATCGGCGCCTACAAATCCCAACCATCAAATCGGCCTAAAATCGACGTTTTAGGGGTCCGATTTGGGCAGTTTGGGTTTCGGGTCCGGTTAACCCATCCAATCCTAACCATTTACAGTAATATAAGCTTTGTTGGATTTGTTCTTACCTTACCAACTCAGATCTACCAACAAAATCTCGGGTCTCGGCTCCGAATCTTGATCGGTTAGAATGTGTGTGTATGTGTGTTAGGAGTTTTAGGGTGTAGGGTGAGAATGAAGATATTTTGGGTTTAGGGGATATTTATATCCCTTAAATCCCATTCTCATTTAACCCATCTCAATTAATCCAAATCCATAACCAACGCCCATTACCCGACACTAGCCCGACCCATACCAACTCCTATTCTTTTATTTATTTCCTGCTAACTCGAGTAAACTTTCCCTCTATTATTAAATAATATAATTAATATTATCTTGAAATTTCGGGATGTTACAAGTCTTCCCTCCTTAAAGAGGTTTCGTCCCCGAAACCTAACTTATTCCCTATAAAAGGAAAACTTCTTATATTTACACGCTTTATTGAATCGCCTTCGCTTTCTGAGTTATCCCTCTTACTCCTGACTTGTAGTCATCGAGCGGTGATAATGTGTTTTAGCTATTACGGTAGCTTGTCCATGAAGCCCTCGATGTACCAAGTCTCGTAGCGCCTTCCCGAGGAACCTTGTTTATATAATAACGCTAACTCCTAAGGCGACGCTTTACCATCACACAACTATTTATTATAACCAACATGCATTCAAGTTAAATTCATAGATCGTTCATACCAAAGCACAAGAAGTCACAAGTACCTCATAACATAAAAGGAAATCATTCGAGCTTGCTAAACAAACATAGGTTCAAATGTAACATAAAACACTCTTTAACTACTAAACATAAAACAACTGTGACATGCCACTTACTTTCCTGCTACCTCCTTAGCAGTTAATAGACCATCCTTTCACGCGTTTCCTCTTCCTTCCCTCACTGCTACGGCTTCTCCACACTCCCTAGCTATGTGACCTGACTTACCACACCTGTAACACTTCTGGTCCTCGGTGCATTCACGGGAGAGGTGCCCCTTTCTTCCACATCGGTAGCACTGGTTTGGACCAGCCTTGCATTCCCCCAAGTGCATCTTTCCACACACCTTACATGCTCCATTCCCTGCCATCTTCTGTGTCCTTCTTCCTGCATGCTCCACGATATCCCCAGCTCTTTTAGTTCCTTTCCCTTTTTCCTCATCTTCCACTCCCACATCATCCGCCGCCAGATCATCATAGACCATCTCCGCCAACTCGACCGCAGACTCAAAGGTGGCAGGTTTGCTTGTCCTGACTAACATGCGGACTCTCTGTGGTAATCCCCTCACGTAACACTTGATTCTCTTAGCCTCAGTGTTCACCATGTCAGGTACCAACCTAGACATGCGGTTGAATTCAGTAGTATACTCACGATGTGTCAAAGTCCCAGCTTTCAAGTTTAGGAACTTCATCTCCGCCCTTTCAACCTCGGCGTCAGCACAGAACTTCTTCATCACCATGTCCTTTAGGTCATTCCATCCCATTGCCTTGATCTCTTCACGGGTCTTCCTCTGCTCCACACTCTCCCACCAATACATAGCCTCATCTTCAAATGATTGGGTGGCATAACCGACAGCTTGATCGGGACGGCACTCGCTAATGCGGATAACCTTGTCCATAGCGGTTATCCATTGGAGAGTAGCGATTGCGTCTCCCAACCCGGTCAGCTTTGGCGGGTCGCATCCTTTGAAGGACTTATAGCTGCACCCACCTTGTCCTCCTCTCCTATCATCGACTTTAACAGACTTATCCCCACTCGAGGCCCCTCTTTCACCTTCCCCATCCTTCCTACCATCACCACCCGCCCCTTCAGCAGTTCGTTCACGGCTTCCAGCAGATCCTTCGGGATTCAGGTTCTTCACAGCAGCAACTACAGCCTGAACAATGGCTGCTTGAACTGCAGGGCTAAGTTGAACTTCCTCGTTGTTGTTCTGGTCTCCTCCAGCTGCGCTTCCTTCATCTTCGGTGTGGGAAGCTTCTTCTACCGAGGGTTGCCGGACAAGACGAGGCCTGCCACGACGTCCAGCGCGACCCCCAGTTCCCACAACTTCTCCAGCTCCAGCCATCAGTATTCTTAAAGGGACAACACAAACATCATCACTCAAGGAACTATTTAGTACAAGGATAGCAAGGCTAACAGGTAATAACAGTGGCCAGCTGTGACTAGCTGATCACGTTGCTTTCCGTGTCCTATACACTTCCCTTTATGAGTCTATTTGTGCTGGTTCTACTTAAGCAGTTAGTCAATTCAAACAATCAATTATTCCTATCCCTATCGTTCACATATATTTTCTTTCTCATTAACATATATCCTTTAATCATACACTTTACCTTTACTGATCTTGCTTGAGCGACACATGGCATTCTTGAACTGGCATCTTCTTTCCTTTCTTACTTAAATCCCATTTTCTGTTCGAGTCTAAGCATGTAGGATGCTTAAATCTCTCGAACTTATGCTCTGATACCAACTTGTAAGGCCCCGAACCCGGTGACCCTACTTTAACGTCGGATTTACTCATAAACACAGTTCTTCAAATCAGAGTTTATTAAAACTTTTCGCGGAATATAAAACATCAATCATTTGTTACAAAACATTAAATCTTTTCTTTGATACCATAACACAAAACTTTTATATTTAAAACATCTTTACTTCTTTCTTCAGATGCCAGCCGTTCAATCCATGCCGTGTGTCATCCTCATGCTAACTCTATAATCAGCTCACCTGCGTGCATACTAAAAGTCAGCTACGCTGAGTGAGTTCTAGTTAATCATACAATACCATACAATACCTTATTACATACATACGTACTTAACCTCATAACTTTCTTTCATACACACATAAGTACTCATACCTTCATTCTTACTTACATACTTTCTTTCTTACTTACATACTTTCTTACACACATAAGTAATCATACGTTTTAAAGAGCCTTTCGCCCTATAACCTCACAGATATTATAAGGGTCTGGTTCCTAACATCACAGATATTATAAGGGTCTGGTCCCTAACATCACAGATATTATGAGGGTCTGGTCCCTATCCTCACAGATATTGTAAGGGTCTGGTCCCTAACATCACAGATATTATGAGGGTCTGGTCCCTATCCTCACAGATATTGTAAGGGTCTGGTCCCTAACATCACAGATATTATAAGGGTCTGGTCCCTAACATCACAGATATTATAAGGGTCTGGTCCCTAAATCACAGATATTATGAGGGTCTGGTCCCTAACATCACAGATATTATAAGGGTCTGGTCCCTAACATCACAGATATTATAAGGGTCTGGTCCCTTGTTTTCGAATATTAGTAGGGTTCGATTCCCTCTTCGTTACCATACAACCATACATCATACCTCGAGTATTATTAGGGCTCGGTACCCTTTTCGTAACCATACAACCATACAACCGTCATTTCCTTCTTTTATTAGCTTTATTACGTTCATACACATAAACGTACATATCATACTTACCATATTTATAACATTACAACCTGACAGTACGTGCAATATCCGAAGATCGTTCACGTACCATCAAGCAATCATTCATACATATCACATATATCACATATGGCATACACTTATCACTTAGGATAAATGTATTAACAACACATCAAGTATGCACACAGCCCCGAAAACATAACAAGGAATGGGGCTAGAAACTCACCTGAATTCTGCTTCTTTTTCTGATAGCTGTAAATCCCTTATCTATCTGAGCTCGGCTGACTGTACAAGTTACACGTATCAATACTCGTCTGATCTAATCTGGTGGCCTAGTATTAGCTTACTTAACTTATCACTTGATAACTTATTTTCTAATCAAACTTGGCTTTAGGCGAAGTTAACCCTCGGGCGAACTTGGCTTCAGGCGAAGTTAAGCCTCAGGCGAACTTAGCTTTAGGCGAAGTTAAACCTTAGGCGAACTTGGCTTCAGGCGAAGTTAAACCTTAGGCGAACTTGGCTTCAGGCGAAGTTAAACCTTAGGCGAACTTGGCTTCAGGCGAAGTTATCCTTAGGCGAACTTGGCTTCAGGCGAAGTTACGCTTGAAGGCGAAGTTACGCTTGAAGGCGAAGTTCATCAGGCGAACTTAATCTTGCAGGCGAAGTTATCGCGCTGCAGATCTGTTTGCCCATAACTCCTTCGTTTCTTAGCCAAATAACTCGATTTTGGTACCCACGGAATCGTATGATCGGCGCCTACAAATCCCAACCATCAAATCGGCCTAAAATCGACGTTTTAGGGGTCCGATTTGGGCAGTTTGGGTTTCGGGTCCGGTTAACCCATCCAATCCTAACCATTTACAGTAATATAAGCTTTGTTGGATTTGTTCTTACCTTACCAACTCAGATCTACCAACAAAATCTCGGGTCTCGGCTCCGAATCTTGATCGGTTAGAATGTGTGTGTATGTGTGTTAGGAGTTTTAGGGTGTAGGGTGAGAATGAAGATATTTTGGGTTTAGGGGATATTTATATCCCTTAAATCCCATTCTCATTTAACCCATCTCAATTAATCCAAATCCATAACCAACGTCCATTACCCGACACTAGCCCGACCCATACCAACTCCTATTCTTTTATTTATTTCCTGCTAACTCGAGTAAACTTTCCCTCTATTATTAAATAATATAATTAATATTATCTTGAAATTTCGGGATGTTACAAAATTACAGTCTGGTCGACTTTCAGCCCGTTCCTTTGTTACTACTACCTTTTATTTTTTTTTTAATTTTACATGTTTGACGTAAACCGTCTTTGTTTTATTTTTTTATTTGATCCGTTAGACATAAAACATAATCAGACGGGCCCATTCGTAAATAAATCTGTTGAATATACACTTGAAGCAAGGAAATGCATTAGATTTACCCCACAACTAAATATAGACTAGAAATGATTTCATAACAGGAAAGGTGCACCTAGAATAACCCCTAAATAACAAATTTAGTGCACTCAAATCAATTAAGAACTCAAACAGAGACATGCACATACAAACTTAAGGGGAATAACAGTGCCTGCACTAACATACAGAAGCCCGAAAACATGTATGGCGGGCCAGTGTGTCCTCCACTCGGGGCACACCACTTCAACTAGAGATTTAAAATTGTTGGTTCCAATTTATATCATGAGTTTAAGAATTTTGAAACAACTTGTATGCTTCAAATCAGTGTGCCAGTTCCAACTTTGGGCAGACAATAGTTTTTTATGATAATAAAAGGAACTTATAAGTGCTGCGACTATTGAATCCCACAAAGTGTACTCATTGTGCTTATTTTGATATGAAGATTTTGATGATATGAGCTGTGAGATTATATTCGGTCAGGATCCTCCGGCACAAGAAGACGATCCAGCCTTTAAGGAACCGTGTTACAAACTATGTATGCGCTCGTAAATCTTAATTCATTCATGTTTTGATGAAGTATAGAGGGATCAAAATGTTTTGGGTCAAACGGGTCATTCTTAAATCTAGCACGAATTGGGTCAAGTTGGGTTAGGTTGACCCACAAGCACATTTTGATCTTAATTAACATAATATAAATAATTAAGAGAAGTTGTAAGAGGAAAAAAACTGTAGGACTTCTGCTGAATTAACACATTTTATTTTTGCATGATTAAATCACAAAAGTTAAGGGGTTTTGGTCATACAAAAATAAAATCTAGCGCTTATTTGTTAGGGTTTTTCCATTGTCGCCTAAAAACGAATGTGTTAAAGTATGGCAACATATTTAGTTATGATCATAAGATGATTTTTCTAAATAAAACTAGTTAAGAGTTTGTACTTACTCGAATACATGTTACTTTCAACCCAATTGACCCGATACTTTTATAGCCAGTTTTGTTTATTTGATTTACCTGTGTGATCCGTCATCGGTATAGCTCTACCCAATTTGACATGTTCTATACAAATGAGTTGACACTGCCACCTCTAATTAACGTATGCAATAGGTTTATCAAGAGGTGAAAATGCTAAACTCATATTTGGCTATATATTGCATGCAGGTAATTTGAAACAAAGTCACAGTGCAAGCTGCATTAGCTAAACCCTAAAGGCAAATGGCAATACAGAAGTGATTAAGGAGTTCAAAGAAAATATGATGTACAGAAGATGTTGTGGGATCCCTGCCTACATTCACGCAATCTATGATACTATCGGAGTAAAAAAGGGGTCTAAGGCTCTTATAGTCGGTAATACATAATAAGTATGTCACTGGTCAAATAATTGAGAAATATGTCATTTAAGATTATAAGTAGAGAAATCATATGTAAATGATTAGTGTGCAACAGTTAATGATGGTAAATATGCAACAATAACTAAAATACTTTCAAGGCATTTATACTTTTCAAGTTAATATCCAAAAGTCAAATACCAAAAGTGTTCCATGCTTTGGCTAGAGAAATACCCAAAAGTGTTCTAGTTGCAATAAGAAAATAGTTAATGATTCTTGGTTTTCAAAATTTCAGTCATGAGTGGTCAGCGGAGGGATGGAGGCCACACCATTGACTGATATATAGCTAACCAGTGTGCAACAGATTTTGTTATGGCTCCGTTAATTCACACACTTTCACCTTATGATCTTGACACCAATATACTTCATATTGGTTAATATAGAGCACATTGGTCCACATCAAACAGATAAACTGGCAAATGGCGGCTTGGACTATATGGTCCATATTGTTAATATGGACCATATTTTTATTGAAGAAACACTAATTCACATATTTTTATTGAAGAAACACTAATTCAACCCTTGGTCTATATATCTAGCCCTTAGGTTAATGTTAGCCTTTCCCACGGGGTGATATATGATCCGGTTGAGTGCTTCATACTCTGCCTCATTTGTTTGGCTAAAAATAAACCTGCGATGAGTGCTTCATACTCTGCCTCATTGTTGGTAGCTTGAAACGCACATGCAATGAACTGGGGTATTATGTCCCCCTGTGGCGATTTCAGTAGTATGCCTAATCCCGTTCCTTTTACGTTGGATGCTCCATCTGTGAAGAGGATCCAAGGATCCTTGGTTACATCTAGTTGCTGAACCTCTAAGTCGGCTTCTTTCTGCATGTCACTGCTGAAATCAGCCACATAGTCTGCGAGTGCCTGCGATTTGATAGCTGTCCTAAGCTCATACTGAATGTCGTATGCACTCAGCTTTACAGCCCACTTAGCCATCCTACCTGACAATTCTGGCTTTCTAAGAACATTCTTAACAGGATAGTTAGTTCTCAAAATAATAGTATGAGTCTCAAAATAATGTCTTAATTTAGTAGAAGCCATAATTAAAGCAAGGATTAACTTTTCTAAATGAGAATACCTGACTTCTGCATCTAAAAGACTCTTACTTACATAATAAACGAGATGCTGTTCACCTTCATGGTCCTTCACAAGGACAGCAGTTACAGTATTTCCTGAAACAACTAGGTAGAGATATAAGGATTCTCCATCCACATGCTTCATTAGAGCAGGAGCTGTCATGTCTGAATGTTTGAAGGCAAATGTGGATTTTCTTCGCTTTAGGAAGGATATCATATCCTCCTCGATCTCACTAGTGATATCGGATCCTAGGAACACCTTTACATCTGGATCCTCGGGAACCAAGAATACTTCTTTAATGTCTTTCTCCCGAGCTTCCAGTACGTCCCTAGGATGTTGTTGTGGTTGCTATGCTATAGTTTGCTTGGCTGTCGGCTTCATTGATGAAGAATAATAGTTCTTGACCTCCACTTGATCACCGTCTATCCCCATGATGTGTTGTAAAACACACTTACTTTCCCTATGATTTTATCATGGTTTTTATGCTTAATTGTTTATTTTATGAAAGTATTGGGGGTTAAGTGCAATAATTTACAAACTTTAAATGTTAATTGTAGGTTTATGAAAGATGGTGGAAAAAGAGTTAAGTTGGAAGATTCTAGGGGCCTTTTTGGTCAAGTTTCAAAACTACAACTCAAGGCCCGACCCAAGCCCACAAGTTAGAAGCCTTACATGATATTATATTAAGTTAACTAACTTAATTTTCTGCCATAATCCAGCCACAAATCCCGAAATTCAGCAGCCCCAATTCTGCCCACAACTTGCGATCGGCAGCAGCAAAGAGAGAAAGAAAAAGAGTTTGGCGGCTAGGGTTTGATGGTTCTGACGGCTGGAGAGGAAGAAGAACACCAAGGAGAGTCTTGTGCAGCTGCTAGGCATCATCTAAACTCATAAACTCAGCTCATAAACCTTAAGTAATCATCTTTAAACTTTGTTTCTTGTTCAAGAACCCTAACTTGTTTAGTTTGATCTTTTTGTTGGATTGTTTTGAAAGTTACTTAGAGATTGATTTGTGTTTGATTGTTCTTGATCATTGAATGAGTTTTCTTATGTTTATGATGAGTTATATGATGTTTAATTCGAATGTATGCTGCTGTTCAAACTTAATGAGTAGCTAATCTTGTTTGTTCTACCTAGGTTTGATGAATATTGTTAGGTTTTGACTAGTAATATGGATTGTTAATGATCATGGCTTAAATTGTTAATGTAAAGTTTGATTTAACAGTAAATTAGATTGTGTTTAGTGGCTGTGTTTTGTTTGATTATACCTAATAACCTCGTGCTTTAATTAATTGAATCGGTTTTGATTAGTTGTTGCATGTTTAAGGCTCTTTACTTTGTGTTTAGGGTTTATTTGCGGGAAGTACAACCGTAGGGATAAGTGGGTAAATTAATTAGATAAAATCAGTTGTGAAACACTTTCTTAGAGACCGAGAGGTGATAAGAAGTAAACTCGTCTCATTACTTTTACTTGTTAGAATTAAGATCGCGCGAGAGCGGGTTTTGTTCTTGTCGGGTTTGGGTGTTTGAGCGATTAGTTGGTCTAGTTTAAGTTAAGTTGAATTGTTCTTCTATCCTTGGTTGCGTAGTATTCGTTTCCATTAGGCTAGTGTGTCGGTGAGATCGAGAGGTAAGTCGGCATTAGAACACGTTAATAATTTGTTTTCCCGGTTTGTTCTTAAAATCAACTAAGATAAGTTAGAGTTTGTTAGTGAGACCGAGAGGTGATCTGACCTTCTTGAGCGAACCTTAGTTGTGTCATCCTTTAGAACCGGTGTCGTGAGAGTTTTCAATCCATTGTCTTGTCATCTCCTTCAATATGATTCTTACCTAGGTAGACGTTTTTATCACTGCAGTCAAAGTTTCCGAAGTTTTGTCAAAAGTTTTCATTTAGTTAAGTTAAGTAGTTAAATTAAATCTAAAAAAAAATCAATTAAATATTTTGGTGAGTCTTGGTTAGAGTTTAGTGATTATAAACGTTTTCACGTGTCTTCGAGTTCGATATCCGGACTTTCCTTATCTGTGCTATACGCGACCGGTACACTTGCCGTTTGTGTGAACTAGGATAGATTGTTTGGTTTTTAAAGCTTAGTTGCGACTTGTGTTTAATTTATATATATATATATATATATATATATATATATATATATATATATATATATATATATATATATATATTCGCACATCAAGTTTTTGGCGCCGTTGCCGGGGACACGGTTTGAGGCGTATTAAGAACGACTCGAGTTAGGACTTGCCTTGTTTACTACTTGTCTTTCTTATTTGTTTTGTTTGTTAGTTTAAAATAGTTTAGCTAATTATAGTTTCTTTTATTTATTTTAATAGTTGTATGCAACGTACTCGATCTCTAAGACCACCAGAAATTGAAGGATTTCCCGAACCAGAGAGAGAGCTTTTTGAGAGACGTCGTACAAAACCGTCTTCCAGTTCATCTACATCCGTCGGTAATACGTTCTCTTCTCCTACTTTTTCTGAACCCGTCATTAGGGATAGGATTATGGGCGACGCGAATCCACCATCGAGGAGGACAGTTGCAGACCGGGCCCGTCCGGTCGATGCTGGCACGAGATCCAGCATTGCTCCACCAGCTATAGGAGTTCAAACGACTTGGCAGATTCCATCTAATGTTCTGAGCACGATTGCTCATTCTGCTCAATTTTACGGGTTACTCCATGAGAACCCACATGCTCATATCACTCGCATCACACGAATCTGCGACACGTTTCATCTTGCCGGCGTATCCGAAGACGCCATCAAACTCCGAATCTTTCCGTTCTCACTCGTTGATCATGCGAGTCTGTGGCTTGAGTCCCTCCCACAGGGATCCATTGCTACTTGGGCTGCCATGCAGACCCAATTTCTTGAAAAATACGATCCTCCGGCTAAGGCCGCTCGTTTGCGTAACCAAATTCATTCTTTCCAGATGGAGGACACCGAGAGCTTCTACGAGGCGTGAGAAAGGTTCAAAAATCTACTTGCGTTATGTCCAAACCACGGCCTACAAGACTGGGCGGTTGTTGAGAAGTTCTACAACGGAGTGACGTACGCAACTCAGAGTATGCTCGACACAGCTGCAGGAGGTAACCTACTGACAACGAAGGATACGGATGAGTGCATTGCCTTGTTTAACGGTTTAGCCATGAGTGGATACCAGCGACCACCAGTTAAGAGTACCAAAACCGTCGATTCCCTATCACGCGGCATGCATTCGGTCGACACGAGCACCGCACTTGCGGCACAAGTTGAAGCGTTAGCAAAGATCGTGAAGGACTTGCAGGTGAAAAGTAAGTTATGCGAGATCTGTAGAGGGGGACATGATACTGTTCAGTGCCCCGTAGGTTTCCAGGAGGAGGAAGTCGACTTCATTAATAATCCAAACTGAAATCAACATTCTTTCAATTCTTATAATTCGGGGTGGAGAGGTAACCAAAATTCCAACTGGAGGAACGGAAATCAGTCCGGCTTCCAGCAACGTCAGAGCCTATTCCAGGATTTCGGTGAGGGAACGAGTAGTGGGGAGAAGAAGCCCACGTTAGAGGAGATGATGGCACAGCAGACATAGATGCTGTCGCAACTCATGACTCGAGAGGACTCCCGTCACAAAGAAACTCAAGAGAAATTCCGGGAGCCTGAGTCATTCATGAGAAATCAAGGAGCGTCAATTCAAAATCTTGAGCGTCAGATAGGAGAGATAGCAAGTCGTCTAAATGAGAGGTCGCCAGGTACACTTCCAAGTAACACTGAACAAAATTCGAAGGCGTTCGCGAACATCATGTCGGAGGATTCTTGCTTTGTTTGATTCCCAGACGATCCTGGATCCTCTTGTCATCTTCCAACCGTATGAATCTGAGTGCCCTGTTTCTGACTTCGTCTAAGGACCTGCATGGAGTCATCTCAAGATCATCATAAAATGGGGAGCCCCTCTGAAGTCCCATCTTGAATGCTTCAATAGCAGTAGCCATGTCAAGATTAGGGATTTCTAGAGCTTCCCTTCCAAACCTTTTAACAAAATCCCTTAGAGATTCATCGCTAGGTTGGATAACTCGGTATAAATCGCTAGTTAACTTCTCAAATTTCCTACTACAGGAAAATTGGCTGTTGAACAAGTTAACTAAATGCAAAAAAGAAGTAACTGAAAAGGGTGGAAGACTTAGCTGCCATTTTAATACTGATTCTGTGAGTGTGGATCTGAAGCCTTTTCATAAGCAAGCTTCCTTGAGTCTCTTCGGGATAGGGTTGATCTCCATCCTTTCTCTGTATTGTGCTACATGTTCTTCAGGATCAGTGGTCCCATCGTAAGTCTTCATGTTGGGGGGTTTGGAACCGCTTCGGAATCTCAACATCACAGATAAGTGGAGCAAATCTTGATAACTTGTGGATTCCCTCAGGTATCTCGGGGATTGGTCGTATCACCCCGGGAACACTGGATATCATATCCTTAAGCTTTTGTAGTTCTTTGGCCATGACCTGGTTGATACCTGTATCCTGCATGGGACCACAGTTAGTATCCAAGGATATAGGATCATACAAGTTACCTCTTTGCTGGGTGAAGGTCGGCATCCCGGATGAGTAGTTGGGATAAGAAGAATCTGTGATAGGAGTTGGTCCTCCAGAGGCTATGGTCTGCATGGGGATTATATCTCCTTCATGGACTTCAGAGGATCGTTGATGTTGAACTCCTGAGGATCCTTGATTATGAAAGAAGGATACTAGAGGTTGGGGATTATAGGATCCATGGTGATATAATCCAAAGGATCCTGGTTGAAGGTTGGATGATCCTTGTGGGACAGTTGAGGATCCTTGAGCTAGTTGACCCATGGATCCCGGTTGAAGGATAGATGATCCTTGTTGGAAGTATGGGGATCCTTGAGTGTGCTGACCCGTGGACCCTTGTTGAAGGATAGATGATCCTGGCTGAAACAGCAAGGATCCTTGAGTCTGTTGACCCACGGATCCTTGTTAAAGGATAGATGATCCTGGCTGAAACATCGAGGATCCTTGAGTCTGTTGACCCACGGATCCTTATTGAAGGATAGATGATCCTTGAGTAAACTGAGCCATGGATCCCGGACTGGTGAAATCCAGAATCCTGGGTATCAGGGTGGGGGGGGGGGGTGTGTGTTCCTCCGCTGGCCTCTTAGTCCTCTTGAGATCTTCTATCTCACGAAGGATCCTCTGGTTGGTCTTGGTTTGTTGCTCCATATATGCTTTAACCTGCGAAAACATAGATGAAACATCACTGTTAGTATTAACCACCGGCGCGACAGCAGCGGTCTTCGAGCTCTGGAAGACTGGTAGTTGCGTCTTGCTTGCAGCAGCAGCAGGCCGTTGTGTTCCCGTAATTGGCGGAGGTAGTGGTGGCAAGGTCCTTGATGAGAGAGGAACCGTAGCCGGCGTAATATGGATATGAAAAAATCGAGGGTATTGAAAGTGATATGGGTATGAAAAAATCGAGAGGCCATTGAAAGTGATATGGGTATGAAAAAATCAAAAATTGATAGGAGTAATATGGATTATAGCACCAATTGCCCCACGGTGGGCGCCAAATTGTTTTGGATAAAAATCAGCTAAGGATTATATATCCAAATCTGTCAAGTGAGGTATAGTGCTAACACGATAATAGTGGTTGTATAAATGAAACCTTGATGAACACTAGGATTTGATCACGAGGGAAAAAATCCTTAATTACTATAATCTTTACTTCGGTCAAAAACTATCAAGATAAACTTTGGTCAAAGGTTAACGAGATAATCTTTGGTCGGATGGTACGTGATTATAGTAATCTCCGGCACAAAAAACCCCCGGACGGTGAAAAATATCACCGTCAAATTTATTAGTAGTAAAAAGTCGGTTACAAGGGTTGTGGAGTTGATGATCAACAAATACTATGTGAGTGAATACAAATATCTTAGCAGCTAGGAAACGAGTGATTGTGTGTGTTCTAATGTTGATCACAACCTCTATTTATACAACAAAGATAATAACTCAATGGAGTTATGAATCATAAAGACTATTAACTAATAATCCCTAAAAATCTGCCATTGCCTTCAATATAATCGTAACTGCCACTTTCACCACGTGCTCCATCACTCAGGCTGCGAAATAGGGGGTAGACCAGGTCTTGGAGCCGTTACACTTGATAAATATCAGCCTTCATATAAGAAACAACCGTTAATAGCAAATACCAAGGATCCATGATCCTGACATAACTCTGGAACTCTTCAGAAGGATAATTGATCTAGACACGTCAACATCTTTTTGACTGCAAGTTAGTGGATAGACTGAGTCTTCTAACCGTTATACCTGCTAAATATAAGACTACACATGAGAACAACCATTAATTAGTAATAAGTACTGAGGATCCTTGATCCTGATACGATCTGGAATACATGCTAAGGATAACTGATCCAGACATATGTCAGGATAACGTATCCACAGTGTCAAATATTCGTGCACTAACAGCAAAGTATTAGTGAATACTTGTGCGTGCGTTGGAATTCTTTTACCCATTGGTGTTGAGGTGTTATTTACAGCCGAAGGGGAGGGAAAAAGAAGTGGGTCAGCTGCATTATCGTTAGAGGATCCACCAATTAGTGGGCTTGCACGTGGTTAAGGAAAGTTGGTAGATAAAGCAGTTGGCTAGTGGTGATGTTTGTACAATGTAGTACTATTGGTGATGTGTTGTCGCGTATTTATTGGCTGGAGGCCTCTTTCACTAAGATACTCTCTTTTTATGTCATACCTAGGATGATCTTTGAGGTCCATCATTCTGGAATGTCAGAAGTGACGTGTGGCGTAAGGTGAAGCTTCTGCTAGCATCGTGTTCTCTCACTGATGGGTTTATTAGGTACACAACAATATTCCGTGGAAGGTGCGGACCTTCACACGTAGTTTGTTATTTTTTTCGGGTGGGTCTGGGACCTTACCTCATCAAGTCCCCTAGTCCATTGTTTCTCTTGCATGCTAATGAATGAGAGGAATTGTGGACTGCTGAGGTGTTGGGAGTAGTTTTTTTGGAAGAGTCTCCCCGCGATTTGCCTCCTGCGGGGAGATGTCTTTGCCTTTCCCTTACATTTGTATGGACCTCAAGTGGGAGGTATCATTGCTAGTTCTTTAAAGATACCTCTTCCGCAGAGGTTTTGTTGGAATAAGGTATATGGTAGCCTGTCTTCCACAGAGTTGTTCCCGGCGGATAGTAATGGAAACTTGCCTTTCGTGGAGGTGTTCTTGGCGGAAGTTATCCGGGAACACATCTTCCTTGGAGGTGTTCCTAAAGGAAGGTATATGGAAGCGTATCTTCTGCAAAGGTGTTCTTGGCGTAAGGTATCTGGAAACGTATCTTGTGCAGAGTGTTCCTGGCGGAAAGTACTGGGAACCTTTCTTCCGCGAGGGTGTGCCTAGCGGAAAGTAGTTGGAAACCTGTCATCCGCAGAGGTGTTCCTGGCGGAAGGTAGTGTCACACCCCACTTAGGGCCTAGGCGTGTGAACAATAGTTGGTACTTTTTTTGTAAATATATCAGAGTTTTAGCTGAAGTCTTTAGTTTATAATAAAATATTAATTTATATTTTGAAACATTAGTTTATTTGAAAAATCTTTATTTATAACAATAATAATATTTGATTTATTAGAATGCTTTTCGAATAATAAATATTCGAGAGTTTGATTTGTAAACCTCGTTTGATTTATAAAACTTGTTTAAACATTGTATTTGTTCTGTTTATTGAAGAAGTTAGTTTTATCTTAAGATATTAGTCAAAATACAAAAGTATGATGTATTTGTTCTGTTTATTGAATGTGTGTACTTGTTTTAATGTTAATGAAATTAAATAATTATTGTCGCTTTAATTAGTGTCTTTTGAGCTACTTTTCAAACAATACGTTACTCCCCGGCATGTTCCGCCTTTGGTCGGGGTGTGACAACTAGTCCCCTCGACCGATTGCTACTATTTTTTTAAGTTTTCGTTTGAATGTGGTTGGTTGAGTTTGTTTCGATGAAGGTTTAGGTTAGGTCTCGGTATGGGTTGGCTTCGAACAAATGTTTCGGAAAAATGTTGAGTTTGTGTATTTTGGTAATCCGAGTTTGTTTCGATGAAGGTTAAGGTTGGGTCTCTTGTATGGGTTGGCTTCGAATAATGTTTCGGGCGAACGTTGAGTTTGTGTATTTTGGTAATCCGAGTTTGTTTCAATGAAGGTTAAGGTTGGGTCTCTTGTATGGGTTGGCTTCGAATAATGTTTCGGGCGAATGTTGAGTTTGTGTATTTTGGTAATCCTAGATAGTTTGTGAAAAAAATGGGTTGCTTGGGTCATGGCGTTTATGTTGGAATTTTTTGGGTTCACGTTTGAAGTAAAGTATGAGAGTAGAGAATGAATAATATAGACACGGTTGGAAGAAAGTTTGTGGGACGAAAATAGTAGAAATAATTGTGATTTTATAAAAATTAAATTTTATTTTTGTTAAATGTAGCAACATCTATGTTTTGGGAAGCCACACATCAGAGCGTCAAAAAACGGAGCATTCTCCCGTTAAGGGGTTGGTGAAAAGAGAAATGGTCATGGTGCCCCTCCATGATGTCTGCGTAATTGTTTTAGGCTTTTAGCATCCATCCATAATGATGTGGCCTTCCTTTGGTGTCCCTCATAACAATTTAACAATATCTAAAAACAACACAGCCTAACGTACAAAACTAATAATTAGTTATGATAATATACTAATAATGCTCAAGTAAATAGGGCTCACGATATGATTTTGTAAGGGTTAATTACCAATTTTGATTATGCTTGTACTATGGACTATGGTCACACATACCATGTCACTATTTAGTCAAATTAGCCCTTTGCCTTATATTTCCGACATCCCACCTATAACGACATTCGCGTCTTCAGATTCTCTTGTTACCCTAACTAATGGTGAAGCTTTGGCTAAGTCATAGGGGTGACCGGGCTCAATACATACAAAAAATTCCAGATGAAATCGCAAAAATTTACCTTACGAAACGAAAATGGGACAACCCCGCCCCTAATAAGTTGGGCCCCTGATCCTAATACCGCTGCTTCACAACCCCATAAATTAACCAATTGCTTTGTATGATGTGTTTTCCTTGGCTATCCGAAAAATTTTCATGTTTATGGGTGTTACGAATTGATCACTGGACGTGATACGATCAAATACCAAAGGGTCTGGTCTAAAATAGAGAGCCGTAAGCCAGCTCATTATCAAGATTAAAAAGATTTGTATTGATCTTCTTCATATATTATCAAGAATCTTATGTATTGATCAGGAAGTTATTTTATTTAAATAATAAATGTGTATCAGAGTTTAATTATGTTTCTTACACTTCTTTTTTTTTTTAAAAAAAATATCACTGAACTTTTTAATAATAATCAGAGAATAATTATTTGGTTTTCTTTCTTCTTTATCTTGTGTTCTTGAGAAATTTGCGGTTGTCTCGAATACACCGTATCAGGACGGGTGATCCTCTCCCATCATGTTACGTTTATGAAAATTCTTTCTCACTTCAAAACTAATCATCACCACATTTGATGTGTGGATAAAATTACATGCCTTAATTGTTTTATATTGTGTGTTTTACTTGTTTATATGTATCAAACACAAATACTTTGATAGGTTTTATGTTTACAGGTGTGCGGAGCTTAACGAAGCTTAATGGAGCTTAAAGAAGTTAATTTGGAGCATTCACGATGGAGTGGAAATGAAAGTGATGATCTATGAGATGATAGAGAATTGAAATACGAAGACGTGGCCGCAAACGGGGAGGAAAACGGAGTTGAAACGAAGATTCTATGAAGGAAACAGTGTTTTGGCCTAGCAGACCGTAAAGCAGAGTCATCAGACCGTAGCTTACGGTGGCCAGACCGTAGCTTACGGTCTGGTCTGACAAAAAAAGAGATTTTGGTGATTTTTCTTCCATATTTAAGGCCCAAAAACCCTAATATTGAATTCATTCAATAACCATCAGTTTTGGGACTTCTTGGAGGCTACCTTACACCATCATAACACACTTTAATTATCCAATTGATCCATGAAATCATTCCTCCACACAACCATCAAGAGCATGAAGATCAAGATGCAAGGCTAAAGGCTTCATAACCATCTCCGGGTGTAGGGTTGAGTTGCATGATTAGGTTTTGATATTCTAAACTTTAACTTTGGATTTGGATTTGGTTAATCATTCGGTTGATCAATTCTTTGTGTTTGCTTATGTGCTTAAATGGTTTTTATATATTGATTGCTTAATCTTTTGTCAGTTATTGATTTGTGGTCATCAACAATTAGGATTAAGTTTTTTCGTCATTGACCCGTTTATCATTAACCATATTATTGATTTTGTGTTTCAATAAGTAAAATCGATTATCAATTAGATTTTCATTAATCCGTGTCAATTATTCGGATTCAGTTCTGACGATCAACATAGCCAATAGTTAAGTCTTTTGATTTACATATTTTTAACAAGAAACCGTCCAAAGAAGTTTATCAATTCCTTAACTTGTTGCAAAACCCGAACCCTGGAGTTTGGTTATTTTCTCATTATTGTTTACAAACTTTTCCAAGTAACCGTGTGTTTTTATTAAATCATCTCTTATAAATCGCTTGACATCGTCTGTCCACCTTAGTTAATTAATTAATAATTATGAAATTTACTTGCACTTTCCATTGATTCCCTGTGGAGACGACTTTACTTACCCGTACTAATTATAGGTATTTAAGCAGCATAAATACTTGTTTTTGATTAGAGCACGACATCTACATCAAAATGGCGCCGTTGCCGGGGAATCAACGCGCAAAGTGCTAGTTTAGCTTAGTTTTTAGTTTTTGTTTTTAATTTTTCTTCGTTGATTTTACGCGGGCTGTTAGTGTTTGTGTCTGTGCAGGTAACTTCACAAGTTGATGCAGACGAGATATTCCCGTAAGAATGAGCCGCTCCAATTTGATCCCGAAATAGAGAAAACAGCAAGACGAAACCGAGCAGCTCAGAAACCCGTACTAAACCAAATACCCGAAATCATAACACCAAAAGAAGAGACCATGAGTAACTGAAACCGAAGGGACCCGAATATCTACCAACCAAATAACCAAGAACAGCCAGTTCCACAAAACCAGAATGTTAACTGTGACAGAAACCGCAATCTGTTCAACCAAAGAAATGTTAACCGTAATCCCAAGAACATGGATGACCACTTGTCAATCAGATTAGCCCTAGTGAACCATCAAAGACACAATGATTTGAGAGAGGAAAGACCCAAGATTGATCGTGATTGTGCACGGGTGGAAAATTGGCACATAGGAGATAACTTTGGTTACGATTCTGAGGATGAGGAGGAGCGCGGAGATGAACAGGGGGTTCGATATCAGCAACAAGATCCCCGTGATGACCAAGAAATTAGACAGAATCATCCAGAAAATCAGAGTGATCAAGCACCGAGACGGCAACAACACCATGAACAACCGTATTATGATTTTGATGATGGAGTTCCAAGGGCATTTGTTCCACCGCCAGTCAGAGGCGTTCAAAGCCACTTCATTCCACAAGTGGCTACGAATCCTCTACCAATCAGCATTCTACTCAGACGGGGAAGAACGTTTTTGGTAAGGCAGGACAGTTTAACGGGATTACCGACATTTCATGGAAAGGCTACAGAAGAACCACATTTACACTTGAGTGATTTCAACTCGATATGCGCACTCATCTCGAGTCAAGGTTTTACTGCGGAAGAGGTGAAGATGGTAGTTTTCCAGTTCAGTTTGAAAGATGCGGCAAAGCAGTGGTTTCTATCGTTTCCATCAGCTAGTATTTTCACTTGGGGAGATTTGGCACAACAGTTTTTAGATGAGTATTATACCCCCCCCCAGAGAACCACAGAGACATGCAACAACTTTCGAAACTTTCAGGAGATCACCGGTGAAACTTTCTATGAATCATTCCAAAGGTTTAAACAATTGTTGAGGACTTGTCCACATCATGGGATTGCCTTATGGGAATTGATAAAGGCATTCCATGATAGTCTCTCAACTGATGATGTTCGTGACCTCCAAGCCACCACTAATGGATCTTTTCTTGCAAATGATGAAAACGAGGATTGGGGACATTTGGAGAGACATGAGACTAATTTAAAGAGACAGGCACAGTCGAACAGGATGTCAAAAAGATCAGTGGTCAAAGCAGTTAAAAGTCATGGATCAGATGACAGAATGGATAGACTGGAAAAGAAGGTGGATAGGTCGTTGGTTGCAGGTGTACAAGGAGCCGGAAAGTCGGGGAAAACATATCCGGTATGTGAAGGTTGTGGTGAATTAGGACACGAGGTTACGAGTTGTGGGGTTGTGCAAGATGAAGAAATTGAAGAAGAAGAGGTCAACTATGTGCAGGGTGAAAGGAAATACAATAATATGAACTCAAATACTTATCATCCGGGCCTCAGGAATCATCCAAACTTCAGCTATGGAAACCCGAACACATAACAGAACCCGAATTTTCAAGGCAGTTCTCAGAAAACAGGTTATCAGTCGAACCAGAAACAGTATGGTAATGGTTCGGGAAGCGGTCAGAGTGGGTACAATCAAAGAGATTCTGGGGGTTACAATAAGGGTTATCAAAAGAGTTATCAGCAGGGGCAAGGGAATTCTTTGGGGAACAAAGAGGAATCACTTAAGGATGTGGTAGAGTTATTGAAACAAATGAAGGCAGATCAGGAGACCCAGAATAGAAATCAGGAGACTCAGAATAAGACATTGAATCAGAGGTTGGAGCTTCAAGAGAAGGCAAATGCTGCGAGAGATAAACATGTGAGTCAACTGGCTGAAGAAATGGCGAGTTTCAAATGAATCCAAGCCATCAAAGTAGTAGTTCGTCAAACTCCAAAACTGCACACGTCAGTACCATCACCATCGAAGATAGTGTGGAGAATGACACGATTGAAGAATTTGAAACGGGGGCACCACTCATCTCTATTCAGATTGGTGAGTTAAAGACCACCAAGGAACTTGTTGATTATGGTGCGAGTGTGAGTGTTCTACCAGGGAGTGTGTATGACTGGTTGGATTTTGGACCTTTGCAAGAAGTTGATACCACATTGGTGTTAGCTGATTTCACTTGAAGACGACCTCGGGGGAAGCTGGTTGGTGTTGCGGTAAAGGTTGGTGATTTTTACTACCCTGAGGATTTCTTGGTACTTGATTATGCACCGGCTGAGAAGGAAGAAGAACCCCGTGTGATATTGGGGAGACCGTTTTTGGCTACTTCAAATGCTCAGATTAACTGCCGAGACGGAACAGTTTTCATGACCTTCGGTAACCGCAAGTTAATTTTAAGTATATTTTCAAATTAATATGATTATTATTTTGAAAATAAATATTCTAGGTCATGTGCTACTAATGGGTGTCTTTCTCATGTAAGTGAGAATGACACCAAAAAGGAGAATAGTGTTGTTTTTGACAGGTCTAAGCGTGAACGAGAGAATGAAGAGTTAAATGCAGTAGATGTAAAAAGTAGAGCAAGAATAAGTTAAACAAACAATACTAAGACGGTGATGGAAGTGGTGGTCGATGAGGAAATGGATGGACCAAACAAGAAGAAACCACCAAAGAAGGAGAAGGTAAAGAAACCACCTGGATTCGAGAATGAAAGAAGGAGGTTGGCATGTTTTGGGCCTAGGTGGGAGACATTAAAGCTACCATTGTGTTGGAGAAGTAAGAAGAATGAGGTGGAGGAAGGCAAGCACTCCATTAGACCACCATAACCGCCAAATCAGGTAACGGTCCGGCTGAAGACCTTAACAAAAACTTAGCGCTGATCGGGAGGCAACCCGACCTTTTTGATTTGTTTTTCTATCTTTATTTTTGGTTTTCTTTTTGCGTGTTACTTTTTGTTTGTGTTTTGTGGTCATAGTAAGCCATAAGTGTGGGGAAGCTCATGGTGGTTTTGTCAAGATTCGGTGAAGTAGATATTGCCATATCATATTCAAGAAGTGTGGGTCAAGGTTGCAAAAGTACTCATCGGCAGTACCCGTTTGACATAAGAGATTTAATCAGGTCCATGTGTCTCTCCATATATTTTATTTGCTGTTGACTATTTAATGTTTGTGTTTATGGGTGGTTGGGTGGCGTGATGAACTTTCGGGTCGTGTGTTTGATGCTAGTGTCTATGCTTATGTTTAAAAACTTTGTGTGTTTCGTTTAATGGTATGCAACTTTGTTTCAATCCAGAGATGGGTAGTTGGTTGTCCCATGATTTGCAATTGGTATGAATATCTCGTGTTTGCATCTGTTTTTGAAAATCTGAGTTACATTGAGGGCAATGTAAATCTCATGTGTGGGGATGGAAAAATATGGAGAAATTAAAAAAAAATTTAGCCTTAAGATTAGCTTGATTGTGCGCAAAAGCCGAAATTGTAATTTGTTAATGGTTAGTATTAATGCCAAGTAGAGGTCTTTGGTCATGGTCAACTTTTAAGCTTCTCGAAAGTCTTCCCATGCAAATGTTTTTCAAAAATTAGACAATTAAAATGAACCGTTTAGATGGGGATAACGAGTCATGGGGACAGGTACACATGTTTCATGTCGGCAGCCTAATTCCTCCGGTACGTGTGTAAGATTTGCCTTATATATAATACACATATAATATATAATATATACACATGTCATTTGAGTGCCATTATCGAGAGTAACCGGTATGTCCATGATATCTAGAACTTTGTTGTTTCATGCATTTCGAGATCTTAATACCACCACCTGTATGGAGAAATAGAACTGTAGAAAACCACTTTATATTGGCCTTACATATTAAAAAAATAAAATAATACCCCATACCCTACATTATCCCTTAGGAGCCAAGTTTGTGCCTTTTCCCTTTCGTTTTATTAAACCCACATTACAAACCGTGTTTTCCTTGGCGTTTTGTTTTAACCCTGTGGATGTAACTTGGTATGTTAAGAGTTGTATTTAAGTTGTTTGTCGAGCATAGTACACAATGTACGCATGTCTCGGGTCAGTTGTTTGTGTATATTGATATTAGTATTTGTCAGTTAAAAAAAAAAAAGAACAAAAAGAAAAATTAAAGAAAAACTCAAAAAGAGTTCGTGTTTAAAGTCGTTATTGGTTGTAAATAATAGTTAGTGAGTTTGTTTGTTCGTTTGTTTGTTGGTGTCAATAAATTGGGTTTCATCCACAATAAGTCACTAAATAAATCCACTTCCGCACCCTAACCTAAGCCACAGCAAAACCCTTAGTTCTTTTCTCTATGCAATCGGTGGGTAATGGGTGGAGATATGACTTGCTACCAAGCTTATTACATTGTGTTCATACTCGGTATTGAGGGCAGAGAGATACTAGCACATTTTTTGCTGGTCCAGATATTAAACCGAGAGGAGAGTTATTATATATTATGAGGGGTATGAACATGTGTGCCTTAACCGGAAACAAAGTACACTCGTTTGGGCGGTTTCATAGTTTTAAAATGTATCATTAAATTGTTTGGTGGGTTATCAACCTTGACAGTGTCAGTTCTTGGGAATTTAGTATGACCTTATACCTCACTAGTATTAATACTGATAATTGATGAACCGTCGATCGAGGTGTATGTGTTGCATGAGAGTTTGCTTGAGGGCAAGCAAATGATAAGTGTGGGGATGTGATGTGTGGGTAAACGTACACATCTTAAGTGTTTTATATTCTGTGTTTTACTTGTTTATATGTATCGAACACAAGTACTTTGATAGGTTTTATGTTTACAGGTGTGCGGAGCATAACGGAGCTTAATGGAGCTTAAAGAAGCTAATTTGGAGCATTCATGATGGAGTGTAAATGAAAGTGATGATCTATGAGATGATAGAGAATTGAAATACGAAGACGTAGCCGCAAATGGGGAGAAAAACGGAGTTGAAACGAAAATTCTATGAAGGAAACAGTGTTTTGGCCTAGCAGACCGTAAAGCAGAGTCATCAGACCGTAGTTTACGGTCTGACCGTAGATTACGGTGGCCAGACCGTAGCTTACGGTGGCCAGACCGTAGCTTACGGTCTGGTCTGACGAAAAAAGAGATTTTGGTGATTTTTCTTCCATATTTAAGGCCCAAAAACCCTAATATCGAATTCATTCAATAACCATCAGTTTTGGGACTTCTTGGAGGCTATCTTACACCATCATAACACACTTTAATCATCCTATTCATCCATGAAATCATTCCTCCACACAATCATCAAGAGCATGAAGATCAAGATGCAAGGCTAAAGGCTTCATAACCATCTCCGGGTGTAGGGTTGAGTTGCATGATTAGGTTTTGATATTCTAAACTTTAACTTTGGATTTCGATTTGGTTAATCATTCGGTTGATCAATTCTTTGTGTTTGCTTATGTGCTTAAGCGGTTTTTATATATTGATTGATTAATCTTTTGTCAGTTATTGATTTGTGGTCATCAACAATTAGGATTAAGTTCTTTCGTCATTGACCCGTTTATCATTAACCATATTATTGATTTTGTGTTTCAATAAGTAAAACCGATTATCAATTAGATTTTCATTAATCCGTGTCAAGTATTCGGATTCAGTTCTGACGATCAACATAGCCAATAGTTAAGTCTTTTGATTTACATATTTTTAACAAGAAACCGTCCAAAGAAGTTTATCAATTCCTTAACTTGTTGCAAAACCCGAACCCTGGAGTTTGGTTATTTTCTCATTATTGTTTACAAACTTTTCCAAGTAACCGTGTGTTTTTATTAAATCATCTCTTATAAATCGCTTGACATCGTCTATCCACCTTAGTTAATTAATTAATAATTATGAACTTTACTTGCACTTTCCACTGATTCCCTGTGGAGACGACCTTACTTACCTGTACTAGTTATAGGTATTTAAGCATCATAAATACTTGTTTTTGATTAGAGCACGACATCTACATCAACCTTCTTCGTATTCGTATGACTTCCTTGACACCAACACAAACCCATTCACCTACAACACAATACCACCTCCCGTCTCTAGCCCACACCCTCAATCTAACAATCTCGGCCTCCTTAGACTGAGGGTAGTGGGGGGTAAGCGGTGGGCGCGGCCGCCTACGTGGCTCGCGAACACCGCTACAGCCCTCAGGTGAGCCGGGGCGCGGTGGGCCAGCGTGGGTGTGACCGCGGGACAAAGATAGCCGTTGGGCTGTTTGGGTGTTCAAAAAACTAGCCGTTGGCTAGTTTAGTTCCTTTTTTTAATAAATAACACATTATAAATAACTACCCCATTTTATAACAATAGCACACCATTCTCACTACATTTCTCTTTAATAATTTAAGAATCTATCAAGTTACAAACCATGTCGAGTTGGGGCAACATCAACGACACTCAATTTCCCGAGGAATGTAACTACATGGACGACGATTCGTTTCATGAGTTCATTGGGATATCACAACCTGATTTTTCGGTCCCGGAAACACAACCGGGTCCGGCAAAACGATCCCACAAAAATAAGGGGAAGAAGACCGACGAAGCGGATGGTCCTTCGGCACCGGAGAAGCGGAAGTCTACTCCGTGGTCTAAAGAAGAGAAGCTTGTGTTGGCAAAAGCTTGGATTGAAATATCCCAAGATCGGAACGCGGGTAATTATTTCGTGAATTTTATTGTTTAATATACCTTTTAAGTTTTATGTGTACTTATTACATTTTTTGTTATTTATTTTGTAGCCGACTTTCAAAAAGCTCGAGTTTTTTGGGACAAGGTTCGGGAATGTTTTTATGAACAAGTGGGGAGTAGGACTCGTACCGAGAATATGATATCGGGTCGGTGGACCGATACTCGTAAATATGTAGGATTGTTTACGAACATACATAACCGCAATGCTAACCGAATGCGGCCGAGTTGGTCCGATGATCTAGCGGTTTACCGAGTCACTTGTGATGAATGGAAACAAGAGGTGTTGCGGAGGTATGGGGTGGTGAAGATGTTTGACGATGGCTACTTGTGGGAGGTGTTAAGAAAGTGCTCGAAATTGATTGAACTATGTGCGGAGGATATGGGCGATGGGGCAAAACGTACAAAAACTAGTGCGTCCGACACATACGTCTCTTCGAGCGGGTTGGAGAATCAAATTGACTTCGACCTAAACTTTTCCGAAGGTCATTTGAAAGACCAAGGTTGTAGCCGCTCTCCGGGTAGGGATCGTGGGAAAAAACGGTTGTTGATGGCGACTATAAAAAAGAAATTAAGGAATTGTCAAGTGGCCTCCACTCGATTGGTGAAGCTCGACACAAAAGAAACCGTTTCAAGAGTTTTCCTTTTCTAGCCAAAGACTTTAGCCACCTACCGCCATACGACCAAGCGCTAATGGAGGAAGAAAAAGAACGTATTCGGAAGGAATTGGCAACACAAAAATAAAAGCGCTATTTATATGTATTTTTCTTTTTATTTTTTTATTTATATGTGACCCATCGAGTTCAGGTAGGATGGTGTAGATGGAAAGCAGCCACAGGTATATTGTGCGACAAGAGTTTCCCAACTAAACTAAAGGGAAAATTTTATAGGGTTGCAGTTAGACCCGCAATGCTATATGGAACGAATTGCTGGGCCGTCAAGAAGGCACAAGTGCGAAAGATAGAGGTAGCAGAAATGAGAATGCTACGTTGGATGTGTGGGCACACAAGGTTAGACCGAATAAGAAACGTTGTGTTTCGGGAGAGATTAGGGGTAGCAAACATAGCATACAAGATAAGAGAGTGGAGATTGAGATGGTATGGACATGTGAAGAGAAGACATACGACGAATCCTGTTAGATCAGTAGAAAACATTACTATTGAAGGGAAGAGGGGTAGAGGACGACCTAAATTGACGTGGGATGAGAGGATTAGCATGATTTGATAGACCTTAACCTCTCCGAGGACATGGTTGAGGATAGGAATTTGTGGAGAAGTAGAATTAAAGTTAAGGATTTTTAGGGAGAAAATAATACCTTAGGGCTTCTATTTACCTTATTTAGGTCACACACCATAATAGTATATTCTTTCAATATATATATTATTATTATTATATTATTATATTATTATTATATTACTGTTTAACTTTGATTTCCTTTGTATTGCTTCATACATATGTATTTTAGAGCTGAGGGTCTCTCTGGAAGCTACCTCTTTATCCCTTTGGATAGAGGTACGGTGTGCCTACGTCCCACCCTCCACAGACACTACCTATAGCTTTGATGTTGGTGGGACTTCACTGTTATGATTGATTGATTATTTTTCTTTTTATTTTCCTTTTTATTTTCATTTTTATTTATGTTTTAATGAAGTATTTTAATTTATAATTGTGTATTTAATTAAAAATAATAATAAATAAAAAAAATCAATCAAGCCCCTGACCAAGCCCCTGATCACCTGGACCACTACACCCTCTGGGGCTTGGTTGAGAGGCTTGATCTTGTGCCACATCAATGCCTACGTGTTAGATTTTGCTTGGATCACTTGGGACTCAACCAAACCCCATTACCCTTAGCCTTAGTCAGAACTCCACTACTCAACCGAACTCAACAACTACCACACATCTCACAAACACCTGATTACGACCCATCTACCATTCCCGGCCCACCAAATACTACCTAACATTTAAATTGTATAAGTATCTTTTATTTCAAAGTTGTTTATTCATGTTTGAACTTCAAATATGGTTAGTTAAAACAACACAATAACTAATTTAAAGGTTCTAATTACATAATATATAACTATATATTAAGACACTCACTTTCCTTCATGTCCATTGAAAGAGTGGGAAAACATTGAGAGCCAATAATTAAAGTTTAAGCAATCAAAGATCTCCTTTGTAGAGGGATTCAATTGCTTGTATATGATTAATAAAAGATTGCTGGTCAATGCTGGACAGTTGTAGACTTGTAGGGTTTATACTTAGCCAACTAAGCGGAGGCCGTCAACAAAATTTCTCACTAATAATTTTCAACCGTTGGAATTGCCACTTTGTGTCTTGAAGTCAATAACTAAAATATTTGCACAAAAGCAAAAGTTAAGTACATTAACTTGGAAAATATATTAATTTAATAACTTTAATATTGATTTTTTATTTATTATCATGAATACCATGAATACTACCTAACTTTCTGTAGTCTAGTAGTAACACATGACTTCTTGTGAGTTGATAATGTGTTGTGTGAGCATGAATACCATGAATTTCCTTGTTAAAAATGAATTTAAGATTGAAGTTATTTTATTTTTAATATATTTTAATTAATCTATAAATGAGTCTGCCAACTACCACCTATGATCACCACCTAAAAAGAAAGAAAAAATCAGTTAACATCACCGTCATGTCTTTCTTCCTATAGCCAACATGTAATGGCTATCTCTCTTCCTATTTTGCGGCACCATCCACCAAAAGTCCAAAATCATTGTCAACGAGAACCATCTCATTTTATGTTATCTTCCCTAAAAACGAAAAAGACACGCTCACTATCTATAATCTATGTAAAAATGATTACAACTTATATTTGTTACACTAAAGGTATAGTTGGAATTCAATTTTAAAGCTAATGAAATGAGTCTAAATTTACATAATCTCGTGAAAATTTCCTTTTAATTATTTGGGCTAATATGTTCTAAGTACTTCAATAGGTGTTTAGACCCACTGGGCTTGTTTAAATATACATGAATAGAGGTGCACAAAAAACCGGAATCAGACTTGATAAAAATATCATGAACCAATTTTTTTTAATATCCGAGTTTTTAATACCCGAACCCGTACCCAATCCTACTCTAAGGTATGGATAGGGTACACATTTCAGTACCAAAACGTGTACCCGGAACCGTACCCTATTTGTATCCGGTAATACCCGAAAACCCGAACCGGTTCCATACATGAACCGGGTGTTTTACAAATACCCGGAACCAAGTTTTTCAGATACCTGATCTATACCCGATATTATCCGAAAAATACCAAGAAAAATAATCCTAAAATGTGCAACCCCTTAAAAAATCCAATATATATATATATGAAAAATAGAGGTGTGCATGGGTCGGTTTGGAGCGGTTTTGAGCCAAACCCATAACCATAACCGATATGTCGGTTAATGGATATCCATAACCATAACCAATCCATTATGGCGGTTTCGGTTAATTGGTTTTGAAGGTTACAACGAGTCGGTTTGGTTCGGTTAACCGTAACAAAAAACAATGTATCTACACCTAAAAGTTTAGTACCAATTATTACAAAAAATGACATTACATAGTCCAATAAAATTTATAATCCATAATACTAATACCAAATACTAATAAATAAAAACAACAACGTATAATCCAAAAATAAAAATTCCAAGTTTATTCAATAACAAACGTTGAATCAAAACCATCAAAATGGTATATTCCGACCATATGTTTGGTAGAACTTAGCCTCAAACATATTGTTGGTTAAATAAATGGGTCGGTTCAGTTATAGCGGCTTTGGAATTATCTTTAACCAAAACCGACCCATATTTGGCGGTTTTGGAAATTCACTATACCGACCCACCGGTTATGTCGGTTATTGGTTAAAATCGGTTAGGTTATGTCGGTTATGGTTCTGTTAAACGGTTATGGCAGTTAAGTTACTCACCCCTAATGAAAAATACCCGAAAAAAACCTGAAAATAGGGTTTTTTCAATACCCAAAAATAGGGTATTCAAATACCAGTTTTAGAATACTCGTTTCTATACCTGAGCCCGATACATAGGGTATGGTTTTTAGATACAATACACGGATCCGAACCCAACCCGGATATTGCAAATACCCTATTTTCTAATACCCGGTCATATCCTAACCCGCTTCCATACCCAAACCAGAGTATTTGAAAAACCCGATTTGTGCACCTCTATACATGAAGCACATGTCACATTCATGTATGAAAGTAGAGGTGCACAAAAAACCCGAACCCGGAACCGTATCTGAAAAAAATACCCGGAAATGGTTTTTTTATACTCGGGTTTTTAATACCCAAATCCATACTCGACCCTACTCGTATGGTATGGATATGGTATGCTTTTCAGTAGCAAAACCTGTACCAGGAAGCGGACCCGATTTATAACGGGTAACACCCGAAAACCGGAACCGGTTTCATACCCGGACCCGAGTTTTTCCAATACTCGAAACTAGTTTTTTAAAGTACCCGAATATACTTCGAAACGGTGCAATTCCTTAAAAAGTCCAATCTATACCCTAAAAATACCCAGAAAAAGCTCGAAAAACCTGAAAATAGGTTTTTTCAATACCTGAAAATAGGGTATTCAAATACCCTATTTTTGAATACCCGGTTCAATACCCGACCCGAACCCAAAGCACAGGGTATGGTTTTTGGAGACAATACCAAGACCTAAACCCGACCTGGGTTTGCCAATACCTGATTTTCGATACCCGGTCATACCCGAACCCGGTTCTATACCCAAAACCGGGTATTTGAAAAACCCGATTTGTGCACCTCTATATGAAAGTTATACAATTGGGAAAAATAAATAGGATGCTGTTAGTTGTGTAACTTTACTACGTAGTTTTGATTACTACCCCTCCCCCCCTTCCCCCTCTCAATATGCTTTGGCGAGTGCCCTTTATAGTAAATTGTTCAAAGTTTAAAAGAGAAGTTTTTGCATATCACTCACCAGATAGAGGAGATAGAATGCCTTTAAGCTCCTCATGCTCAAATTTTTTTTGACCATTGGAGGGTTAGACCAACACATGACAGTAATGGAGTACCGGGTTATACTTAAATATCGTTTAATGATCCTTCGTGTTCCCAGTTGATGAGTCGTGTCCAGCCTGCCGTAAAGTTTGTTTAGATACCTTTAGTGAACATGCAGTTCACTGCAAGGAGCTATCGGAGTTTAAATATAGACATGACTTTATTAGGGATGTCCTTTGTGATATGTTAAAACGAGCAGGGATATCAGAAAAAAAAAAGAAGCTCTCGTGAATTTCCTGTCGGATCCACGTGAAGGGGAATCTACTCTTCGGCCACCAGACGTTCTTGTGTTTGGATTGGGTGGGGGGGCATGCTTGTGTGGACTTTACTGGAGTGTTTCTACTTGTCGAGCTTAGGAACACCAGGTTTGTTGCTAGGCAAGCTGTATTAAAGGCAGAGTCCATAAAATTTCTAAACACGAGAAGGCATGCGCCGGAAACCAACATGCTTTCATTCTTTTTTGCTTTTGATACATTTGGGTCCCTTGCCTCAGATGCGGTTACATTTCTGAAAAGAGTTTAACGGTTCGAGCAAAGTAACATATCGACGCTGAAGAACTTTAACTTTGTTTTCAGTAAGATCAGATTTGTAATTTAAAATAGGTTGCGACGTAACTTTTTACCCATTTACATGTCTCTCTGTTTTTATTGAATCCTTTTGATAACTTATTTATAATGAAAATATTGGATTTTTTTTTTCTTTCAAAAAACAGTTGTCCACAATGCGCAATATTAATTGAATCCCTCTCATGCTTTTAATTCTATAATAGTTAAATAATAAATAAATGAAAAAGAAACTTTTAAAACTAAAAACACGAAAAACTCATTAATTTTCCCCAATACCTCACTAACTTAAGGTTCCTTGGATTATTTGAGTTTTTTTTCTTTTCAGTTCTAAGTTTCGTATTATTATCATCATACAACCTGCAAAAGTGTTGTTTTTAAACCATTATAGCCAAATTAATTCCTCTCTACAAACCTTGATATAATAGATAGTTAGGATAGAAATCCTTGTAAACAGACATTATAATGGAAAATATTGAAGTGAGTTTAAAATAGTGTTTTTTTTTAAATCAAAACCACGTAATTTTAATTGGTGTTCGTGTAAGATTACATAGATAACATCACCGCGTTTCCTTTTTTTATATTATAATTATACAACATAAAATGACTAAATTTTTTTCTATGAGTTCATAATATTAACGGATAAAAGAATAAAGAGATCTCTATCTATTCGCTTTTCTATACCTAACAAATAAAATTAGTAAAGAGCCCATATTATAATTGTAGGTTTTCTTAGAATGTTATTCCGTCTCTCTATCCTATTAACCAAAAATATTAAATAATCATAACATGTAAAAAAATATCAAATTTTAATAATTCTAACTTTATCTTATTGGTTGGAGCTAAGTCAATTTTTAAAAATGTACCAAAGTATTGACCGTCAACGAGCATTTCACTAACGAAGTTTAATTCCGTTAGTTTTTTATGACATGTATGATGACTTATACGATGATTTGGCATAGTGACGTGGATTGCTTAATTATGTGATAAAAATATATTTTAAATTAAAATTAAATTTTCTAATCAAAATAAATAAACCGAACCACTTTTTTAAATGAAAATAAACGAACTGAACTAATTTTCAAACCAAAATAAATGAACCGAACCGCTTTTATTTAACAAAAATAAACAAACTTGACTACTGATTTAACAAAAATAAACGAACCGAACCACCACCAACGTTTTGTCACGAACCACTTCTGACCCGAAACCCATTCTCTTTCGACTTGAGTTTATTTTTATTGGAAAAGTAGCTCGGTTCGTTGTTTTCTATTAAAAAAATGTGGTTCGGTTTGTTGATTTTTGTTAAAAAATAGTGGTTCGGTTCGTTGATTTTTGTTTTGTTTATAAAAAGTGATATGACTCGTTTGTTTTTGTTAAAAAAGTGGTACGGTTCGTTTATTGTTGTTAAAAAAGTGGTTATGTTAATTTATTTTTGGTAAAAATGTGGTTCGGTTCGTTTACTTTTGTTAAAGAAAGTGGTTCGGTTTGTTAATTTTTTTTTAAAAAAGTAGTTCGGTTCGTTTATTTTGTTACAAAAAAGTGGTTCGATTCGTTTATTTTGGTTTGAAAATTTTAAGTTTAGTTTTAATTTAAAAATAATTTTTACCACATGAGCAGTTCACGTCATTATTTTTGTCACATCATCCACGTCATCAAAAACTAACGAATCTAACCCGATTAGTGAATAACTTGTTAGGAGGTCGAAACTTAGAACTGTTATGGTACATTTTTAAAGTTTCGTTTAACATCGGTCAATGAAACAAAGTTTTAGTTATTAAAATACATATCCCTTATAAGAATATATACTTAGATGAATAACTTAAATTTAATTACAAATAGTTATTCTATCATTAACCAGATGAATTATAACTATAGATAAATATCAAAGCTTGGTGTCACAAAGTTCTTTTTAACACATTTTTTTAAAGTTTTAAGTAAGTTATCAATACTATATATAATGCATCACTTATGGGGAAATTAAGACACTCCATTTTTAAGTAATTTACAATACTCAAACATTAGGTACAGTATTAACTAGGGCATACAATTTTCATCACAACATTGGTCTTTAATCGTTTACTTATATATTATTTTATTTTCACTTTAGACCCAACTGTCCCGACGATTTTTAAACGGTCATAACTTTTTCATACGTTAATATTATTTTAAAATAAATGGTATTATAAAAACGAACATTTTATATCTTTAATCTGAGTATGATATTGATATAGTTTTCGAACTAAAAAAAAACAATTTATGTAAAAGTTTTTGCGGTTTGGTTTTAATGGTTTTAAATTAAACATGAGCCAACTTTACATGTTTTTTTTGTCATCGAAAACAGAAACTGAACTATTTAAAATTAACACAAACTAAGCCAACCATTACCAACGATTAGGTTCCGATATAGTTTGTACTTCAATAAAAAAAATTGAGGAGTAAAGTGTCATTTTCGTTCCTATGGTTTGGCAAATAATGTGAATTTAGTCCAAAAAGTTTAGTTTTTGTATATGAACCCTCAACGTTTCTCAGTTCCTGCCAATTATATCCAAATCACTAACTCCGTTAAATTTTATTGTGAAGTCAGGGGCAAATGTCTTTTTACTCTTTCTTTATTAAGAGAACTGCGGTTTTCGTCCCTCTGGTTTGTCCAATCTTCAATTTTAGTCAAGAAGTTTCAAATTTGCAATTTTCTTCTCTATTGTTTCATTTCACTTGCAATTAAACCCGAATTCCCTAATCTTGTTAAGTATGGTCGTTAAATTCATCAGTGTGCCCTTCACGTGAGGGGCAATTTTGTTCCTTCTTTTTTTCATTTTCCCCAAATACACCTCAGACCCTCACGTGAGGGGGATTGTGAATTAAGACTAAGGTTTATTTGGGAAGAAAAACGACAAAACTGATCGTCACATGAGGGGCACAAAAATGGGTTAACGACCAGACTTAACGAGATTAGAGTACTCAAGTTTAATTGCAAGTGAAATAAAACCATAAGGAAGAAAATTGCAAATTTGAAACTACTTGACTAAAACTGCATATTTAGACAAACCAGAGGACGAAAACCGCTGTTTACGACTTAACGATAACATTTAACGAAGTTAATGATTTGGATGTAATTGGCAGGAACTGAGAAATGTGGAGGGTCCATATGCAAAGATAAACTTTTTGGACTATTTTGCATTACTGGTCAAACCACAAGGACGAAAATAACACTTTACTCAATGCAACAACGTGAAAGTTTCGGGTTTAAAATATCAAATTTCTAAAGTTAAAGGACCAAAACTGTCAATTCCAAACCTTAAGGTTTAAAAAGAAAATTCTAGTTCCCTGACCCATCGCGATACGGGTTGGATCAGAAGGGAAACCCATCGCGTATCATGATGAGATGTCTGACAAGCGAGGCACGTGTCGGCCACGTGGCACATCGTCTGCCACGTGTCAACACGTGGCATACCTATATGGTGACTGGTCGTGGCTACATCGCGATACGCGACGGGCTAGCTTAAGACCGTCGCGTATCGCGATGCCCCTCCTGGAAATGTCTATAAATAGCAACTACGGGTATCTCTCACTCCACACTCAAATTTCCACTCCTCTCCCTCTAACATCTCTCTAGAATCCCACAATCATATCCTTGATCCACCTCGAAAAGCGTGTCCATAATACTCGATCTCTATTCTCAATTCCTTGATATTTGTGCCACTTACCACAAACGTTCCAATCAAGAAAGAGATTGCCATTCCGACGTCCCGACGACTTGCCTCGTAAAGCGTGCCAGCGTGAGAAGAAGTGTAGGTGCCTCGTTGTGCGCGCCAAAGTGAAGTGTTGACCAAGAAGGAATTGAAAAAAGTAAAAGACGTCGAAGTGCTGCTCGATTGTCTAGGGTTATTATAAGCCGACAAAGGTAGGCATAATGGCGAATGAAATAATAATAAAATATTATAAGGCTTAAAACCCTAAGTCGAGGTTATACTCGATACCTCGATAAAATAAAAGAAAATATAACAAAGAAAAGAAAAAGAAAGAAATTATGAATCTTTATATATATGTATGTGATTATATAAATATTTGATTCTTTGTTATTAATATTATTTAAGTAATAATAACTATTCATAAATAATAAAGAAAAGAATACGTTTCTTAGAGAAGAAGAAATGTAGGGTTTTATGAAAATAAACTAAAGGTTTATAATATTACTTTTTAACTAAAGGTTTTAAAGTAAAGAAAAGAGATTTGAACTAAAGGTTCATCGAGGTAAAGATTATAAAAGACTAAAGGTCTTAAGCCGGATTGTATATCCGACTAACAAAAGTTTATACTCGTACTATAGGTGCGAGATAGCAACGGGAAAGAGCCTCAGACGGTGTTTGAAGCCGATCCAAATCCAAAAGGTGAATACGCCCCAAACTTTACAAACTTGTTTTCAAACGATTCAAATGTGTTATATGAATAGATTTACATGAGACTACGTGTCTCTAAAAACATTTATAAACAAAAGTATAAACCTTGCCCTCATACTGTAGTATACATTTTTCTGGATCCTTACATATGTGGTAAAATGCGGTGGGCACATCGCACCACACTTGGTTATAGTCACGCTCACCTGCGGGGAGTAATGACCATGTGTATACATATAGTACCTAAGTAATGTCGAACTCTGCGGTGTTTGCTGGGGTGCTTTGTGTAGAGACTTGAGTTTATAAATTGTATTATTTTAACGCTTGATTATTCCTAAGCCACGATGGGCCGTACCTAAGTTATGTCTCGAGGGGTAATCAAGTAAAAAGAAAATATTTTAGCGTCAGCATATTCACCAACATTCGTTGCTGACGTATTTTCTTAACATTTTGTAGGTGATCAAAGTTAGAGCTTGGGAAGACGAAGTGCTCAAGATTTCCGATGGCTCAGATATTTTTGTATAAACTTAAATATTAAAATGGTGGTTTGTAATTAAATAGGTAATACTTTTGTTATAACTTAAAACCGGTATTTTTTAATCTCGTCTTTTGTAAAGTAAATATTATATTTCAAATCCACAAGTTTCAAGACTTCCGATTTTAACAACGTAACTCTGATTTATTTACAATTGTGATACCAACTGTTGGTCATACGCCCAGGCCTAAGATGGGGGTGTGACAGGTTGGTATCAGAGCCATCGATCTTAGCGAATTAGGTATTACAATATAATACCTACGCTTCGATCCAAGTATAGGAAACATATTTTCATTACTTGTTTATTTAAATAGGGATAAGATAGGCTGGTAACCTTTTCTTTCCTTCCTCACTCTAAACCACCCAACGAATTAGATGTCTTTTAAGAAGATGATGGATAGCTATGTACGAAAAGCAAAGGAGGCTGGAATTGCCGAACCCCTACCCAAAGATAACATGAGAGAGGACTACTATGAGGCGTTCTTCAACCAAGACCAATACATTGACCGAACCAAGCCAATATATTTCTTTTGAACCGAGCACTGCCCAATTAACCTACCTGATAGTCCGCCAATGACAAGAAGTGATCCTCCAAGACATTCAAGCTACCACCCGTCAAACACACCCATGTACTACCCATTCGAAGTTCCGACGTATCACCCTTATGAGATTCCAACATATCAACCATCCGAGATCCCGCCATACTATCCATCTGGTGCTCCGACATACCTACCACCTAATCCTCACCCATCGTATGCTTTCCTCTCCAACTGACCAATCAAGGAGGAACCTATATCCAACTCATCTGAGTGGATGCAATGCCATTCTAACCAACGTAGATGGCATACCGGAACATCTGCCTTTGACTCTGTTGATTTTCTCCCCAAAAATCACGAAGGACCATCCCGCAAGCCCAAAATGAGAGTCATGATGCCATACGAAAGTTTCCACATGCCCTCGATAGTGAAGGAGACTGCCCAACTTATGGAATAAGAGGACCCTAATGAAGAAGAGTATCCGGAAGAATAATCCGAAAAGGACCCTGAGGAAGAATACCCAGAAAATCCCAATGAAGTGACAACACCGATTGAGGAACCATTCCCCCACCAAATTTTGAGTTATGGCTCTATAGATCCGTATATGAAATATCTCAAGGAACTCAAATCGTCATCAAGTTTTCCACCTTTTCAAGGCACGATCCCGACGGAAGAAGATCAAGCCATTGAAATTCGAGAACAAAATGAAGCGGCTAAAGCCTTTTTCCATTACTCCTCTGATTTGACCGCATCTCCGTATCCAGATCTGAAGAACCATTATGACGTAGTGATAATGGGCTATCGCGACCCACCTCCAAGGTACGGATACCCAAATAAAATCCCGCAATCACAAGAAGAGCACCTGAACCGAGCCTTGCATGAGACTGATGACCTTAGGAAGAAGATATCGGTGGATGAGAAGAAGAAGAAGAAGAAGAAGAAGAAGAAGAAAAAAAAGAAGAAGAAGAAGAAGATAGGAGACAAGCTTCTTTGGAAATGTAACAAATTGACTAAGGTGGTGAAGAAGTTTATGAAAGATAAGAAAAATGAAGATGAGAGATGTGCTGTGGAAGTTTTATGTGTTAATGTAAACTTTGTTGTTATGTGTAATAGTACTTGTAACAATAAATAAGGATAAGTACATATATATATATATATCACATAAATGATATATATATATATATATATATATATATATATATATATATGAATGTTGTATAAATAAAATATATATCATGTTATGATATATATATTGTGGAATAAATAAAGTGTGAATTTTAAGAAAAGAAATTTGTTATATTTTTGTTAAAAAAGAAAAGTTGAAAAGATAAGAAAATGTCTCAATAAAGTAACAATGTCTAAGCTTCCGAAAAGAAGCTGAGATAAGAAATGAAAAAGGGAAAGATCACGAAAAAGAATAAGACGAACAAATTCCTGACAAATACATGAATCAAATCCAGAAAATGATCAAAGAAGCCGTTAGGCTGAAAAAGAAGCTAACTCACAATCTAGACAATCTAAACATTCACAATATGTTGAACTTTCTCGTAAATCAGCCAAATCTCGCCCGAAACCGTCCCATGTTGAAGAGAGTGTTCATGAGTCAAATGCTGGAGATGGTGTTAGACAAGAGTTCAAGAAACTATAAATAACTGGTTGTTCGTTTAAAGATTTCAAATACTTTGGACCAAAAAAGTTTCATGGTGGCAAAGGAGCCATTACGACTGTAAGATGGATTGAAGAGATGGAGTTGATTGTGATTATAAGCAAGTTCTTCGATCAAGAGAAAATTTAATACTCTGCCCAAATGTTCAAGGGCGAAGCGTTAGAATGGTGGAACGTGTTAATTATGAGTAGAGAAAGACAAGTGATGTATAATCTTTCATGGGAAGAATTCAAAGACGAAATTTTGTCCGATGCATGAGGCCGACCAGATCCAAACCAAATTTCTTAATCATAAGGTCGTGGGAACTAACCTCCGAGAATATAATACTAAGTTCCATGAGTACTATCGCCTTGTTCCCCAGCTGGTTAACCCTGAGTCCAGCAAAGTTACCCGATACATTTGGGGATTGCCGTGGGAAATCCGCGACATGGTGAGGTCTCATCTCCCACAAACTGCTGACTCCACAATGGAGTTAGCTGGTTATCTCATGGGCGGCCTTGTCCGTAACAAAGAGGAAGACAAGAAGGTTACTAGAGGAAGCGCCCGATTCAAGGGCAAAGGTGGGGAACAACGCAAGCCAGGATATAATACCAACCCTCAATGCAAAATATGCAAGAGGTATCATAGGGGTCGATGCAACTTCTCTCCGTCTTCCACCGCAAATGTCTGTGAATCATGTCATAGACCTGGCCACACAACGACCGATTGCTGGAAGAAGAAGATGACTTGCTACAACTGCAAGGATATGGGGCATTTATGCTTTGAGTGCCCCAAGAACAAACCCACGACCGGTGGTGCGGGTGGAAGTGGTCAAGTTAAAAAGGGCAATGCAAGAGTCTTCGTTCTTGATACTAAAAAGGCTGCTGACATGCCGGAAACCATCACCGGTACGTTTGTAGTCAATGACACATATGCTAGAGTTTTGTTTGATTGGGGTGCTATTTTAAGTTTTATAGATTATAACTTTTGTAGTCTATTAAACGAACCTTTAACAAAACTAAATAAAACTCTAAGCGTCGAGACTACTAGCGGCGAAATAGTCAAAATCTCCGAAGCCTTTGAAAACGGAAAAATTCTTTTAGCTGGTTATATTCCGCCCATTCAATTATTGCCTATGACTCTTGCTGGTTTTGATATTGTACTTGGTATGGATTGGTTATCCAACAACCATGCTCATATAGAACTTCAAGCCCCTGATAAACGAACCATTCGAATTGAAGGGGACAAAGACGCTGGCCAAGTTAGCATAATTTCCATGATTAGGGCTAATGAATGTTTGAATCAAGGATGCTTAGCATTCATGGCCTTTGTTACCGAAGAATCCAAACCCAAAGAACTAAAAGTCGTACCAGTTATTTCTGAATATTCCGATGTCTTTCCCGACGAACTTCCTGGAATCCCTCCCGATCGCGAAGTAGAGTTTAGGATCGATCTTATTCCTGGTACTGCTCCGATCGCCAAAGATCCATTCTTGCTCCAACTGAAATGAAAGAACTAAAGAAACAGCTCGACGAATTGCTTGAGAAAGGTTTCATTCGACCGAGTTCATCACCATGGGGAGCGCTGATACTTTTCGTCAAGAAGAAAGATGGATCCATGAGGATGTGCATTGACTACTGAGCGTTGAACAAAGTAACAATCAAGTACCGTTATCCACTCCCTCGAATCGATGATCTCTTTGACCAACTTCAAGGCGCAAGTTTCTTTTCTAAAATCCATCTTAGTTCTGGTTACCATCAACTCAAAGTTCAAGCCGAAGATATTCTGAAAACCGCATTCCGAACAAGGTATGGCGATTATGAGTTCACCGTTATGCCATTTGGACTTACTAATGCGCCAGCCGCGTTCATGGATATGATGAATCGAATCTGTAAGCCTTACTTGGATAAATTTGTTATCGTATTCATCGATGACATACTTATTTATTTTAAGTCCAAGGCTGATCATGAAAATCACCTCTGAAACTTGCTTGAAATACTTAGAACCAAAAAATTGTATGTCAAGATCTCAAAGTGTGAATTCTGGTTGCACGAGGTGCAATTTCTTGGTCACATTATCAATGTCAATGGTATTCAAGTGGACCCCGCTAAGATTGAAGCTATCTCTAAGTGAGAAATTCCAAAGTCGCCAACCGAGATTCGAGGTTTCTTAGGTTTGGCCGGCTACTATCGAAGGTTCATTGAAAACTTCTCTCGTATAGCCATTCCCCTAACTTCTTTAACTCCCAAAAACATAAAGTATGAATGGGGAATAAAGCAACAAGAGGCGTTCGATATACTTAATTAAAGGCTTACCCAAGCACCTATACTGGCCTTGCCTTGTTGTCTTTAGTGACGCGTCTCATTCCGGTTTGGGATGCCTACTAATGCAACTAAGAAAGTGATCGCTTACGCCTCTCGTCAACTCAAAGTGCAAGAAAAGAACTACACAACTCACGATCTAGAGTTAGGCACCATAATCTTTGCATTAAAGATATGGAGGCACTATCTCTATGGAGTAAGATTTATCGTGTATACCGATCACAAGAGTTTGAAACACATTTTTGAGCAAAAAGAACTCAGCATATGACAACGACGCTGGATTGAAACTCTAAACAACTATGATTGCGTGATCGTCTATCATGATGGCAAAGCCAACGTTGTTGCCGACGCCTTTAGTCGTAAAGAACACGAAAAGCCCAAAAGAGTCTGAGCGTTAAGATTAGAACTCCAAATTAATCTCATCGAAAAAATCAAATCCGCCCAAACTTAAGCGATCAATGAAAACAAGATCTTCGATGAAAAACGTAACGGCACCATAGACTCGCTAGTCAAAGGTGACGATGGTATCCTTAGAATGGGAAATCAGATTTGGGTACCAATCGTTGGGGACTTGCGTAAAAAGATAATGAATGAAGCTCACAACTCCAAGTCCATGATGCACCTCGATAGTGACAAAATGTATCAAAATCTCAAACCAAACTACTGGTGGAATGGGATGAAAAAGGACATCGCTTCGCAGGTTGCGAAATGTCTAACTTGTTTGAAGGTCAAGGCTGAACACCAAAAGCCATCGGGATTCAGCAATCCGAACTTCCCGTTTGGTAGTGGGAGTTAATAACAATGGACTTCATCACTAAACTCCCGAAGACGACTCGAGAACATAATGTTATTTGGGTTATTGTGGATCGACTAACCAAATCCGCGCACTTTATACCCATCTATGAAGCGTACTCAATTGATAGATTAGCGTGTATCTATGTGAACAACATTGTTGCTTTGCATGGAGTGCCGTTATCTATAATTTCTGATCGAGACAGTCGTTATCTATAAGTTTGACAACGAGGCACTTGGCGCCACGTGTCCACACGTAGCACACCGTTCGCCATGTGTCCCGCCATGTGGCACATAATCTACCACGTGTTAACACGTGGCATACCGTCTGCCACGTGGCAGACCTATATCGTGACTGGCCGTGGCTACGTCGCGATATGCGACGGGCTAGCTTAAGGCCGTCGCGTATCGCGATGCCCCTCCTGGAGATGTCTATAAATAGCAACTACGAGTATCTCTCATTCCACAATCAAATTTCCCATTCCTCTCTCTCTATAACGTCTCACTAGAATCCCATAATCATATCCTCGATCCACCTCGAAAAGCATGTCCATAATACTCTATCTCCATTCCCGATTCCTCGAAATTTGTGCCACTTACCACCAACGTTCCAATCAAGAAGGAGATTGTCATTCCGACGTCCCGACGACTTGCCTCGTAAAGCGTGCCAGCGTGAGAAGAAGTGTTGGTGCCTCGTTGTGCGCGCCAAAGTGAAGTGTTGACCAAGAAGGAATTGAAAAAAGTAAAGACGTCGAAGTGCTGCTCGATCGTCTAGGGTTATTATAAGCCGACAAGGGTAGGCATAATGGCGAATGAAATAATAATATAATATTATAAGGCTTAAAACCCTAAGTCGAGGTTATACTCAATACCTCGATAAAATAAAAGAATATATAACAAAGAAAAGAAAAAGATAGAAATTAATATATATGTATGTGATTATATAAATATGTGATTTTTTGTTATTAATATTATTTAAGTAATAATAACTATTATTAAATAATAAATAAAAGAAAAGAATACGTTTCTTGGAGAAGAAGAAACGCAGGGTTTTATGAAAATAAACTAAAGGTTTATAATATTACTTTTTAACTAAAGGTTTTAAAGTAAAGAAAAGAGATTTGAACTAAAGGTTCATCGAGGTAAAGATTATAAAAGACTAAAGGTCTTAAGCCGGATTGTATATCCGACTAACAAAAGTTTATACTCGTACTATAGGTGCGAGATAGCAACGGGAAAGAGCCTCAGACGGTGTTTGAAGCCGATCCAAATCCAAAAGGTGAATACGCCCCAAACTTTACAAACTTGTTTTCAAATGAGTCAAATGTGTTATATGAAAAGATTTACATGAGACTACGTGTCTCTAAAAACATTTATAAACAAAAGTATAAACCTTTCCCTCAGGCTGTAGTATACGTTTGTCTGGATCCCTACATATGTGGTAAAATGCGGTGGGCACATCGCACCACAATTGGTTATAGTCACCCTCGCCTGCGGGGACTAATGGCCATGTGTATACATATAGTGCCTAAGTAATGTCGAATGTTGCGGTGTTTGCTGGGGTGCTTTGTGTAGTGACTTGAGTTTATAAATTGTATTGTTTTAACGCTTGATCATTCCTAAGCTACGATGGGCCGGACCTAAGTTATGTCTCGAGGGGTAATCAAGTAAAAGGAAAATATTTTAGCGTCAGCATATTCACCAGCATTCGTTGCTGACATATTTTCTCAACATTTTGCAGGTGATGAAAGTTAGAGCTTGAGAATACGAAGTGCTCATGTCACACCCCCATATTAGGCCTAGGAGTGCGACTCGACAGTTGGTACCACTTTTGTATATAAATCAGAGTTGCAGGTTATTAGCGGAAGAATTTACAAAACATGTGGATTTAATGTTAAAATATTTACATTACAAAAGACGAGACAAAAGTCTCGTTTAGATTTACTTGTTTATGAGTTTAACAAAATCATTATATTTTAATATTCAAACAAAATATCCGAGTCATCGGATTCTTGAGCCTTCGTCCTTCAAGCTCTATACTTGGTTACCTGCAAAATGTTATAAAAATACGTCAGCAAAAGATTTGCTGGTGAATATGCTGACGTTAAAATATTTTCTTTTTTACTTTGTCACCCCTCGAGGGTTACGCAAGCCTCGGCCCATCTTGGCTTAGGAATAACAAAGTTAAAACAATATCATTATAAATTCGTGTCTCTACACTAGGTCACCCCAACAAAACACCGCGGCGTTTCGACGTACTTAGGTACACAAGGTCATTCTCACTCGAACATACTTTGGTTCGGCCCATCGTGGCTGGAGGTCGTGACCAGGCGTGGTGTGATGTGCCCACCACATTTAACCACATATGTAAGGATCCAGACAAACGTATACTACAGCCTGAGGGCTAGGCTCATACTCTCGTTTACAATGTTTTTAGAGATACTCAATCTCATGTAAAGTTTTACACATAACACATTTATTTGTTTGAAAACAAGTTTATAAAAGTGGGGGCGTATTCACCTTTGATTGGGATCGGTTTCCAACACCGTCATTGAATCTCTTTCTTGCTATCTCGCACCTATAGTACGAGTATAACAATTTGTTAGTCGGATATATAATCCGGCTTAAGACCTTTAGTCTTTATATTACCTCGATGAACCTTTAGTTCAATTCTCGTTCACTTGAAAACCTTTAGTTTAAAAGTAATGCTTATAAACCTTTAGTTTATTATAAAAACCCTAGGTTTCTTTTTCTTTAAGAAACGTATTCTTTTCTTTATTATTTAAGAATACTCATTATACTTAAATAATAATAGTTATAACACAGAATTTATATAACACACTTATATATTTCTTTTCTTTCTTTCTTTTCTTTGTTATTTCTTTTTATTCTCGAGGTATTGAATATAATTACGACTTAGGGTATTAAGCCTTTAATAAAATATTATATTTTATTCATTTGATATTACGCCTAACCTTGTTGGCGTTTTGGAAACCCTAAGGATTCGAGCAGCACTCCCACGTCGCTTGATCAACACTTCTTACGCCAAACGAAATCACCAATCTTTATCACTCGTTGGCACGCTTCTCGAGGCACCAACACTTCGCGGCACGTACTCCAAAATGATTGTCGGGACGTCGGTACAGGATCACCTTCTTGATATACACGTCGTCGGAAAATGGCACGATTATCGAGGTATGGCACGGAAAACGAGGAATCGAGCACGGTTTTCGAGGTGGATCGTGGGCACATTTTTCGAGGTATAGAGAGATGTTAGAGAGAGAGAGAGAGATGAGAGCAGGTTTTGAGGTGTGAAGAACGAAATCTCGGAGGTTGCTATTTATAGGCAAATTTTTGGATCCCATCGCGGTACGCGATGGGTTCCTTGGCTGGCCCGTCGCGTAGCGCGACGTAGGCCTGGCCAGTCACCCAGTAGACTTGCCATGTGGCGACACGTGTTGCCACGTGGCGGTCGTCTTGCCACGTGGTGACACGTGGCGGCAGACGATGCCACCGTGTGCCACGTGGCACACGTGTCAGGCCACGTCATCGCGTATTGCGAAAACGTTGGTTCTATAATGATCGCGTATCGCTATTGACCCTCTTCCAGAAGCTTTGACCAAGCCCCATCGCGGTACGCGATGGGCTTGTCTTTTGTCCCGTCTCGTATCGCGTTAGGACAAGAAAACAGAATTTACATTTTAGTCCCTGGAGTTTGTATTTTGCAGATTTGGTCCCTTGACTTTGAAAAGTTGACATTTTTGGCTCGAAATTTCCGTGATGTTACAGCTCAAGATATCCGATGGCTCGGATCTTTTTGTATAAACTTAAATATTAAAATGGTGGTTTGTAATTAAACAAGTAATACATTAGTTATAACTTAAAACAAGTATTTTATAATCCCGTCTTTTGTAAAGTAAATATTATATTTCAAATCCACAAGTTTCAAGACTTCCGCTTTTAACAACGTAACTCTGATTTATTTACAATTGTGGTACCGACTGTTGGTCATACGCCCAGGCCTAAGATAGGGGTGTGACAACTCAAAATTGAGTTTAAAAGTTAAAATAAAAATTATTAATCTGCATATATTTTCACTTCAAACTAAGCACCAACTAATATATTATTAAGAGAATCATACTATGAACAAAGATAACTTTGGTCACATATATAATAAACCTTATTAAAATAAATAGAAGACGAAATCATAAAACAACTAAGATTATATAAAAAACATACTGAAAATCGGGCTAAATTAAAGTTGAAATAGACGTGTTTGTTTGTATTAAATAAAACTTTGTTTAACTGTATTTTAACTATGTCTATTATATATTATAAAACATATCTAATACTAAATAAGTAAATATTTAACATTTCAAAATGTACGGCTAGCTCTTATTTCAACCGGGAAAGCAAATTGGTGAACGGTCTCACAGTTTCAAACGGAATAATGAACACCCATAAATTTGTTACATGATTATCAAAGTATATGTTTCTCGCTGCATCGTATGGGCACTCTTCTAGTTTCATTATATTAACAATCTACTTGCTTGGTCTGATGTTTAGTGTGACCTTTTTAAAGTTGAAGTGTATTATTCTCTGTCCATGTTCGAGCCCCCTTACCAACATATATACTTCTGTTTATTTTTCTCTTCTTCATGTGTCATCAAACTTCCTGTTTATTTTTCTTCATGTGTCACCTAACGTTTAGATTAGTAAAGTTAGATTAATTAATTCTTTTATTTTCTTAGTTTTACTTTCTTCTTTTCTTTTTGTGTGTTTTAAGTGATTTTGTTTTTGTTTTTTTTTATTTAAATAAGTCTTTTTTTCTTTAGGTTACCTTCATGAAATCATTTTTTAGGTTTAGTTCGGTATCCCGAATCTAAATTAAAAAAAAAAGATTATTTTGTTGTATTTAACGTTCACGATATTTTTTGTTTAGTTCTGATGCAACATTTTGATACCTACCAAATTTGTGCCAATTAGCCACAGAAACGCACATGTTTCTTTTGTATGTTAATTTGTTAAGGTATTGACGAACTTATTTTTTGGTTTAGTTCTAGTGTCGTAACCCGACACCGACCAAATTTTGCGTCAACTCACAATTGCACTGCGTGGGTTTTACTAACCGACTAAAAGTGGTTTTAAATATGTTTTTTTTCTATCCTAAGTTATACAAGTGTTAATAGTATTCTATGTGTTTACATTTTTGGGTTTATTGTTGTTACTATTACGAAGCTAACTGATTCCTACTGCATTCGCGTCGTTGCACGCCGCAACGCGGAGGGGGGGGGGGGATACCTAGTTAAATATAAAATTAATTATGTGTAGTTTTTATATATTAACCAAATAAATTCAGTTATATAAAAAAAATTAATACCTAGTTGAAAAACAAAAGGTTTTAAAAATGAACTCTTAACATAATTTATAACTATTACCCTCTTTTGAAATGAACTCCCTTGTCAATGGCCCGTTTTACGGATGCTCTACTTGATGTAAGGCAACCCAAGAGCCATTTCCTCCATTTCATACCATATCACATCATCCATGTAATTTTAATTGTTGGAGTCAAACGCTTTATCAAGGTCAATTCTAATTAACCTCATTTCTTTCCTAGTCCTTTTCTCCCACGACATGCCCATCAAAGCAAATTCTCCCTTAATATATGTGGACTATTCGAACCAATAACTGAATTAAATTAACCACTTTCTTCAATCTTATGGCCAAGACCATAAATAACATTTTATACAAGTAACCAACATAATACAATGTCATGTAATCTTTCATTGTCAACGGTTGCCTTACATTTGTATATTAACCCCTTATATTCAAACTCTTTTACTTACAACATTTCCAAATACTTATGAAACTTAAAATGAATATGTTCGGCCCCGGAGCTTTTTCACCATCACACATCCAAACCGCCTCCTTTGTTTCTATTGTCAAGAATGGTTTTACCAATGAATCCCCTATTAACCATCGAAAGCCTTTTAATTTTGGCCTCCTTTCAATTTTTTCACTAAATTTGTTTTAGGATAAATGCCAAACCTCTTCTTTTACTACATCCAGATCTGCCTCCCATACAAGGTTTTTTTGTTTAGCCCTAATTGAGGTGTTCATTATTAAGAGGCGTCATTTCAGCCTTTACTTCAACTTGACCAATAATGTTTGTATATCTATCACGGTCCACGGATAACAACCTAGGTCTTCGAAGAAAAGGTTCATTCAACTTGTTTGCATAGTACTTAAAAATCCCATTTTTATTAAGTTAGCTCATTTTTCCATTTCCCATTTATTTAAACGGCCAACAAACATAAAATGACTAGCTACTCCATACAGGGTGACTATATGACAAAGCGCCACCAACAACTGGCCCAACCCAACCATACAGAGCCCTTAAGTGACTCAAAGTTATTTCCAGATCCGGGAAAAACCACCCGCCCGAAGGCTCTCTGTTGGTAAAACTCGAACGCCCTCAGGATCAAACTGAAGATCACAAAGATTATAGTTTTCCTTCATTAAGCCTCTCATGCTCCCCCCCTCCCTCTAAAGTGTTGTAAATTTCCTGTTTATTAAAAGACCACGAATTATAGTTAGGCTAATATTTGATTATTTGTTTTTTTATCACTTAAATATATATAAACGAAAGCTCTCTAAATTCTCTCAAGCCACCAGATCGCTTTATTTTTAAATGAATGTTGTTAGGGTACTTGTTATATACTAACGGTTGTTCTCTTTATATATCAATATATTTGATAGGTATAACGGCTGTATGATCAAGTCTGTCTAATCTTTCGCTACAAGACTCCTTCATGGAGGAGTTGCGGATTTATAGGAGATTAGTTAGTAGTTATTTTTATATATAAACGAGTTTATGATCAGCTAGGTCACAACTGAACATTTGTACTTCGCACACAACAGAGAACACTCTCTACAGTAGCATACACACTTAGCTTTCGTTGTAATACTGATCATATTCTCCAAACCTTGTATCCTCATTTTTTATCTTTATAAAGTGGTGATAGACGATTTGTCATCACCTGGGGTTTTTGTGTCGGCGATCAGAACAAGATTAAGGGCTTTTCCTCGCAACAAATCATTGTGTTCTTGTTAGGGCATAGAAATTATGCTAAGGATCCTCAATCCTTGAATAGTTTATGGATCACTTATCCTTGTGATATGTTCCAGATTATAAAGGATCTAGGATTCTTGATATTATCTATTTACTAATAATTGTGTTTGAATGGTGTTGTGTTTAATAGATATTACGGCTGGAAAAATAAGTCATCCAATTCTTGCGCTAGTGGACGACACCCGCACGTGGTCAAGAGAAAAGAAACGGCTAGCAGAGAAGATGGCGTAATTATAGGAAAGATAGTTAGATATTATTTTGTATATAATCGAGTTATTGATCAACTAGGAACGCACGCACACTTATTAGCTGATACTCGTATACACATTAGCTCAATTCTCTGTAATCACACACTTAGCTTTATTATATTCGTTGATCATAAACTCCACCCATTGTAACCCGATTTTGATATTAATAAAGTGGTGATAGACGATTTTTCATCACCCAAGTTTTTTTTTCCTTTGATCTAATCGAGATCAAGGGGTTTTTCCTCGCAACAAATCACGGTGTTCATCTCCATTTTGTTCATATATTCATTATTATCACCATAGCACTAATCCTCACTAAACGAATTTGGATACATTATCCTTAGTAGATTTTTATCCAAAACAATTTGGCGCCCACCGTGGGGTGATTGGTGCTATAATCTAGAAAATACCATATCAAATTTCAACCTTTCCTATTAATACCACTCTCAATGGCATCTCAACAATCTTCTGCTTCATCAACCATGCCATCATCCGTTTCTCACTCATCAAGGACCTTGCCACCGATGCCTCCCCCGCTAGCAGCAGCTCCAAGGATAACCGCAGCTGGAAACAAGACCCAACTACCAGTCTTCCAGAGCTCGAAAACCTTTGTTGTCACTTCGGTGGTCAATACTAACAATGATGTTTCTGCTATGTTTTCAGAGGTTAAAGCATACATGGAGCAGCAAAGCACGACTAACCAAAGGATCCTTCGAGAGATAGAAGACTTGAAGAAGGCTAAGAGGCCGGTAGAGGATCAAACTCCTCTGATGCCTAGGATGCTGGATTTTAACACTCCAGCACCCTTAGCTCAACCTCCTCAAGGATCATCCATCCTTCAACCTGGAGCCATGAATCTACAGACTCACGGACCCTCAATTTCCAGCAAGGATCATCTATCCTTAACCCGGGGTCCATGGGTCAACAGGTTCAAGGATCCTCAGCTTTTCAACAAGGATCATCCATCCTTCAGTTAGGATCAGTAGGTCAGCAGACACAAGGATCCTCGATCTTTCAGCAAGGATCATCGATCCTTCAACCAGGATCCTCTGGGTTATTCTACCAAGGATCCTACGACTTCCAGCCTCAAGGATCCTTCCTTCAGAATCAAGGATCCTCCGGAATACAGCATCAGAGATCTTTGAAAGTTTAAGAAGGAGATATTATCCCCATGCAGACTATCGCTACTGGTGGACCAACTCCTGTAGCAGACACTTCATACCTCAGCTACCCTTTTGGAATACCAACCTTCACCCAACAAGGAGTTAACACACATGATCCTATATCCTTAAATGCTAACTGTGGTTCCATGCAGGATGCAGGTATTAACCAAGCTATGGCTAAGGAACTGCAAAAGCTCAAGGATATGATATCCAGCGTACCATGGGCGGTCCGGCCGATCCCTGAAATACCTGAAGGGAGTTATAAGTCATCCCGATTCGCTCCACCTATCTGTGATGCTGAAATCCCAAAGCGATTTCAGACCCCCAACATGAAGACTTATGATGGTACCACTGATCCTGAGGAGCATGTCGCTCAATACAGAGAAATGATGGAAATCAATCCAATTCCTGAGAGACTCAAGGAGGCTTGTATGTGCAAGGGTTTTGGATCCACACTAACAGGATCTGCACTGAAATGGCTGCTAAGTCTCCCTCCTTACTCTGTTACTTCATTTTCTCATTTAGTTAACTTATTCAACAGTCAATTTTCCTATAGTAGGAAATTTGAGAAGTTAACTAGTGATTAATACCGAGTTATCAAACCTCATGATGAATCCCTTAGGGATTTTGTTACAAGGTTTGGCAGGGAAGCCCTGGAAATCCCCAATCTTGATATGGCTACAGCTGTTGAAGCATTCAAGATGGGACTTCAGAGGGGCTCCCCCTTTTATGATGATCTTGTGATGACTCCTTGCAGGTCTTTAGATGAGTTAAGGAACAGAGCACTGAGGTTCATACGGCTGGAAGATGACAAAAGGATTTAAGAACGATTAGGGGCTCAAACGAAGCAAAAATCCCCTGACAAGAAACAAGGATCCTCGTTCAGAAACAACAACTCGAAGCCGTACTCCAAATTCAACAACCAAAACGTCCGAGCAGTTGAAGAAGGAAATGATGACAATGAAGACTACCCGAGGATCTCAGAATATTGCTTCTCAATGGATACTCATGGTTTAATTTGTGCCATGAAGGATCTAGGTGAGAAGGCAAGGTGGCCTTGAAAGAACGAGAAAACAATATCCTTCAGAGACAAATCCAAATAGTGTGCGTTCCATGAGGATTTTGGCCATATGACGGAGATTGCATCGGTTTGAGGAGGGAAATTGGATACCTCCTAAGCAAGGGATATTTTAAGGAACTGTTGGGACGAAAAAAGTCAAGGATCCAGGATCCTGAAGAAGTTCTTTAAAAAGCAACTCTGCCACCATCAGATGCTCAAGTGATAACTTCATCTCCGGAGGCTCAGATATATGCGACACTTCTTTCTCTTCGGCAAAAAGGCACGCCAAAAAGACCAAGCTGGAGAATGGAGAATGACCAGTTATATCCACCACTTTGACGACTGACAAAAGGTTCTTCTTTGATGAAGAAGATAAATCAAACATCCAGGATCCACATCATGATGGTTTGATTGTTACTTTGTTTATTGCTAACCATTATGTTCGCAGGATCCTAGTCGATGGTGGAAGCTCGGTCAATATCATCCAACACGATGTGCTTCAGAAGATGAATATACTAGACTCAGAGATCATCCCAAGGACATTGGTTCTAGTCGGTTTCAGTGGCGAAACCAAGAAAACATTGGGGGACATCAAACTCCCAATCTACATCGAAGGGATAGATTCTTACCAAAATTTATGTGTTATTGATAACCTATCTTGTTGCAATGTTATTTTGGGCAGGCCTTGGCTACATGGGATGAAGGCAGTGGCCTCTACTTACCATCAATGCATCAAACTACCAACTCCTTGGGGAGTCGTAAGGATAGATGGTGATCAAGTTGAAGCCAAGAATTACTATTCTTCATCAATGAAGCCAGCTGATAAACAGACAATAGCATAGAAACCACAACAACATCCTAGGGACGTGCTGGAAGCTCGGGAGAGAGACATAAAAGAAGTATCCTTGGATCCCGAGGATCCAGATATGAAAGTGTTCCTAGGATCCAGTATCCCTAGTGAGATCGAGGAGGATATAATATCCTTCCTAAAGCGAAGAAAGTCCACGTTTTCCTTAAAACATAAAGACATGACATGTATTTCTAAGGAGGTAATTACTCACAGGTTAGGCCTTGATTTATCTGTTAAACCCGTCCATCAGAAGTGAAGGAAATTCGCTCCTGAGAGGAACACGATCATACAAGAAGAAGTTGAAAAACTTCTTAAGGCCGGTATGATCAGAGAGGTTAAGTATCCTCGATTGTTAGCTAATGTGGTTTTTGTTCTAAAAAGAATGGAAAGTGGAGGGTGTGAGTCGATTTTACTGATTTACACAAGGCATGCCCCAAGGATCCTTTCCCATTACCACATATAGACTCCATGGTGGATGCAACGACAGGACATGAGATACTTACCTTTATGGATGCTTCCTCTGGATTTCAACAAATTCAGATGGAACCATCTGATCAAGGGGATACAACATTCATGACTCACACCGGCATATACATTTATATTGCTATGTCATTCGAACTAAGAAATTCAGGAGAGACATATCAAAGATTAGTCAACATGATGTTTAAGGATCAATTAGGCAAGACTATGGAAGTCTACATAGATGACATGGTGGTGATATCAAAAAGGGCAGAGGATCACCTCAGAGATCTTGAATAAGCTTTCAACATCTTGGATCAGTACAATATGAAGCTGAATCTATCAAAATGCCATTTTGGTGTCAAAGCTGGGAAATTTCTAGGATACATGGTGAGCAAGAGAGGGATAGGAATAGATAGAAGCCATCATCAACTTGAAGTCTCCTATGAACGCTAAGGATGTCCAAAGATTGACGGGGAGAATAGCTGCTCTCAACAGATTCATTTCCAGATCCTCGGAGAAATGCAAAGACTTCTATGACATCCATATGAAGAATAAGAAGTTCGAGTGGACAAAGAAGCATGAAGTTGCACTTAAAGCCTTAAAGGATTACTTATCCTTAGCATCATTTTTGATGAAGCCTGTGGATAGAGAATCCTTATATCTATACCTAGCTGTTTCAGGAAATGCATTAAGTGTCGTCCTCGTAAAGGATCACGAAGGTGAACAACATTTCGTTTATTATGTAAGTAAAAGTCTAATAGATGCGGAAGCCAGGTATTCTCATTTAGAAAAATTAATTCTTGCACTTATTATGGCTTCTACTAAATTGAGACATTACTATGAATCGAATACTATTATTTTGAGAACTAATTATCCTGTTAAGAATGTTCTTAGAAAACCATAATTGTCAGGAAGGATGGCCAAGTGGGCTGTGAATCTGAGTGCATATGATATTCAATATGAGCCTAGAACAGCCATCAAATCTCAAGCACTAGAAGACTTTGTGGCTGATTTCAGCAGTGACATGCAAAATGAAGCTGATTTAGAGGTACAACAACTAGAAGAAACCAAGGATCCTTGGATCCTTTTCACAGATGGAGCATCCAATGTAAGAGGAAAAGGATTATGTATCCTACTGAAATCGCCACAGGGGGACATATTACCACAGTCTATAGCCTGTGAGTTCCAAGCGATAAATAATGAGGCAAAACATGAAGCTCTGATCGCAGGGTTGCAATTAGCTAAACGCATGAGGATCAGGTATCTTCAAGTGTATATAGATTCATTGTTGATAGCTAACCACTTTAATGGCTCATATGCTGCTAAAGGTGAAAAATTAATCAAATATCTAGTTGTTGTGAAGGAATTAGCAAAATCCTTCGAATTGTTTAGTATTGATCAGGTACCAAGGGAAGAGAATGTCGGGGCAGATGCTTTGGCAAACTTAGCCTCATCTTTGAAAATTCCAGAAGATACGAAGATCCCAATCATCCATATACTCTCGCCAGCTATAGGAGAACAAGAAGTTGGGGAGATAACAACTGACAAACAAATTATACTTTGGGATCCATCATCCTCAAATAAACAAGGATCCTGGATCCTCCCAATTAAGAAATACATTCAACATGGAAAAATTCCAGCCACAGAGAATCCGAAGTCCTTCATACTTAAGGTATCACAATACATTTTATTACTTGATATTCTGTATAGGAAATCTCTTGCAGGTCCATACTTGAGATGTATCAAAGATCCTGAAATTCAAGAGGTGCTCAAAGACTTTCACGAAGGAGATTGTGGTAATCACACTAGAGGTAGAGCTCTGTTTTCTAGGATTCTAAGAACAAGATACTTCTGGCCAACCATGAAGAGAGACGCCATGACATATTAAAAGAAGTGTGATGCTTGCCAAAGGCATGGAAACATCCTACATCAACCAGCAGAACCTATGTATCCTATATCCTCATCATGGCCTTCCATGAAGTGGGGCATGGATATTGTGGGTAAGCTACCTAAGGCACCAGGAGGAAAAGTATTCATGCTTGCAATGACTGATTACGTTTTAAAGTGTATAGAAGCAGAAGCTTTTGTTCAAGTCCGCGAAAAAGAGGTGATATCATTCATTTAAAGAAATATTATTACCAGATTTGGCATTCCTTCAGAAATTTTTTGTGACAATGGTTCCCAGTTCATCTGGAAAAGAACCACTAACTTTTGAGACGTTGGGGTATCAAGATGATTACCTTTACTCCAATGCATCCTCACGCTAATGGCCAGGCGGAATCAAGTAACAAAATAATCATCAACAATTTGAAGAAGAAATTAGGATCCAAGAAAGGAAAGTGGCCGAAGAGCTACCTTATGTTCTTTGTCCTGACATGACAACACCCAAGAATGCAACATGACAAACACTCTTCTCATTGGTTTTTAGATCAGAAGCAGTAATCCCTACAGAGATGGTGGTTTCTATAGCCAGAACAAGCATCCGTGATCATGGAGCCAATAGTAAAATCCTTCTTGAAGATTTGGACACTGTTGAAGAACTAAGGGATCTAGCTAAAATTTGGATGGCGACATATCAACAAAGGGTAGTTGGGGCATACAAAAAAGTATAAGGATCAGAAGATTTCAAGAAGGAAATTTGGTCTTGAGGAAAGCCTTCCAAAACACAACCAATCCGGCAGATGGGAAGCTAGCACCCAAGCGAGAAGGTCCTTATCTGATAGAGTCGGAGGCAGGAAAGGGTGCATATCATTTGCTCACTATGGAAGGCAACAGGTTACCAAGAGCATGGAATGCTATCCACCTCAAGAAGTACTTTTTCTGATCAAGATCTGTAAGTCCCGAATCTGGATCACTACAATATGATATCAACCAAACGAGTATTGGTGCGGAATGCCAATCCTCGGTGATTCAAGAACACGAATAGTAACAAGTAAACTAACACGGAATTGATTCAAAACACACGTATATATTGAATACGTCGGGTGCTTAAGCACTTACAATACTTGATAATAATGAGAATGAACAACCATAACCCTATACATCACACCTCTATATATAGGGAAAACAACTATAGGTCGGCCCAAACAACACCAAGCCCACCGAGAACACATAAGTGGTTCTCGGTTTACATGTGCACCCAAAACCCAACCTCAACTAAATACAAAGTAAGCTCAAACCATAAAACTAGGCCCAACAATCTCCCCCTTGGTTTGTAGCTTTATCTTTACTCTTCCTCCATGTAATCGAGATCCGCATCCTTCAATCCTCCAACCCAAAACTTGTTATTGATAATAGCTGCTACCATGCTTGTGTATTCTTTGGCGGCTGTTTCAAAAATACCATCAGCAACAATCTGATGTGTACTTAGTGTCTTGATATCCTTCTCATGAAATTTCAACAGATCCTTAGGGTCAACAAAACGGTATTGGCCTTTCCCCTTTTGAAGTTTGATAATTGCTGTGGCAGTAAAGTGATCATAAAACCAGAATTTCATATTAACTAACGTACCATCTGGAATAGCATTTGGCACAGGAATGTAGGTGGCTTTCTTTGTGGGAAGCCACATCACATTCACCAAAGTTTTCCTAGTTCGTGGATCCAAGACTCCTTTGGCTTTCTTCTGGAAAGATTCAGCAGTTGGCATAGTTGGAAAGCCATTATCAACTTGACGCTTGAGAAAGTTGAAAAAATTTGTTCCTCTTTTATCATTTGTCGGATTGGTGAATTGAGCATTTATTAAGTCACTCAAATCGACCTTTGTCCAAGAACCAAAGTCCTTCATCTTCTTATAATACTCCATTGTCCCTGAGTTTCTCTTGACCCACCACATGTTCTTATCCGCATCAAAACCCCAGGATAAGACTCCAGATCGATCACCATATTTTTCAGAAAAACCCTTTTTAAGCGTAACAACATATCTCTCTGGATGATCCGAAGACACAACATTCTGATCGGAGTTCTTCATTACTAGCAGTTTCTTCTTTCCCTTTTCAAGCAGCTTCTTCTTAATTCTGTTAGATTTTTCCTTTGTGACTGATGGTGCATTCAAATACTGATTTAGATTCTCTGTTTCTTCTTGTCGACTGACCCCAGTGTTATCATCTGGATGAACATTAGAATCCTTGACTTGATCAGTAGAGGGAGGTCGATATACCATATCTTCATTACTTTTGAACTCATCTCCGAACTTCTGAAATAGCCTTTGCTGAAGATCAAGATACATAGCTGTAAGACCTTCCATTCCAGATTGAATTTCTTTAATCTTGGAGTCTTTATCTGAATTGCTGACCTCAAGCTCCTGAATACGAACTTCCTTGATTACCGAACCCTGCTCGAGTTCAAAAACCCGTCATTGTAGAGCTTGAATGTCCACAGGAGCATTCTCAAGAACCACTCCTTTTCCCTTGTTCTGAAAGTAGGCTTCCTACATAGCAAGGATTTGAGCAACTTTATCTGAAACACCTGAACTTGACTGACCTTGATCAAATTGACTAGATGACCCAGAGGGGATATCTGCAGCATCAGTGTGTGCTATATCTGTTTCAAAATCAAAATCATCATCGAAATCATTAGACAACAGCTCCATAAATGTTGGCTAAGCAGTTTGTGTAGCTGGTTCAGTCTGTGATTCTGGGGTATGTGATTCTGGTTTATCGGTGATTTGTTGGGGGCTGGTGGTTGATTCTGGTGCTGGTGCTGGTGCGATTGTTGGTGTTGTGGTAGCTTTGGTTGTTTCGACTTCTCTGACCAACTCGCTTGATCTCAAGTCATCCCTTTTTCGTTTACGATGGATTAGATCAGCAGTTAGTTCTTCAACATAATCTTCCTCAATGTCTTCAGCAACTGTCTGAGGTGGCTTCAGAGCAGTTGACTGAAATAGAACTTTTGCAGCTTCGAGGGCTTTCAATCTTTCATCATGTGTAAGAGTACTGAGCTGACGGAGCTCTTCTTCATCATCTTCGTCGTCTGAAATCTCGAACGTTGCAGCACGTGGTTGGGTGGGAGCCACATGCTCGTCAGCAACCTGAGCCACGACAGGCTCAGCTTCGGTCTCAACGAAATGACCTAATTTTTCAAGGGGTTTCAATCCCCTGTAAACCACTTTGGCTCCTTTTCTCGACTGTTTCATCAACCCAAAGGAACTGGGTCCCACAGACTTCATATCCAAGGTCTCAACAGATTTAACCAGATCGGTGTAATGAAAGTCAAAAATCATCTGTAAGAACCTTGGGTACATCACAAACATTTCCTTCTTCTTTGCCCTTAGATTGCTCATCATTTCATTGAAAACGAACTTGGAATAGTTGTAATTCCACCCCATGATCAGAGCAGCAACGACAGACATTTGGGTGTGACTGATCTCATATGAACCCCCTTTCTACCCAAGATACATGTGAAGAAAGTGTGCAATAACTATCTCCAATAGGGGTGAAACAGTTTCTTGATTGCCGGTGGATAAGTGCCTTCATACCCCATTCTTGTAATAACTTCTGTAACTTCAGCTGTAGAGTACTCTGTTGGGTAGTCAGGTTGATCCCCAAACAGAAGTGCCTCTCTGATAATGGCTTCAGTAACAGTAACAGACTTCATCTGTATTTTGGAGCCGATTGAAGTAACTCCATCTGCCCCTTGAGAGTTGATCTTTGCATTCTTCCAGAAATCAGTGACCATCTTTTTGCAAATGACAGGATTCTCACGAAGAGCATGAGAAATCCTGCAAGTATTCAATCCAACAATCATCGATTTGAACTCCTTGTGAGCCAGTGGCAGATCGTACAGGTGACCAGCTATATTATGAGTCTCTACAAACTTTAACGGATTTTGATCAGTCATATCTGCACCAAACTTAACAAGTTAGATAGTGATTAAATTTTATGACATGGATCAAAAATTTATTCATAAACAGTTATTTGACCAATGGAAGCCTAAATAAAAACTCATCAGATAACCAGAAAATTTATACTGGTCCAAGCTCACACCACAGTGAAGGTTTGGTCTCAAAAAGTAGGAATTTGGCCCAACAAGGGGGATCTCGGTCCACAAATGGGTTTTCTGTCAATAATTTAACCGAGAACAAGGGTTCTCGGTCATAATTTGGCCGAAAACGAAATTTTCTTCCATGAAAGGGGAGTTCTCAGTCAGTGTTTAACCAGGAACAAAGGTTCTCGGTCAGGACTTGGACGAGAACAAAATTTTCTTTCACGATAAGGAGTTCTTGGTCAACAAAAGTCAACCGAGAACCCCATCACAGCTGTGACAGAAAAACCCTTTTGGATTCCACCTCGGAAAGCGAACCATAGTCTTCAATCCCACCGAGATCCCTAAAAACACCATTAAACCTGCAACACGCTGATTAAAATTAACCGAAAAACCCAACTCAAGACTAATATATTTATTATTATCCCAATTACTCATAACACTAGTGACCAGTTCAACAAGTCATCCGTAAGAACAATTTGTGAGACCACAACAATAGGTCTTAGTGATATGTAGACCTCATATACCCTTGTAAAGTACCTGCGAATCACAAACACAATCTTGAAGCTTTGATTAGTTATGAAGGTTTTGATCTCGGCAAGGATATTAAGTATTATAGTGGAGGATCTCGGCTGAAGGGTTTAGATATGGGTAAAACAGTAAGAAAAAAGAACTCTTTGAATATTTATATCACACTTAGCAGGCCGAAAACCCTTTGTGGGCCAAAAACTCTTTTTTTTGGGCTCAAAGTACGCCGAATACTAAACAGAAACCAGCCCACAACTCTCAACACTTTCAAAACTTTTAAAATAGCCCAATACATTCATTTCAAAGCCCAAGTTTGAAGAAATGGTTTATGCAAAGGTTCTGAGGAGAGTAATTTCGAGGAAAAACAATATAAGACATGACAAACAGAATAAACAAAAATAAAATAACTCCCTTTATTTTTAGCGTCAGGATCAAATTTCAGTTCTTCGTAAAACTGCCGTCCTTTTATGAAAAGATCCGAACATGGAATCATATTGTTTAAGAGGCTGTCACAAAGATTCATGTTCAGCATTATTATGACGCAAAGAGACAGGTTGATAGCATGTATAACATACTTAGCATGATTTTCATTGTATCAGTGATATGATTAGGGTTCAGTTCGGCATAAAACTTAGATTGACATCACTCATGGACCTGTGGTGCCTCCTATCTATTCTCAAAGCGTATTCAGCTTTCCTCAGATCACCCCAATTTGACTCCAAGCCCCTAGTGCTTGATCAAAAGCTTTTATGAACGTAAAATTTCTAGGCTTTAAGGTTGAACGTTGGATTTAGTGCCAATAAACTGACAAACCTTTCATTCGAGACATGACAGGACTTACTTGTGTGCCCCCATCTCTGTAGTTCTTGTTTTTCCCTTTAAGCCTTTATAGAAAATAACTTAGTAGTAGATAGGAAACTCATAAATAACTCTTCTGTTTTTTTTAATAATAATAATAAAAGTACTAGCACAATATTTTTGGTAATCAAGACACTAACGGGCTTGTCTATGACTGGGTAATTGATTTTCTGCCTATCATTCGGAGAGATGTATCTAGAGACATGCACCTGTCTTCAAAATGACCCTCCACATTAAGTTTAGCAAATTTAGTTTATATCACTTTAACTTTTGCGCATCATGGAAAGCTACCGTACAATATCAATGACTGTTCTAGGGCCTTTTAAGCTTAATAACTTCATCCGTTAGGCACAATAAAAACAATTTATCTATCATTTTCCAAAGGTTGGATCAATTTTCATTTGAAAATATTTTTGATGCTTCTAAAAGCTGTTAACTGAATAGTGATATCATATCCCAGAGAGTTAGGTAAAACACACGTCTTAAGCATTCAGTCACCCCGGTTACTATAAGCTTTCAGGTTAATGGCTATCCATTGTAACCACAAGTGGTTAACTGGACCAAACATGCATGAAAACACATGTCCTTCCAACTCAGAGTTACCGACTTAATTTTAAGTGAAAGAACACGAAACACAAAAAAAACATATCATAATCGCCCCGGATGCTTTCAGTCGTTGGGTAAATGGCTATCATGTGAAACTACAAGTAGAACACGGGACCAACCATATACAAGTATATGTCCTTCAAACTTGAGCAACCGACATAATTTTAAACGAAAATGAATCTTGAAAGACTCATTTTTTTTAAATAAAGACAATGCGCACACACCACACTATTTTTGACTTTTTGATTTTTCTCCCCCTAAATATGTGCAAAAACTAATAAAAGTACAAATTTATCCCCAAAAAGACTGAATCCTCGAAACGTAGCATTTTAAGAAAACTCACAAGCACATTAAATTTTGTTGTTCCGACCGGTTTTGTAAATAAGTCCGCCACGTTATTATCGGTGTGGACCTGTTCAAGATGAATCAATTTTCGGTCGAAACAGTCACGGCTAAAATGAATTTTAATATCGATGTGCTTGGTTTTAAAATGTTGGACTGGGTTTATCACAATAGCAATGGCTGCATCATTATCACAAAAAATAGGAGTGTCAAGAAATTCCAACCCGTAGTCCAGCAACTGATTTTGCATCCAGATAACCTGAGAACAACAAGCGGACGCAGCAACGTACTCTGCTTCGGCTGTCGAAGTAGACACTGTTTGTTGTTTCTTACATTGCCATGAAATGATCCGATCTCCGAGAAACTGGCAGCCAGCAGACGTGGATTTCCTGTCAATGTCATCTCCACCATAATTGCTATCAGCAAAAGCATAAAGATCAAATTCTGATTGCTTGGGATACCACAGACCTAACTTCGGTTGTCCCTTCAGATATCTAAAAATACGTTTAACAGCAATTAAATGAAAGAGTTTAGGATTAGCCTGGTAGCGAGCACATTGGCAGACTGCGAACATTATATCGGGACGACTGGCTGTGAGATACATAAGAGACCCGATCATCGATCGATAGTATATCTGATCTACGGGACTCCCTTCACGATCAGATTACAAAAGCGGTCTTTCAGCCATTGGAGTATTAGCACTCTTGCAATCTTGAAGCTCAAACTTAGTCAGCATATCTTCAACGTACTTTCCTTGATGTAACAGAATACCCTTTGGACTTTGGCGAACCTGTAACCCCAGAAATGTTGTCATTTCACCCAACGAACTCATCTCAAATCTTTTCTTCATAACGCCTTCAAATTCTTTGAAAATGATGTCGTCAACATATATATGAACCAGAATCAAATCTTTTTCGACAGTTTTCCTGAACAGAGTTTGATCAATCGTTCCCCGCTTGTAGCCGTGATCAAGTAGATGCACGGTCAGTGTAGCATACCACGCCCGTGGAACCTAATGTAGCCCGTACAGAGCCTTGTCTAACTTGTAAACATGATTTGGCTTCTTAGAGTCAACGAAACCCGGCCGCTGATCGACATAGATTTCTTCTTTGACCTCACCGTACAAAAACGTTGTTTTAACATCCATCTGATAAACTGTAAAGCCCATATATGATGCATATGCCAGAAAAAATCTAATGGCCTCAAGCCTAACTACGGAGCGTAGACTTCTGTGTAATCTAACCCTTTAACCTGGCGAAACCCGCGAACTACCAGTCGTCCCTTATTACGAACAATAACCCCGGTGTCATCTTGCTTGTTCCTAAAAACCCATCTTGTATCAAGAGCTTTCTTTCCTTCCGGCAATTTAACCAATCTCCATACCTTCAACTTCTCAAACTGATTCAGTTCTTCATGCATAGCATCAACCCAACTAGGTTCTTGAAGAGCCATCTCAACATTCTTTGGTTCGATTTGAGATATAAAACACGAGAACATGCAACTGTTTATGTGTCCGGTCTGACTTCTGGTGGTCACACCCGCTTCAATGGGACCTATGACGTTCTCAATCGGGTGATTCTTTTGAATTCTTGAAGGAATTGAATGATCAGAGACATCACAGTTAGGTTGAAGATTTGTTACATTTTCCCCGGAGTCAGTAAGGGGGTTTTTCCATCCAGACGTTGCTGTACTGTGAGAGTACGAGGTGCCGGCAACGTATTCATCTGGAATGGCATCGGGAAACAATGTGCTCCCGAATATCTGACGAACGGAACTCTCCCCCTCAACGTTTGCAGTATTCTCTGACGAGATTGGTTGTGAATGATCGGTCTCTGAAGATTGGATAGGCTGATTTTCGGTTGTGGTTGCAACACTAGTCATCTCAATTACCTCCTCATCTAGTGACGGAGATATATGAGACAGTGATTGAGAGTTGTCTTGAGTGATCTCCACTGTGGAACCACCTTGAGAGTCGGTGATGATGACTGGAACCACATTAAAAGGCTTTAAGAATTCATTGTAGTCGAATAGCCAATCAGGACCAACACGGGCATCAGTTTCATTTTTTTCTAACCAACGAACTTCAAAGGACTCTATAATCTGTTTGGTAGACCTGTTGTAAACCCTGTAGGCTGTATTACCGGCATATCCAATGAAATAACACTCATCTGCTGCGGACCCAAACTTTGGAGTAGTTTCTAGATTCAGAAATGTGCATGGACACCCGAAAGCTCTGAAATGTGCGACAGTGGGTTGATGACCATAAACAATCTCATACGGAGTCTTCATCTTTGACTTGTTGATTATTACCCGGTTCTAAACATAACAAGCCGTATTAATGGCTTCAGCCCAGAAAAACAGTGGCAATTTAGAGTCACATAACATCGTTCTTGCTGCTTCGATTAAAGTTCTGTTTCTTCTTTCAGCGACACCATTTTGTTGAGACGTCCGCGGAGCACTGTACTGACGAAGCACCCCCTTTTCTGAGCAGAAATGATTCAGAACTGCATTCTTGAATTCCGTCCCATTGTCACACCTGATTGCTTTCAGCTTTAGGTTCAGTTGATTCTTCATTAATACCACAAATTTCTTGATCAGATCTGCAGTTTCGCTCTTATTTGACAAGAAAAACACCCATGTAAAACGTGAGTAGTCATCAGTAATAACTAGACAATAAGAGCTGTGAGACAAGCTTAACACATGAACTGGCCCAAAGAGGTCCATATGAAGTAACTGAAAGACTAACGAGATGGTATTAATTAACTTAGGCTTATGAGATTTTCGATGATGTTTTCCCAAAGCGCAAGCCACACATTTTTCAACAGTCACAAAATCTTTGATAGGTAAACCATGCACTAAATTGTTTTTAGCAAGACGATTTAGATTTTTAATATTAGCATGACCAAGCCGACGATGCCAAAGCATCGCATTATGTTCCGACACCTTTTAAAACAAACAAGTAATTTCGTCAGGAACATTTTGGTTCATGTCGATCACATAAGCATTATTTTTTCGTTGTGATCGAACAAGAATCCATTCTTCTGGTATGATTATACCCGGTTTTAGAATTAAGCACTCCTTTTTAGTAAAATGAGTTGAAAAATCTTTGTCACAGATTTGCGACACACTTATGACTGTGCTTCAATTCTGGAACAAAATTAACATTTTCAAATTTTAACACACCGTTACTTACAGTACCCTTTTGAGTGATTTTTCCTTTCTCTCATCCCGCAAAGGACACATACCCACCATTAAATGTTTGAATGTTGTGTAGTTGGGTGATGTCTCCTGTCATGTGCCTGGAACAACCACTATCAACATACCAAGGTCTGATGATATTCCTCCATAGCTGTCCCTGCACAAAATGCGGGATTAGTTAGTTTTTGGTACCCAGTCCATACTTACACTGGGTGACCGTGACTCTTCAACTTTTGTCACAGATTGCCATGTCATATCCTTTTGATCATCAAAAATAGAATGATTAGATGCTTTCGCCGGGGATTTAGGCAACCATTTATGTCTGAAAGATTTGGAATTATAAGTACGAATGGTTGTCATGATCTCCGGTGATGAAACCATTTTCTTCTCCTGTTTAGGTCTAGTGTTAGTGTTTATATGCGATTTTGAACTTGAAACACCTTTACTAACCTTTCTTTTGATCATGTTGGGTTTGGTCTGATGAGGATTAAACCTGCCAGATTTGTTTCGATTCCAATCATCGTCAAGGAACTAGTCGAATAATGTCTAAACCCTTGCCTATATTCATCATGAGGCACATACGGCATATTCCTTTGACAAAATCCGTAGTAAGGAATGTACGGACGATGTGGACAATTTCTGGCAATATGACCAGGAGTGCCACAGTTAAAACATGTCTGGCGTTTTATGAAAAATTCACTCTGGGCAGCTCCTTTTTTGGACTGGTTGTGTGGACCAGTCTGTTTAGATTTGTGAGAATTCACATTTTGCCTTTTGAACTTATCACCTTGTTTGTCTTTGGAGCATCCCTCCTTGACAAAATTAGGTGCAACATATTTTTCTGATGTGTTTGAATTTTTTGAAACTTTGCTTTTATTTGAAACCACATTATTAGATTTTAAAGTCTTAACCGAATCAATCACACAAGAATCCTTGCTCTTTAAAACAGAGCCCACACAAACAGTCGGAATAACAGAATTCAAAACAGGAAGTTCTAAAGAAATATCAGAAACAATATTATTATCAAAATCAAAACACGAGTCATCATCCTCATCAGTCCATTCCTTCACAATCACTCTTTCTGCACATGAAGTAGAAACATTAGAATCATTCATATTTAAAGTAGACAAACCAGCATCCGTAGATCTGGTTTCATCACCTTTGTCTTGTTTGCCATACCTCATACCCTTTATCTTTTCCTCCTTTTCCTTGGTGACAGGGGTAGGGACATAGTTGTGATTGTAAGGTGGAGGAACTTGACTGTATCCTATTCCTTCACCTTCATTTTCTTTCCACCATAGCTGATTTTCAATCATTGAATCAACTACTTTACTGGAACCATCGAATTTCTTAAAATCAAGTTCAGCCTTTTCAAATTTGCTAGTGAGTTTCAAGATTTCTAGCTTGGAGGCTTCCAGTTTAGCAGTTAATTCAACGATTTCTTGTTTGCCATCAAGGTGATGACAACTTTTTATACTAAAATCAGATTTAAGTTTTTTAATGTCTTTTGTTAAGAGATTCTATTTTGTCCAGAAATCCCTTTTCATTTTTCTTAAGTTTAAAACTCTCTGATTTTATTCTTTCCATATCTCTACTTAGACTGTCATTATGAAGTTTATACATTTCTATTTTCTCACCACAATTCAAAGAACATGGTTGAAAACGTACCTCAGATGAATCCGGAGAAGTGAACGCCATGTATGCAATCTGGAGCTCCTTAACCTTCTCCTCAGCAACTTTTTTCCTCTTCAGATTCCTCAACTGTTGCGAAATTAGCAGTTTGATTTCCAATGTTCAGCGCAGCCATATGACATTCCCATGAGAACGTTTGAGCAACCATACCTCTTTCCCCATTACCTGAACTACCACCAGCTTCACCCCGAGCATTTCCAGCTGGAACCAAGGCCCTTTTCGTATTCCCCTCTTTAGCCGGATTGGTGCATTCACGAGCAAAATGACCTGACTCATGACAATTGTAACACCTGAGAGTCTCCTTGTTAAAACCCACTTTTTGATTATTTGGCATGTTCCAGTTATTTCTACCCGTCCTTTTGGTAAACTTCTTAACACGGAAAACCACCATGGCAATTTTCCACGCGATGTCCATTTCTTCAACATCATCAGGTTGAATCTGATCAAATTCAGTAGCAGCCATGGGTTGGACCAAGTCTCTGGCCAGAAACGCATGGTAACAGTTCATAAATCCTGCCATTAATGCAATATTTTCTTGAGTTTCTTTAGGTATAGTAGGAATCTGGCTGGAGTTTACACTGGAAGTGGTTTTGCCAGAATAACTAACTGACTGACCGGATATGGTAAAAAATACTGGAGCTGGATTAGGTGAATTTGATGACGATGATTGATCGAGGGAGGACGAGAACATCTGAAAGTTTCCAGGTGGTAGTTGAGAGGGCTTAAATAGTGAGAAACTATCTTAAGACATGAGAGCACTGTTAGAAGTAACATTAAATCCAGCAGCGCTATAAAAGCTAGCATGATTTATTGCCCGCTGTTTCTCATCCATATCGCAAGCCTTAATAGTTGCAATCATCTTAGTCATAGTCATTCTGTTAAGGTCTATGGTCTTTTTAATGACGGCAACATGCATGTCCCAATTCTTTGGAAGAGAGTTCACCAACTTGTTGTTAATCTCTGATGTTTATAGAAAGATTCCAGCAGTTCTCATTTCAGTTGCAAGGGATATGAACCTTTGAAGCTGAGATTCCAGTGTCTCTCCCAGAACGTGATTAAACATATTAAACTTCTGACGCAGCAGATCTTGACGACTTCTTTTCATATCCTCATTTCCCTCATAAACTTCTATCAGTGCGGCCCACAACTCTTTAGCCGATCGGAGTTCTCTAAACTGAAGTGCAATATCGGGCGTGAGTGCCATAGTGAGAGTTGAAATAGCTTTCTCATCTTCTTCGACCTTTTCAAAATCAGCATCATCATATTGAGCAACTGGCTTTATAAGGACCTCAGTTGATCCATCCTTTTGGTAAGTGATTACTTGAGGTCCTCTCACGATGCTTTTCCAAATTTTAGAGTCTTTCATCTTGGCATAGTGTTCAAAACGAAATTTTCATTCATTGAACCCTTCAGGAGATAATAAACGAGGTACACATGTAGCAGTACCCATGATTGAATCAAGTTCTTGGTGAAGTGACGAGTTAGTTGAGTTGCTGCCATTTGTTAACTGGGCCATTTCAAAAACTGTTACTGATTTTTAAGTCCAATTAAAATGTAAGTCCAATTGGAGAAGCCCAAACACAGACTGGGCAGAGAACAAGGATTTTTGGGCCGAGAACTAAGGTTTACCGAGAACTCGAAGTTGTCAATTCGTTGACCGAGAACCTAAGGTGTTGACCAAAGTTTTTGACCGAAAACTCTGATTTACTGAGAACTCAAGACTGTCAATTCGTTGACCGAGAACTGCGTAGGTTGACCAAATCAGTTGACCGAAAACCCTCTCTGATCAAGAACCAATGTAGACAGAGAACAGATTGACCGAAAACACCCTTTGGCCGAGAACTGAACTTAACCGAGAACGATGTTGATCTGATAATGTTAACCGAAAACTCATTGTAGCCGAAAACCAATGTGAGCAGTGAACCAATCTGGCCGAAATCTCTAAACCCTCCAGATTTTGGAGTAACAAACTTTCGAGAAATAAGGAATTTGATTTGTTTCTAGATTGAATCCAACCCAAAGCCAAAAATAAGACTTCCTCTTCTCCGATCACACACTCGTCGGAATAACGAACACGACCACCAAATATTAAGATCTTGAATCCGTTGATATCACACTAACGAGCCTGAATTCGTCAAAGGCTCTGATACCAATTGTAAGTCCCGAATCTGGATCACTACAATATGATATCAACCAAACGAGTATTGGTGCGGAATACCAATCCTCGGTGGTTCAAGAACACGAATAGTAACAAGTAAACTAACACGGAATTGCTTCAAAACACACGTATATATTGAATTCGTCGGGTGCTTAAGCACTTACAATACTTGATAACAATGAGAATGAACAACCATAACCCTATACATCACACCTCTATATATAGGGAAAACAACTATAGGCCGGCCCAAACAACACCAAGCCCACCGAGAACACATAAGTGGTTCTCGGTTTACATGTGCACCCAAAACCCAAGCCCAACTAAATACAAAGTAAGCTCAAACCATAAAACTAGGCCCAACAAGATCAATTATCCTTTGAGGATCGAATATCCTTACAGGATCAAGGATCCTAAAATTGGTGATATCTATCTGATCACTTATTCATTTAAGATTTTTATTTATATAAGGATAACATATTCTTAACATTTGTTTATTCCAAGTTGTAAGTAACAATGCAGGATTCTAGCCCACCTCTCCTTCATGTTTAAAGGTATCTTACTATTTCCCTTGGCCTAGCCCACGTTTAAGGTATGACCCCCGATGGTCATATCTTTCAAGGTTTAAAGGTTTTCACCTTTCTTATAAATTAGAGTTTCTACACTCTCGCCTAGAGCGCATGCTATCCAACGTATAGTCCGGGGCAGCGAGACCAGTACACGGTTAGTGGCTGACAATTTCGTTGTCTTCGGCTATATGGAGGATCCTATGATTTATGGAAGACGTACCAAACCACCGGTTTATAACATTTTCATGTTATCTCACGTTTCGGCTAAATCCCGGGTTAGGCGAGTTCCCAGTTAATGATTTACATAGAATTATACATCTTTTCGGCATCAAATAATCTCTAAAAACTGCAATTTCTATTTAATAACATAGCATAAAAGGCTACTTATCATAATAAAACATAATTACAGGTAAACCAAGCTTCAAACGAAGTAACAAGCAAAAAGACGAAGAAAAACAGAAGAAAACACAAGAAAGCAAAGAAACACGCCCCTATGCCTCAAGAAACACGCCCCATGCTTCTGACACAAGAAAAGACAACATCTGGAAGCAAAAGCACAGGGCCGTGCCTAACATACACGGGGCCGTGGACGGGAACACAGAAAAGACAAAGAAGAATTTAGCACATGTCACAAAAAAACCACGGGGGCGTGCCCACCAACCACGGGGCCGTTGCCAGCTCACACAAAAGATAAAAAAAATATGGCACATGTCATAAAAATGCACGGGGGCGTGCTCATCAAGCACGGGGCCGTGCCTCACCATCCAGATTGCCTATAAATAGTGGCTCATGTTGCACTCATTTGGTGTGCCTTGAAAAGAATTCTCTCCGGTTTTCACTTATAAAAACACACACTGACACTCACTTTGAAGATCTAGTGAAGAGTTTGAAGGTTTGGAGGTCATCACCACTAATCATCATCATCAACCATCATTACCATCATTAAGAAGAAAGATTCATCCACATTTGGTTAGATTGTTCCAAGATTAATCTTGTATTTGTTATTATCAGTCATCTTATTGTTTAACACTAATGCTCATTATGAGCTAAACTCCTTTTACCATCTAAAATCTATGAAGAAGCTTTGTTTTACTTGATAATTAATCAAGACATGTGATGTAGTCTAGTAAAGTACATGGTTATATTACAATTATCTCTTGATGAGAAATGTTTCACCATCTTAAATTACTAATTCAAAGTTGGTGGTTGTCAATTTCATTGGCAATCGTTCATGATCGATTCATGTTCTTGAAAGATAGAAATACTTTTGTTGGTGCATGATGTCAGTAGTTCAGTGTCTAGTGTCTGTAATCGAGTTTGTAATGTTTTGTATTTGATGTAAGCGAAGTTAGCTAACAAGTTCGCTGATATAGGCGAACTTGTTAGACAAGCGAAGTTAGGGACAACTTCGCCTGAACATGCCAGGCGAAGTTGTCGTGATATATATTGATTAGGTTACGGCTTAATCAATAAGAAGTTTTATTATTCGAGTTTACGAGTCAGAGAGTCCTGTAATCAGTGATTGATATCACGTGTTTAAGGTTGCAATATAACGAGTATTTGTTTATTGTAACGTGTGTTCGATTGTGTTAACTCGTATCATCTTCTACGCTCGTAACGTCTTACGTAGGGATTCCGCACCTATGTAGAACGAGATATCTCGTGTAGATCCGGCTGGGAACCTACAATTTTGATACATTATCGAAACATGGATCCTTATATTGTACTTAGAAATGATGAGATATAAGTTATGGTGTATTTTTCTAAACCTTGGTAGTCCGAAAATGGCTTTGCTTAGGATATCAAATTAGTTAAAGAAACCATATGTTAACGGAATGTTTAATTATAACCTACTTAAATCAACCAAGGGGAGGTTGTGTGATGAACTACAACCACCCGAAGTTGTTAGAATTGGTATTTGAGAAATCGAAGTCAATCCTAATCTTTCTACTTTACGAAACTACTTGCCAACTTAAATTGACATAATTGAGATGGTATGACATTAGGAAATGGTGGACTTTAAAATGCGCATACCATCTCCTTAGTGCCAAAGATGCTCACTTAAGGATTAAGGAGCTATCTATCATATATTGCTACGACAAGTTTATCACATGTCTACATATTAATTATCAATGTTAAAATGGAGTGGATTCTTGATCTTAGATGGTAACCTTCGCATAATTGAACAATTCGTTTAGAATTTCTTATCTTGGTCACTTATATATATTATATAAGTATTTTATATTTTATAAAAAGTTAAAAATTAACCCCAAAATGATTAAAACCTCTGTTTAAAGCAAAACAACGATTTATTATTAGAAACCTTTGTGTCCACGGATCGATACTTGGTTCTTACTAATACTATTCTACATATACGATTGGTACACTTGCCTATTTTGTTTGTGTTTAGTCTTTGTGGAAATCACTTTTATAAATTTAAAACACGATCTTGTGCAAAAGCAAATAATCCAACCTCTCATAATTTTACTACCACATGCAGCACACATCAAGTTTTTGGCGCCGTTGCCGGGGACACAGTACGTTTCTAAGAACAATCCAAGTTTTAATTTAATCATTGTCTATAATTGTACAATTTTTTTTACTTCCATTTTTATTTTTATTTTTATTTTTTTTATATACTAAAATATATAATTTTACGGCTAGCCTACTTTTTACCTTTAGTTACCTTACTTTACTCTAGCATTAATTAACTTAGACCTTAGATAGTTAAAAATAGCTTAGCCTAACTCGTAGTTTAACTTAGACTAACCTTTAGATTAACTTTAGCTAACTTTTACTTTAGTGTTTAATTTTGATTTAGTCCCATGTATGTCCTATACTTTTGAGCCAAAGCTTGTTTCTCCACTTTCTGAACCGAAACGACTCTTTCGTCGACGAACTCGCAAAAGTAAACGAGCTACAGAAACCACAGAAGAAATCAAGGACGAATCAGTACACGCCACCACATCAGGAGAAAATCAAACCGAAGAAATGATGGCGGCTCAGAACAATGAGCCGAACATGAGCCATTATGCCAAGCCAACTCTCGAAGGCTACGACAATGGAGTGGCTCCACCCGAAATTACCGAAAACTTCAAAATCAAATCTAGCACCATTCATATGGTGGAAAATTCAGTTCAATTTCATGGTCTCCTCGATGAAGACCCTCTTTCTCACATATCTCGATTCTTACGAATCTGCGGAACTTTTAAAATCCAAAACTGTTCAGACGATCAAATCAAACTCAAACTCTTCCCTTTCTCTCTCAGGGGCGAAGCCCTAGAATGGATAGAATCTATTTATTCTGGTTCCATTACCACTTGGGACCAGATGGTTGAACAGTTTTTCCTCAAATATTTTCCGCCCGATAAAACTGCCAAATACCGAGCCAGCATTACCAGATTCCGGACCGATGATGATGAATCGCTACACGCAGCATGGGAAAGATACAAAAGTCTTCTGAGAAGATGACCACATCATGGCCTGAGCGTATGGTTACAAGTACAAACTTTCTTTGACGCACAATCCAGTCAAAACAAACAGGCCATCGACCAAATCGCTGGTGGAGACCTGGGATCTAAATCACCTAACGAAGCATTTGAAGTCCTGGAAAAGGCCGCAAAGAAGAGTTTCGCTTACAACCCACAAAGATCTACACCTACCCATAAAGGAATACACCACGTTGACTCCAACACCCTTGTCACAGCACAGCTTGAAGCTCTTTCTAAAAAATTCGAACAACTTCAAGCCGAACTATCAAAAACCAGACCCACCTGTGACACTTGTGGAGGAAATCATAAGACGAGTGACTGTAAACAATTCATTATAGCCATGGAAGAAGTCGATTTCATCGCTCGACAGAACAACGCTTTCAGCAATAACTACAATCCAGGATGGAGAAACCACCCGAATTTCAGCTGGAAAGACGGAGGTAACACTCAACCTTTATCTGGATTCGAAAAAAGACCAATGAATCAACCCTTCCAGCCTAAACCTCAATTTCAAGATCAAAGTTCTAGTAGCCATCAAAACCCAAGCTACTCTAAGATCGAAGAGATGCTAATCCAACTGATGACCAAAACAAATGAAGCAGAAAAGAAAGCCGACTCAAGAGCTATTGATATCAGTGGAATATTATTAAAACATGAAACCGATCTCAAAAGTCAACAAGCATCACTCCAGAACCTAGAAACCCAAATCGGACAAATTGCCCGACAATTATCCGAAAGACCACCGGGCACTCTTCCAAGCAATACAATCACCAACCCGAATGCAACAGCTAACACCGTTATACTCAGGAGTGGTACAGCCACTTTTGTCTCACCAACTTCAGGACCGGTTATGGAGAAAAGTCTCCTGATGAAACGCAGGAAAGGCTGATCCAACAAGCACAGTACAGCCTAAGGAGCCAGTCCGAACCTATGTTCCGCCTATTCCATACCCTGGAAGACTAAAGCAGGAGCGATTGGAAGCCCAGTATGGGAAGTTTTTAGAACTCTTCAAGCAACTCCATATCAACATCCCTTTCGTCGAAGCTATCGCTCAGATGCCAAAATATGCCAAGTTTCTCAAAGAAGTGCTGACAAACAAAAGGAAGCTGGAGGAGCTCTCGCATGTTACCCTAAGTGAAGAATGTTCAGCTGTCCTCCAAAACAAGCTACCGACAAAGATGACCGATCCAGGGAGCTTTACTATCCCTTGTCTCATAGGAAATTTATCTATTACCAATGCCCTAGCTGACCTAGGAGCTAGTATTAATTTAATGCCTTATGCGGTTTTTGCAAAACTAGGGATAGGAGAACCAAAGCCCACCCGCATGAGCATTCAGTTAGCTGACCGATCCGTTAAATATCCTCGGGGCATTGTTGAAAACATGCTTGTCAAAATTGACAAGTTTGTTTTCCCAGTAGATTTTGTGATTCTAGACTTGGAGGAAGACAAAAGCGTACCTCTAATTTTAGGAAGACTCTTTTTAGCCACCGCAAAGGCTATCATTGATGTTTGCACCGGCAAACTCAATCTCAGGATCAATGACGAGGCAATCACTTTTAACATAGGAAAATCTATGCAATTTCCGCAACAGCACGATGACACCTTATATTGTGTTGACATCATAGACTCCATCGTAAGTTGCTATATGCGAGATTCCTCCATCAATACTCGCTTAGAAACACAAGTTTTAGACAAAACGCTCAACAAACCAATTTTAGAGAACGAAAATTTCAATATACGAAATCATTGAAAACAATGAAAAATTGAAACCATCAATCGAAGAACCACCAGCCTTAGAATTAAAAGAACTACCAAAACATCTCGAATACGCCTTTCTAGAAAAAGATTCTCAACTCCTAGTAATTATTTCATCTCACCTTTCTAAAGAAGAGAAAGACGAACTTCTTAAGGTTCTCAAAAACCATAAGAAAGCTATCGCATGGAAGATCATGGATATCAAGGGCATCAGTCCTTCTTTTTGTACTCACAAAATTCTCATGGAGGAAGAATACAAACCCGTGGTCCAACATCAGAGACGTCTCAATCCTAACATGCAAGATGTGATGAAGAAGGAAGTAATCAAACTGCTTGGTGCCGGATTAATCTACCCGATCTCGGATTCACCTTGGGTTAGTCCCGTTCAAGTAGTACCCAAGAAGGGAGGAATGACGGTCGTAATGAACGAGAAGGACGAACTAATACCAATGAGAACCATCACTGGCTGGCGAGTTTGCATTGACTACCGGAAGCTTAATGATGCTACAAGAAAAGATCATTTTCCACTTCCTTTCATAGACCAAATGCTTGAACGATTATCTGGAAAAATGTTCTACTGTTTTCTTGATGGATTTTCCGGATACTTTCAAATTCCCATTGCTCCTGAGGATAAGGAGAAAACAACCTTTACATGTCCGTATGGAACCTTCGCCTATCGAAGATTGCCATTTGGATTATGTAATGCTCCAGCCACCTTCCAACGCTGCATGGTGGCCATCTTTCATGAGATGATCGAAAACTCTGTGGAAGTTTTCATGGACGACTTCTTAGTCTTTGGAGACTCATTCGATCATTGTCTGAAAAACCTAGAAAAATGCTAGCTAGGTGTGAAGAAGTAAATCTAGTGCTCACCTGGGAAAAATGCCACTTTATGGTGAAGGAAGACATTGTTCTAGGTCACAAGATTTCTCAAAACGGACTAGAAGTTGATAGGGCCAAAATAGAAACCATAGCCAAACTTCCACCACCAACTTCAGTCAAAGCCATTAGAAGTTTTCTAGGTCACGCAGGTTTCTACCGCCGCTTCATAAAAGACTTCTCAAAAATCTCAAGACCTATGACAAAATTTCTTGAAAAAGACGCACCATTCGTCTTCTCTGAGGAATGTGTTGAGTCATTCAATACACTAAAAGACAAACTCGTCAACGCACCAATCATGACCACACCCGACTGGACCCTTCCATTCGAAATCATGTGCGATGCAAGTGACTTTGCAGTTGGAGCCGTACTCAGACAACGCAAATAAAAGCACTTCCATCCAATTTACTATGCCAGTAAAACTCTTAACGATGCACATGAGAATTACACCACAATTGAAAAAGAGTTACTAGCAGTAGTATTTGCTTTTGAAAAATTTAGATCATATCTAGTTCTTTCCAAAACCATAGTTTACACCGATCATGCCGCAATTCGGTACCTATTCAACAAACAAGATGCCAAACCTAGACTCATCCGGTGGATCCTACTACTCCAAGAATTTGACATCGAAGTTAAAGACAAGAAGGGAGCAGAAAATGTAGTCGCAGACCGTCTTTCACGATTAGAATGTCCAACTCCCGAAGAGCTTCACGAAGAAATTATCAACGATAATTTCCCACATGAGGTTCTCATACACATCCAAGGAATCATAGAAGAAAAATAAGAAAGTCCTTGGTATGCCGACTTCGCAAATTACTTAGCCTGTAGAATCCTCAGAAAAGGACTTACCCATCAACAGCGGAAGAAATTCTTCTCCGATCTTAAGTTTTACTTCTAGGAAGATCCATACGTGTTTAGGATAGGTGCGGATAAAGTCATTCGTAGGTGCGTAGCAGGAAAGGAGGCCTTAGACATTCTCAAACATTGCCATGACCATGAAGGACCAACATGTGGACACCACGGTACTGCCACCATGGTCAGGAAAGTGTTTGATGCAGGATTTTTCTGGCCCACTATATACAAAGATACACATACTTTGATCCAAGCATGCGATGCTTGTCAAAGAGCCGAAAACATCTCATAAAAAATGAGATGGCTCAAAAAGGCATTCAAATTTGTGAAATCTTTGATGTATGGGGGATAGATTTCATGGGCCCATTTCCTAACTCATTCGGAAATAAATACATTCTTGTAGCAGTCGACTACGTGTCTACATGGGTAGAAGCACAAGCTCTTCCCACCAACGATGCTTGAGTAGTTGTACGATTTCTAAAAAAACTATTTTCAAGATTCGGTACTCCGAAAGCCCTAATCAGTGACAAAGGTACTCACTTCTGTAACACCCTGATGGACAAGGTCTTAGCACGGTATGGGGTTCACCATCGACTAGCAACACCATATCACCCTGAGACCAGTGGGCAGGTAGAGGTCTCAAATCGAGGAATTAAGAGAATTTTGAAAAGAAGTGTGGGGATGAATCGCAAAAATTGGGCAGAAAAGTTAGATGACGCATTGTGGGCCCTTAGGATGGCCTACAAAACTCCAATAGGAACGACACCCTTCAAGCTCATTTACGGGAAGGCATGTCATCTGCTAGTAGAGTTAAAACACAAAGCCTACTGGGCCCTCAGAGCAGTGAATTTTGATCTAACGTCCGCCGGAGTAAACCGGGAGGATCAAATTCGTGAGCTCGAGGAACTGAGAACATTGGCTTACGAAAATTCCTGGTCCTACAAGGAGAAGACTAAACGCATACACAACGCTCATTTAAAAGGAAACAAAAAATTTCAAGTTGGCGATCGTGTACTGTTATACAACGCTCGTTTACGTCTTTTTCCAGGAAAACTGAAATCCCGATGGACAGGTTCATACGTAGTTGAAACAGTTTTTGACTATGGAACCATCAAAATTTCAAATTCAAACGGCCAGAAGTTCAAAGTAAATGGACATCGATTAAAACCATACATCGATGGTCCACTTAAAGAAGTTTTGGAGGTACTGACCCTCCAAACTTTTTAAAATAAGAGGTTAAGGAAACAAGGTCTGGCCAAGACCTTCACAAAACTAGGCCTTGTAAATAATTAAAAAAAAATTAAAAGTTTTAAAAAACCACGGGGGCGTGCTTTTAGACGCACGGCCCCGTGCCTAAAAGTGCGGGCCGGCATCTACGCTGCAAAAATCTCAGTCAGACTGGTTTGTAACAGAATTGTCAGAGTTAAAACACGGGGGAGTGCTTTTAGAAGCACGGTGCCGTACTCGGTATCCTGTTTGGTTATAAAAGGCACCTTGTGTCATTGCATTTCTTGCACGAACCAAAACCAAAACCAAAAACCCTCAGAGAATTCAGCATGCCAACTGAGATGAATGAAGCAATTCCCGTTTCCCGACATCCGAGAAACGATGCCTGCCATGTTTCCAAAACCGAGCATCTCTTGAAACTTCAAGAGCTCGTGAGAGAACTCACCAAAATGATGTCCTTGCTGAGATGCGTCTCGTGCAACTCACCGACTCGGTGGAAAATATGAAAATGGAACTCTGAGACATCAATGAACAACTCTAGTTTCAAGTTCTCGGTTTTACGTATTTTCCACCACCAGGACCATTCGGAGGAGGAGAGCCTTTCGGGGAACTCTAGGAAACTTAATTTTAGGCTTTTATGTGTAAACAAGTGCATTAAGCACAATGTGTTAGGACTTCGGGCTTAACCCGATTATTTTCTTTTTCTTAGGAAACACGGGCTTATCCCGTGGTTGTTCTAGGATCTTTAATTAATGAAAAGTAATTTTTAGATGACCGAGCTTCCAAAAATATCACAATAATCGTCATTCTAAAAAGAATTTAGGATCTTGAATCATGTTGAAAATTGAAAAAAATTCACTGTGAAAAAAAAGCACGGGCCGTGCTTTCCTAAGCACGAGGCCGTGGTCACCCCAGAATCTTTAGCATGATACGCGCTGACTCCGTACAATTCTCTGACTCAGAAACATTTATTCTTTTAGCAGCCCGGGGCCGTGTTTCTCAAAACATGGTGTTGTGTTCAACTTTCCAGTCTCTATATAATGCATGCATAAATTCACTATTCCATTCACACCAAACACAAATTACCTAAATGGAAGGAAAACGGGTTGAATGGAAGCCAGTGAAGAAGGGGAAACAACATGAATCCTCCTTCCTTGAGGAGAAAATAATGAGACTCCAATGCATCGTAAGAGACTAAGTTGAGAGCAACATGCAAACCGAGGCTCGAGTAGTCGAGTTGATTAACAAAGTCGACCTGCTTAGGTTCGAGAAATTCCATGTTATGGATGGCCACCACAAATATGTGACTTCCAAACTTAACTTTCTCAACCGAGAAATCATCACGCTCAACAAATAGCTTGACGAACTTTTGGAAGCCAAACGAGCACCACCACACATCCAGGACTTGTTCGGGAGTGGTGGCCGTTGAAGTTCTGACTTCGTTTCGTGTTTAAGTTGTTCCCGCTAGTACTATGTGTTAGGATCCGAGAGTTGTTGTACTTTTCATTTCATCTATCCTTAATCATATCTTTAATTTTATGTTTTAATGAAATATAGGATTTTTAGTTACCATGTTAAACTAACCAGGAAATAAACACCCAGTAAAAACAAACCAAGCTCGACAAACAAAATAAACAAAACAGTACTATCTGCACTAAGCAGCACGGTACCGTGCTTCTAGAAGCACGGGGCCGTGTTTTTGGTGTCAGGGCAGTTACGAGTTTTAACTTGACAAAATAACTTTCTCCAACCACCAACCCTATTTTTCATTGTGTTCTGAACAAAGAAACCGCCGACCTTCAATTATTTTGCTAATTTCTTCATCTAATCTTCGATTCTAAACCTAAGGTATGTTAATTTAACAATTGCATTATTCAAATTCGTAATTCTAGGTTAGATTAACCATAAAATTGTTCAAATCGACCAAATCGGGTCAAAACCCGAAAAGGATAAGGGTTATTATGCTTGATTATGATGAATAGATTTTTGAAAGTTTGATGGTTAGGGTTAATTGAAAGAAACAATTTGGGTTTTGGGTGTTAACATTAATACCCGACACACCATTAAACCCAATTGATATAACCGGTTAGGAACGAGGGTTCGAGTTTGAGTAAGTTAGAAATCAATATTAAAAACACGAGCCGTGCCCAAAAACAACACGAGTTGTGGTCAACAAAAAGTCAAACATCAAAGAAAACTGAACCAGAAGCAGCAGCATGGGGCCGTGCTTCTGAAAGCACGCCGCCATGCTTTGCTATCTGTTTCAGCAAATTGGAAATTTTTCATGAGTTTGGACTAATTTAAGTTTAAATTGCAGATGGCCGAGTATGGGGAAGAGTTTCATGCATTCCTAGTCTTCGGAAACCGGAAGACAAAGGACCGATTGGAAAACGAAAGATTAACTTACCTCAACAACAGATATCCTGAAGCCCACTTCCATGCATGCGAAGAAGCCCTCAGACAAGTTAACCAATGGGACCGTTATCAAAACATTGTGAAGGGACCTTGGAGACGGGTTTTTAGCCAAACAGGGGATTCAGTGACAGAACTTACAAAAGAATTCCTACCCTCGTTCAACATGAAGAAGAAAAAGTTTGACATGTGGGATACCAAGGCAATTGAGTTCCGATGTGGGGGTCTTTGGCATACAACTTCTGTCACTCAACTGGGGATTGATTTGGGTATTTACACGGTCGAATAAACTGACACAGATATCTGGTTCGAGGCTAAAACAACCTTTACAGATGAGGGTGACGATGATGAAGCTGAAGCAGGTGCCATAAGGGAAGAAGCTTGGGAACAGTTGAGTTATGAAACAGCAAGGTATAGACCGAGCGTTTCAAAGAGCACAACACTGCGTGACCCGCTGATGAGGTACATCCACCATTTGCTGAGTCATACCGTCACAGCTAGAGGCCAGAGAGAAGGGGTTGTCAACCTAAGGGATCTTTGGGCATTGTACTACATGAAAAACGAAATACCATGCAATATCACTATGCTATTCTGCAAGCTTTTCATGAAAAATGCCACTGCCCGAGGAAATTCACCGATCTTTGGTGGCCCCTGGATCTACAACCTCTACAGGGCTTATGGTGCAGACATAGAAGGAAATCCAAGCCCAGACTCGATAGCTCTCAACCTTGATTACTGTGAGAGCATGAAATTGGTTCAGCAAATCAGTCTGGGTGTGTGGAGATTTTGTGATAAGAACAACCAGGTTTGGGACCCAGAAGACCCATCAGAGATGATGATATAGGATGTGCATGAGAGACGACAGTCGCCACCCAGACAACACTGCCGCCGTACTTACCATCAGAGTGGAGGCCCATCTTCATCAGGGGCCGGCCCCAGTTCATCACATGATAGCCGATACTCTTTGGAGGGTATATATGGACTAATCGATCAATTCTCAACTAACACTACCGCCTCATTTAACAGGATCAACGAGCAAATGGCTGCCTCCGATGCACAGCGAGCAGCCGAGTATGAAGCAACGAGGCGAGAGATTGAACGATTGGGCTATCGCATGGACAGGCAGTGGGGACCGTTTGACCCGGACACGGGTAACTGATGACTGATGGAACAGGTAGATGGGCATGGGCACGGGCATGGGATGGTAGTATTTCATGAACTTATTATGTGTGTTTGAACAATTTACTTTTCATCGTACTTGGTTATTTGTGTTGGTTTGGATAATTTTATGGCCATGGGTGCCAAAGACATTATATTAGGCACTAATTTAGCCCGATAGGGCAAAGGGATGGATGATTCCATACCCAATTTTCAGCATTTTATGCTTGGTTGTTTGTGGATGTTTGCAGTTTTATATTATACAGGTAAAAAAACAGGAAAACAGACGAAAAACAAGGGACCCTCTGTCAAAATTTCGTTAAGCCTTAGGGAAGTAACTCTCCATTTTTACCCATTATACTCAATTAGAATTTTTATATTTTCATGAATCTTGTCACATTGAGGACAATGTGAGATTCAAGTGTGGGAAGGGGAATTACTTGACCAATTGTTTGTCGAACTAATTATAAAAATTCTCTAAAATAAATATTTTTGCAGCAGACAAAGATTATTCTAAAACCTAAAAAGAAAAACCAAGAAAATTTTTTGCAAATAACCAATCATTACATAAAAGTGAAAAGTAAGAAAAAGTTTTGTAATATTGAGAATAAATTTATGCAAAATATGGCGTTAATACCCAATTCCTCCGTTACTGTGAGATAAACCTCAGGCCACATAAATATTTTTTTCGGAAGCTTTGAGTGAGTCATATGTTTCGTGTGATTTAGAACTTGTCGCAATTATTCATTTTAAGACCGCATGAAGAGTTGTATAAGGAAGAAGGTAATATCTACACAATTCCGTCACACCCATTATCAAATTACAAAAACCAAAAACCCGATCACTTTATCCATTTTCACTGGTAAAATACAACACTGGTCTTTTACCTGCAGACCCTAAAGAACTGGAAATGCATTCTTTCGATTTCAATTTCCTTTACTGCATACATTTAGCAAAACCTAGGTTACCTCCAGAACTTAGGGAGTGAATCTTTCTCTTTAGCAATGGGGTGAGGAAAAAGTGGCGCCAAGACGAACAAAGGCCACCATTTTGTGGAATTTCCAAAAACGCAATGAAGAGAAGAGCCAAAAGATATGAACAATGCTTAGGTTGCGGAAACTGGTCCCACGAATGAAGATGTAGAAAAAGTCAAACTCAGTCTTAGCATGAATATACCGAGCTAATGAGGGTGGGGGCTATTAGGCTCAAAGCCGAACGATCCATTAGAGTTGGAAGTTATATTCGGAATAGGATTGAGGAAGAATTGATCCACATCCTCGACAAAACTGACCTTAAAAGAGTCATTAGGTATATAAAAAATAATAATAAAAAAAATATTTAGAAAAAAAGGAGCTAGCCATTGAAGACATCTCAAGACTCCCATCAATCAGTAGGAGTTGTATTTACCATCTTCATTAACCCTTGAACCAAAACAAAATACCAAATCCCTACTCACACCAAACCCTTTTACCTTCTGATCTATGCAACCCTTCGAAAAGGTGGAAATTTGAATTTGTTACAAGCTTATTTATCACAGGTCGCATTTTGGCTAAGAGTGTTCACATACATACATCACAGGTATGATCAGATATAAAACCGAGTGTGAGTGAACATTGTGAGAACGTGACGTTTTGCATAAACAGAAGCTCATAAAAACAAAAGTTCTCTCTTATTTATCACTAACATAAAGATTGGATATTTTGTTTTGTCTTCTTGGAGCTCACTTAAGGGATAGCTATAATCTAAAATTGCTGTTTTTAGAGGATATTTATAAGAGGATTGCTTGAGGACAAGCAATGTTCAAGTGTGGGGATGTTTGATGAACATAGAAATATACTTCTTTTCGGCATCAAATAATCTCTAAAAACTGCAATTTCTGTTTAATAACATAGCATAAAAGGCTACTTATCATAATAAAACATAATTACAGGTGAAACCAAGCCTCAAACGAAGAAACAAGCAAAAAGACGAAGAAAAACAGAAGAAAACACAAGAAAGCAAAGAAACACGCCCCCATGCCTCAAGAAACACGCCCCCATGCTTCAGACACAAGAAAAGACAAAATCTGGAAGCAAAAGCACGGGGCCATACCCAACATACACGGGGCCGTGGACGAGAACACAAAAAAGACAAAGAAGAATTTAGCACATGTCACAAAAAAACCACGGGGGCGTGCCCACCAACCACGGGGCCGTTGCCAGCTCACACAAAAGATAAAACAAATCTGGCACATGTCATAAAATTGCACGGGGGCGTGCCTCACCATCCAGATTGCCTATAAGTAGTGGCTCATGTTGCACTCATTTGGTGTGCCTTGAAAAGAATTCTCTCCGGTTTTCACTTATAAAAACACACTGACACTCACTTTGAAGATCTAGTGAAGAGTTTGAAGGTTTGGAGGTCATCACCACTAATCATCATCATCAACCATCATTACCATCATTAAGAAGAAAGATTCATCCACATTTGGTTAGATTGTTCCAAGATTAATCTTGTATTTGTTATTATCAGTCATCTTAATGTTTATCACTATGCTCATTATGAGCTAAACTCCTTTTACCATCTAAAATCTATGAAGAAGCTTTGTTTTACTTGATAATTAATCAAGACATGTGATGTAGTCTAGTAAAGTACATGGTTATATTACAATTATCTCTTGATAAGAAATGTTTCACCATCTTAAATTACAAATTCAAAGTTGGTGGTTGTCAATTTCATTGGCAATCGTACATGATCGATTCATGTTCTTGAAAGATAGAAATACTTTGATACATTATCGAAACATGGATCCTTATATTGTACTTAGAAATGATGAGATATAAGTTATGGTGTATTTTTCTAAACCTTGGTAATCCGAAAATGGCTTTGCTTAGGATATCAAATTAGTTAAAGAAACCATATGTTAACGGAATGTGTAATTATAACCTACTTAAATCAACCAAGGGGAGGTTGTGTGATGAACTACAACCACCCGAAGTTGTTAGAATTGGTATTTGATAAATTGATGTCAATCATAATCTTTCTACTTTACGAAACTACTTGCCAACTTAAATTGACATCATTGAGATGGTATGACATTAGGAAAGGGTGGACTTTAAAATGCGCATACCATCTCCTTAGTGCCAAAGATGCTTACTTAAGCCTTAAGGAGCTATCTATCATATATTGCTACAGCAAGTTTATCACATGTCTACATATTAATTATCAATGTTAAAATGGAGTGGATTCTTGATCTTAGATGGTAACCTTCGCATAATTGAACAACTCATTTAGAATTTCTTATCTTGGTCACCTATATATATTATATAAGTATTTTATATTTTATAAAAAGTTAAAAATTAACCTCAAAATGATTAGAACCTCCGATTAAAGCAAAACAACGATTTATTATTAGAAACCTTTGTGTCCACGGATCGATACTTGGTTCTTACCAATATTATTCTACATATACGATAGGTACACTTGCCTATTTTGTGTGTGTTTAGTCTTTGTGGAAATCACTTTTATAAATTTAAAACACGATCTTGTGCAAAAGCAAATCATCCAACCTCTCATAATTTTACTACCACACGCAGCACACATCAGTTTACATCCGTATCATTGGGCCAGTCCCTAGTTAGGGCTTGTCCCCCGTTTGGGCTTGTCTCTAGTTTTTTGGCTTGTCCCTAGTTCAGGCTTGTCCCCAATTCACGGGCTTGTCCCCAGTTCATGGACTTGTCCCCAGTTCATGGGGTTGTCCCCAGTTGCACGGGCTTGTCCCCAGTTTATCTTATGGGCATGTCCCTGATTTGATGGGTCTAACCCTAATTAATCTTATAAGTTCTTTGCACCAGATATTCTAAGGTGAATGATGAGAATCAAGACTTGTGGATTAGAAATCCTTAACTTATTTCTACAAGGATCATGAAAGGGTCACTACTTATGGAAACTCAGATCTAATTAGACCTTATGGTATGATTTCTACTTGCCAATTTACGTTTGTTTGGCTAAGATCCTTATAGACCTTTTTGCTTAAGGATTTGAAATCTTTAAATTATTTTTACAAGGATATTCTATCCTGAAAATTTTATCCAAAATTATTTCTTAAAACTTTCAATAGAGCAAAAGCTATATCAAACAAACTTTCAATGTAGCAAGTAACAAGCAAATAATCAAAAGATAATATTTATTAAAAACTTACTTAAAATTACCAAAAGTTAACCCGGACTTCACCATTTAAAAAATTGACCATCCATCCGGGTTAAAGTAAGATGTTACTAACGGTTTAGCTAAGTGCAGGAAATTAAAAGTCAGGGGCACCAAAGGCTTCATCCCCACAAACAGAGGATCCATCCACCTTTGCTACCCCTTGAAATTGTCTTAAGGATCACTGATCCTTCAACCTAATTACTATTATCCATAACAAACCATTATCCATGAAAACATTACTAAAGAAAAATAAAAAAATGCGCTCTGGCCTTGTCTTTAATATCCTTCATCGCCCGTTCAAGCAGCCTCTTCACCATCTGCTTCTGTAACATCCTAATTATTTTAATAATAAATAACGAAAGCCGTGTTAAGTTGTCGTGTGTTAATAATTAATTAGTATTAAACAAAGAAAAAGATCATGGACTTGGATTAATTAAGGTGAATTAAAGAGTAATGGGCCTTATGTCCATGGGATTTAAGGGATATAAATACCCCCTTAAACCATCCTAAAGCCCTAACTCTCATTTCCATCTTCCATAATCTCTACACACACTCTATAACACACATACACCTCCTTATCATTTGCGGCAGAGAGAAGGAAGAAAGAACGAGATCGAACGAACGTGATTCTTGATAGATTCTTAAATACACAAGATAAATACAAGATCTAATGTCCATAACTAAGCCAAACAAACACGAAAAAGGTATGCTTTGACCTTAAAGTTTACATTTTTATGAACGTTTAGCCTTGAAACTTAAAACGAGAATGGATCGGGTATAAACGAAACCTAAATAAACAAACTTGCTGTTAAAATGAACCTAATGAACCTGGTAACGTGTACGGCTCGTTAAATAACACCCTAGATCTAGTTTTAAATGTTTAGCCTTAACGGTTCATGCTTTAAAGGGTTAAGCATCGAGCCAGGGACGTTTAAGGATGTGAATACGGGTTATATCGAACCTTTGTAAGGTGTCGGGGTTATGGATGTGTCAAATACGAGCCAAAACGAGGTGATAGGATTGGAACGAGTGGCTATAACCAAACCCGTAGCTGCTGCGGGGTAACTTCGCCATATGAGTTCGTCTGCATATAAGTTCGTTTCTGTTAACTTCGCCACTTTCAAGTTCGCCTACTGATATGTTCGCCTAACGTATAAGTTCGCCTACTGATAAGTTCGCTCCTTTTAAGTTCGCCTGTGGCTAAGTTCGCATACAGCTAAGCCTCGCTTAAGCTAAGCTCGCTTGAGTTAAGTTCTCTTAAGTTAAGTTCGCTTACATGTATGTTCGCTTACATTTATGTCCACTTACAAATACAAGAGAGTTGAAATAAAGGGAAAACCATAAAAATGCTAAGTAAGCTAATACTAGACCACTAGATTAGATCAAACAAGTATTGATACGTGTAACTTATATACAGTTAGCAGAGCTCAACTAAAGATAGGATTAACTATTAGCGGAGAAAGAAACAGGATCCAGGTGAGTTTCTAGCCCCATTTCTTGTTATGTTTTCGGGGCTGTGTGCATACTCGATGTGTTCGTTAATACATTTATCCTAAGTGATAAGTGTATGCCTTATGTGATTATGTGAAAGGTATGAATGATTGTTTGTCAATACGTGAACGATCTTTGGATATTGGTTGTACTGTCAAGTTATAATGTTATGTATAATGAAGGTATGATATGTATGTATATATACGTGAATGTAAAATGATGTATGGTTGTATGGTAACGAAGAGGGTCCGAACCCTACTAATATTTGAGGAAAGAGGGAACCGAGCCCAAATAATACCCGAGGCAAGAGGGAACCGGACCCTACTAATATTTGAGGAAAGAGGGAACCAAACCCTAATAATATTCGAGGAAAAAGGGAACCGGGCCCTAATAATACTCGAGGAAGTAGGGCGTAATGCTCTTTATAACATAAGATATGACCGTAAGTATGTATAAGATAATAGTATGAAAGTATGTATAATGAAAGTATGCAAATATGAATGTATGGTATGTTGAATGATTAACAAGAACTCACTCAGCGTAGCTGACTTTTAGTATGCACGCAGGTAAGTAGGATGGGGCAGCTCGCTTGAGGGGAACAAGTGAAATTGAATAAGAGGCTGGCAACGGAAGATTCAAGACGTTTATGTTTAATGTTTTGTTTGTTTAAGAGAAGTTTTGAAATGTTTATGAAAGTTTTTATATCCCGCGAATGTTTTATTTTACTTTGATGATTAGAACGACGTTAATGAGTAAATCCAACGTCCAAATGCGAGGCACCGGTAACGGGGCCTTACAGCTGCATCCTTTCCTCCTTCAGTCTCCACCACCTCCTTAGCTCCGCTAGTTCCAGCTTCGTTTCCATCCGGCATCTCCACATCCTCTTCACCACCAAGAGCCACCAGAGCCACCTTCCACTTCTTCACATCCCAAGCAGCTTTGTCAAAAGCAGGATCATTGGCTTCTATCGCCATTTTGATCCTTGCATGCAGCACCGACATTGCAGCCCACATCTTTGCCTCCTCAGTAGCCTGCTTCACTTCTTCTTGGTGTTGGGCTTCTATGGTGGATAATTGATCCTCCAACCGCTTCTTGTCCTTGGTGAGCTGGGCCATGGCTTTATCCTTTGAGACTGCTGCACTTCCCATCCCCGAAAGGCTATCGCTCATCTGGCTCAAGATCTTGTCATAATGATCTTTGCAAGCATTCACAACCTATGACCAACAATTATATAAAAGTTAGAAGAATACTGGATCCTCAAATTCAAGACATTAGGATAGAGGATACTTACAGTGAGGGTCATGTCAAAGTGGGTCTCGGGGGCTCTGAAGATCTATTTCTCTTGGAAGCAGCCGACTTAGCCCTGGTAGTTGTGGTCCTTGGCTCGGAAGTTGTAGGTGCCTTCAAAGCTTCCTTCTTGATAGTTTGATGAGTAATCATGCTGTCGATATCCTCCAAGGAAAACTTGTTGGCGGCCTTCTGATATTTTTGAGCACCTGCAGGAACAAATCGACTGATAAGTATTCTCTTTTATTTTATTTTATTTATATATAGAAATCTTACTTGACATATCGGAATCTGAAGAGATGTCACACAAAGCCTCAATGAATCTGGCTTGGAAGGTTCTGACTTCGGAATCCAGAGCAAGAAATCATTTTGCTTTTTCTTCTATTCTAGGTAGCTTGGCCAGGGAAGCAAAATTCTCAATTGCAAAAAAGAAAAAAAGATTGAGAGTTAGATCAGTTATCACGGATTGTTTTTCTGTTAGGGATCCAGGATCCTACCCTTTTAAACCCAAGTTAAAGGTAAATCAGCCACACCAGGTATGGAGCTTCGATTAACAAAAAAGAATTAATTCCTCCAAAAAGAATCATTCAAGGTTACTTTTGAAATTGGATTGGATTGACGAGGCTTAGACTTCAGCAAACACCGGTTCAAACCATGAGTAGTTAGGGTATAAAGGTGAGACAGCTCTTGGACGCCAAAATCGATCTTCTCTTCCTCGATGATTCTTTCAATGGTGCCTAAAACCCTCCAAATAATGGGCATGGCCTGAATATAAGACATGCCGGTGGATTCGAAGAAACTTTGAGTGAAAGGAGGAAATGGGTAGGTATAGCCAATGAGGAAAGGTTAAGCCGAAAAAAAGACCCAAGTATGTGAATATACGTCGCACCAGACGGTGGAATCGTACGGTCGTAAAACGGTTTCAAGTGGAAACAGTGGCCGGAATTCGTCGATTTAAGGATCGGTGAACTTGCAGATCTCCATGGACGGATTGGTAATAAGGTTTTAAGGTTGCATCTCTGAAAGCTCAGAATTTTCAAACTGGTCGGAATGTTTAGAGGGAGAAGAAGAAGAGGCGACATACATTTTTTTAGAATATTATAATAAGAAAATAAGAGGAAAAAGGATACCTGAATGGTTACCAAGATATGTGGTTATAAATAATCAGAAACATCACATATATAGGCGGAGATGGTTAGTATTCAAGGTTTTGATGATAATTATTACTGACAACAGTCTAATCAATTTATCTTTTGCAGGATTCAAATTTCAAAATGACAGCTGTATTGCATAAACACCCGCCATTTTAGGGGCAATTGTTAGGGCAAAAAAATTATGCTAAGGATCCTCAATCCTTGAAAAGTTTATGGATCACTTATCCTTGTGATATGTTCCAGATTATAAAGAGTCAAGGATTCATGGTATTATCTGTTTACTAATAATTTTGTTTGAATGGTGTTGTGTTTAATAGATATAACAGCTGGAAGACTAAGTCATCCTATTCTTGCGCTAGTGGAAGACTCCCGCACGTGGTCAAGAGAAAAGAAACGGCTAGTGGAGAAGATGGCGTAATTATAGGAAAGATAGTTAGATATTATTTTGTATATAATCGAGTTATTGATCAACTAGGAACGCACACACACTTATTAGCTAATACTCGTATACACATTAGCTCAATTCTCTGTAATCACACACTTAGCTTTATTGTATTTGTTGATCATAAATCCACCCATTGTAACCCGATTTTGATACTAATAAAGTGGTGATAGAAGATTTGTCATCACCCGGGGTTTTTTTTCCCTTTGATCTAATCGATATCAAGGGGTTTTTCCTCGCAACATATCACGGTGTTCATCTCCATTTTGTTCATATATTCATTATTATCACCATAGCAATAATCCTCACCAAACGAATTTGGATACATTATCCTTAGTAGATTTTTATCCAAAACAGTTCTCGTTTACATTCGCTTCATAATCGATATTATCATTTAAGCACTAAACCTCACTTTACAAATTTGGTTACATTATCCTTAGCCGATTTTTGACCAAAAAAATTTGGCGCCCACCTTGGGGCAATCGGTGCTATAATCCAGATTGTTTCCTATCAATTTTCAACCTTTCTTACCCATATCATCATCAATGGCCTCTCAACAATCTTCTGCTTCATCCACCATGCCTTTATCAGTTTCTCACCCACCAAAAACCTTACCACCGATGCCTCATCCGCTAGCAGCAACCCCAAGAACCACCGCGGCTGGAAACAAGACACAACTTCTAGTGTTCCAGAGCTCAAAGACCGCTGCTGCCACTTCGGTGGTTAACTCTAACAATGATGTTTCTGCTATGTTTTCACAGGTTAAAGCATATACGGAGTAGCAGAGCAGGACCAACCAGAAGATTCTTCGCGAGATAGAAGATCTCAAGAAGACTAAAAGGCCTCTGGAGGATAAGACTCCTTTGGTGCCTAGGATGCTGGATTTCAACACTCCAGGAACCTTGGCTCAACCTGCACAAGGATCATCTATCCTTCAACCATGGTCCATGGGTCAATAGGCTCAGGGATCCTCGATTTACCAACAGGGATCATCTATCCTTCAACCTGGGTCCATGGGTCAACAAACTCAAGGACCCTTATTCTTTCAACAAGGGTCATCCATCCTTAAGCCTGGATCCTTTAACTTCCCACCTCAAGGATCCTTCTGGCATAATCAGGGATCCTTAGGGATTCAACATCAAAGGTCTTCAGATGTTCATGAAGGAGACATCATCCCCATGCAAACCATTGCCTCTAGTGGACCAACTTCCATAGCAGATGCTTCTTATCAAGGCTAGTTGTCTCGGACGCCAACTTTCGCTCAACAAAGAGGTAAATCCTATGATCCTGTATCCTTAAACACTAACCTTGGTTAAATGGAGAATACAGATATCAACCACGCTATGGCTAAGGTCTGTCCAATTCCTGAAATACCAGAAGGGAGCCACAAGTTATCCAGATTCGCTCCACCAATATGTGATGTGGAGATCCCAAAACGCTTTCAAACCTCCAACATGAAGGTGTATGATGGGACCACTGATCTAGAAGAGCATGTGGCTTAGTATAGGGAAAGGATGGAGATCAATCCAATTCCTGAAAGACTCAAGGAAGCTTGTTTATGCAAGGGTTTCGGATTCACGTTAACAAGATCTGCACTTAAATGGATGCTAAGTCTTCCTCCCTACTCCGTTAATTCTTTTTCATAATTAGTTAATTTGTTCAATAGCCAATTTTCTTGAAAATTTGAACTATTAACTAGTGATTTAGATAGAGTTGTCCAACTACGTGATGAATCCATAAGGGATTTTGTTATAAAGTTTGGCAGGAAAGCCCTAGAGATCCCTAATCTTGATATGACTACGGCTGTTGAAGCATTCAAGATGGGACTTCAAAGGGGCTCCCCATTTTATGACGATCTTGTAATGACTCAACGCAGGACTTTAGATGAAGTCAGAACAGGGCACTCATGTTTATAAGGCTAGAAGATGACAAAAAGGTCCAAGACCGGTTAGGAGCTCCAACGAAACAAGAGTCACCTAACCAGAAACAAGGATCCTGATTCAGAAATAACAACTCAAAGCCTTAAAGGATTACTTATCTCAGCACCAGCCTTAAGGAAGCCTGTGGATGGAGAATCCATATAATTGTACCTAGCTGTCTCAGGATATGCAGTAAGTGTTATCCTTGTAAAGGATCATGAGGGTGAGCATCATCCCATTTATTATGTAAGTAAAAGTCTTCTACATGCTGAAGCCATGTACTCTCATTTCGAAACATTAATTCTCGCACTTATTATGGCTTCTACTAAGTTAAGACACTATTTTGAAACACATTCTATTATTTTGAGAACTAATTATCCTATTAAGAATGTGCTTAGAAAGCCAGAATTGTCAGGAAGTGTTAGTGCATGGTTTTGCGTCTAGAGTCTTTGTAATTATCATTAATGTTTATTTAATATTTAAATGTAATATTTAATGTTTATTTAGACTAATTCGTTATGTTTGAGTCTAGTTCACTAGGAATGTTAGCGAACTAAGACTAGTTCGTTAAGGTTAAGTCTAGTTCGCTAGGAATGTTAGCGAACTAGGACATTATATTGTATTCCCTCCTGATTCGTTAGGGGATGTTAACGAATCAGGGGGTGGTTCGTTAAGTTAATTTATTAAACGAAGGGGATGCTGGTTCGCTAGGGGATGTTAGCGAACCAGATCGTCTTCTATAAATAGTGAACCACTGTTCACTTGTACATGTTGAAGTTTTGAGAGAATTAATATTATTTAGAAAAATTTAAAGTATTCACTCTCTCTCTCTCAAGCTTCACAATAAACATACTGATAATATATACTACATACTAATAGCAATCAAACTAACGTATTAGAGAGTTAGATCTGGATAATTAATATTAACATATAGATCTGGAGTAGATCTAAGTTATTATATATATTGATTAGAACGATTATAAACGGGATCAAACAAGTGGTATCAGAGCTTTCGGGGCTCAATTCGCTTGGTTTGATTGTTATTGTTATAGTTTTCATGTTTATTTTCTGTTTGGATTGATTTTGAATCGATTTGAGTTGATTTGGATTGAATCTGGATGGATTAGAGTGAATCTGGTTTAGTTAAAGTATTATTGATGTTCAATTGAGTGGAATTGGATTGTGGATTGGATTTGTGATGTTTATTGTGTTTTCGGTTTGAGTCCATAAACAGGGGATTAGTTTTGGTCGGAATTGGTTAATGTATTGTGATAATCGATTACGAGATGTGTTGAGTTGAATTTTTTGTTGTGATTACGAAGATTTTGGTATATTATTTATTAAGTTTGGTTAAGAATTGAGTGAGTATTACGAATCAGGAATTGATAAGTTTCTGGGTTTGATCTTCATATTTCTGGAAAATTGTTCTTGAATGTTTGAAGATTTGAAGATGAATGCGATTCATTATAAAGTTTCAAGCGATTCGCTATGTCTTTAATTTGATTCGCTATCAGTTCTTGCCATTCGCTAATCAGTTCGCTAACTGATTCGTGTAAGTTAATTAATTCGTGTTATCTAGTTCGCTAAACTAGATAACTGATTCTTTTGACACGTGTTTGTCTTGGAATTTGTGCTCTAACAACTTTTTGCCACATGGCTGAAAGGAATCAAGTTTGTTACAAACAGTTGTAACAACCTGATTCGTTATAGTATAATTCGCTATAGTGTTGATTCGTTATCAACTGTAGCTGATTCGTTATCTTAATTCGCTAAGCACTTCTTAGTAATTCGTTAAGTTGACTTGGTCAATTCGTGTGATCAATTCGTTAAGTTGACTTGGTCAATTCGTGTGATCAATTCGTTAAGTTGACTTGGTCAATTCGTGTGATCAATTCGTTAAGTTGACTTGGTCAATTCGTTAAGTTGACTTGTGATTCGTTAAACCTTCATCACATTCGTTATCTGTTTCGCCATTTGGGTGATTCGTTAACTTTATTTGTGATTCGTTAAGTTGACTCGCTAGGTTGACTTTTGATTCGCTAACACACTCACCTCATTCGTTAAGACACAGTTCGCTACAACTGTTCCAATTCGTTATTGATGTTCACTGATTCGTTAAGAGATTTCATTATTTGATTCGTTTTCAAAGATGGCTGGTATGTATGCTTTGGCATCTCAAAATATGTTGATGCAACAGATGTTGCAACTTGATACCGAGATAGGTTCACATTCTAAATGTCCAAGATTGATGAAGTTCAGTGATGTCGCCAAAATGGGAACCTCGGTTTCGTGCACATTTGGGTTCGGTTCATCCTGACTGCTCATATTGTCTTGATGAGGTATATGTTGCACCAATGATTGGTGATGATACTATTGGGTAAACTCCTAAAGCTGTCTCTCAATACTCACAAGAAGAGAAGAAAGCTTTAGAAATCGAGATAAAAGCATATTCTACTTTGACTATGGCTTTACCAGAGAATATCTTTCATCAAGTTGGAAGTATCAAGAGATGTGCATCTTTGTTTCAACATCTGCGGATGAGAAGCATGGAAAACACAGCTGAGAGTAAGAAAGTGATGCTCAAGTTTCAATTTCGAAACTTTAATTTATTGAAAGGAGAAACAGTTGAAGAGATGACTACAAGATTTAGTCACTTAATTGCTGAAATGGACAAGATGAAAATGGAAATTTCTGAAAGAGATAAAATTGACACTATCAAGAGTGTGCTTCCTAGTTCCTATTCAACATTTCTCATGGTTTTGAAAGAGAATGATTATTTTCTGAATGAAGATTTGACAGCACTTGAATTTCTACAAAAGATCGAAGCTATAGAATATGATCTTAAGTGTCAAAAATCTTCCAAAGAAAATCAAGATCCAGCTTTCTATGGTGGAAGTATGCCTCTCAGTTCAACAATCTCACCAATCACTGCTTTTCTTACTCATGCCGCAAGTGAAAAAGAATCTGCTATATTTAATGATCCAAAAGTTTGTTTCTACTCTGCTGGTAATTCAGGTGGTTCTGGAAGTTCTACTAGTACCAATCCATTTGCTACACCATCTAGTGTGAATATGAAGGAAGCTGAGCAAAACTTTGCTTTTCTGACGGCATTTATGTCTTCATATGAAAACTTGGTGAGTAGTAAAATTGCCACAAGTGAGTTAACTGATGAGGATTATGATCAGATAGATCCGGATGATCTAGAGATCATGGATTTTAAATGGAATATAGCCATGATTGTTCGTAAAGTTAAAAGATTCATGCAGAGAACTGGAAAAGATCTTCCAGCGTTAAACAAGAAGTTGGGTTTTGACAAATTAAAGGTGAAGTGTTATAATTGTCAAGAATTCGGGCATTTCGCGAAGGAATGTGACAAACCAAAAAAAGAATACACTGGACCTCGTGGTCAAAGTCAAAATGCTTCTTCACCACGGGGAAGTGATGCTGAAAAGAAACCATCTTCTTCAACAACACAAGCAATGTTAGCAGACGGGACTGATTGGTCACAACGGCTACTATGCAATGATGTTCAAGCAAATTTAGCTATGTTTGGGTTACATGAAAATTGTCAAGATACTACTGGTAGTGTGGTGTCTTCAGATAATGATTCTGGATCTGATTCTGACGACTCCTGCGACAAGCCTTCTGAATCAATATTTGCTTGCATGGCTAAGATCAATGAGGTTAGTAATTCTATTTCTTCTACTTCATTTGTTAAAGCATCATGTGTTGACTGTGAATCTAGCAACTCTAAGTTAGAAGCTTTGAAAAGTCAAAATGATAATCTTATAAGAGAAATTGCTTCTCTTAAGGACACTTATCGACAATCTCTTGAGTCTCAAATGAAATCTCGAGAAAAGATTGAAGCATTGTCGACAAGTAATCATGATCTCAAAGCCGAGTTATCTGTGAAAATGACCATTAATGACCAAAAGTTTCAGGAAATCTTGAAACATCGTTCTAAGATAACTGAGCTTGAGAATGAGGTTCTTGAGTTGAAGAACAAGTTGGGTAAATTTCGAAATTCTTCATTTTTATTGAATGAAATTATTGAAGTTTCTGGAAAACAAAAAGATTCTAAGAAAGGTATTGGTTTTGTTGAAATTCCACCACCTTTTCATAATGATTATAAAATTAATCCTTTTGCAAGAAAAGAAGAGGATTTGATTCAAAATGAATCTGTGATTTCTGAAAAACCTAAAATGATTAAACCTGAAATTGTTAAACCCCAAGTTGCTCCTCAAAAATCTCATATCCAAAGCAAAAAGGTGTTTGTTGAACACAATGACGAGGTCATTATCGAGGATGTGTTTGAACCAGAAATTATACACAAGAATCCAAACATCCCCAGTTCTAATCATATTCTGTGCGAACATCACGAATTTGAGGAAGCAGTGTATGGTTCACACAAACCTCAAGAGAAAAAGGAAAATTCAAAGAAAGTGAATTCTATGAAGGCAAAGAAGTCAGTTAAACCGAAAATTTCTGATGAGGATCTAATGCGTTTCATTAATCCTTCTAATTCTAAGCCATCTGCTGCTAGAGTTTTTAAGTTAAAGGGAATGGACACAATGTTCACTGAAAAAGATATTCCAATTAGTATCATTAAGCCTGAGCTAATTGAGAGTGTTTTTGTCAATGAAACTTCAAAAATTCAAGAACTTGAACGTGTGTATGTTCAAACAAAAACATCAGTTCAATCTGATCCATTGACTAAGGCAAAACAATTTTTAAAAAAAGCTAAGAAGATTAACTTTGTTAAGTCAATTGGAACAGATACACTAAAAAGCTTTTCGAACAGTTTTTTAATTTAGATTTTTATTTAAAGAAGAAATCTGAATTATCTGATGAGTTTGCTAAGAGCATGACTAAAAATGTGAGTCATCATCAACCATCTATTCCAATTTCTTCTAAACATCACCATGTGGACATGCGAACGTGTTTTTTATGCGGTCAACAAGGTCATGTTGTGAAGAATTGTAATCAACAAAACTTTCAAAATCTTCATCCTTTTATCAAGGACAAATCTAAACCAATTCCAGTGGTTAAGGAGATTCTGAAAAGTTCTGTGTCATATGCTGATGATACTCATATTCTGTTCTCTGATGTGAATCCTCGGAAGGTATTTCATATCAATGAGACACATGGTCAAGTGAAACCAAAATTCATTCCAACTGAACCTATATGTCAAAACAGGAATTCAAACATTGTTCAGGCAGCTTATTTAAGACGAAAGTCTAAGAAGCCGGTAACTTATTCACAAGTGGCTGAACAACAATTGAAAACTGTTAAAGTTAATGATCAAAGAGAAAACCAAAAGGTGCCCAAGACTGAGGCCTAGGCTGCCTTTTTGAACTAATCACTTTTGTTTATGTGTAGGGTTCATCCAAGACCATTTCTGGTGAAAACTGGATCATGGATAGCGGATGTTCTCGTCATATCACTGGAAATCTTAACCTATTAACCAACGTAAGAAATATTCAAGGGGGTTATGTAGCGTTTGCTGGGAATTCTGGGGGCATGATCACACAAGAGGGTGATGTTTCAAATGGTCATATTACATTTGAAAAAGTAAATTATAGTGACAAGGTTGATCATAACTTATTGAGTGTATCGCAGATATGTGATAAAAAGTACACTACAATATTTACTGACAAAGAGTGTCTTATCTTGAAACCGGGTTTTATTATTTCCGAGGATATGGTTGTCATGCGATCACCACGATCAAATGATATTTATGTTTTAAACATGAGTTCTAAGATATCGACATCGATCGAAACATGTTTTGTCTCGAAAGCAACCGAGAAAGACTCGATTCTATGGCATCGAAGAATGGGTCACATTCATGTTAGAAAGATGAATTATTTAATGGCAAATAATTTAGTTGAGGGTGTTTCGTTAAAGAACTTTAAGTTATCTGATCACTGTGTTGCATGCAAGAAGGGCAAACAGAAGAAGAAGACACATCCTTCTAAGTTATTGAATTCCATTAATACTCCTCTTGAACGACTTCATATGGATTTGTTTGGTCCAGTGGATCGTGCGAGTATTTCTGGAGACTGGTATTGTCTGGTAGTGACAGATGATTATTCAAGATATTCATGGGTGTTATTTATGAGTTCAAAAGATCAAACACCTGTTTTGGTACAAAACCTTATTACTAAGATAGAATCACTGTACAAACAAAAGGTGAGGAGAATCCGAAGTGATAATGGTACTGAATTCAAAAACACTATTTTGGATTTCTTTTGTATTTAAAAGGGAATTCACCGAGAATATAGTGCACCTTATGTACCACAACAAAACGGTGTTGCTGAAAGGAAAAATAGAACTCTGATTGAAGCTGCACGTACAATGCTTGCTGATTCAAAGCTTCCTATTCAATTTTGGAATGAAGCAGTGAACACAGCTTGTTATACACTTAATCGGGTTCTAACAATAAAGCGACTCAAGAAGACAAGCTATGAAATATTAAATAACAGAAAACCTAATTTAAAGTACCTGGAACCATTTGGGTGTCCGTGTACAATGTTGAAGAAGGATTCGGGTAAATTTGATGAAAAGGCTATCGAAGGATATTTCTTGGGATATGCGTCTCCAAAGAAAAGAGTATTTAATTTTACATCTGGCTGTGTTGAAGAATGGTACCATGTGGACTGTCAAAAGTACACAACTCCTTCTCAAGGGAAAGGTCCATACTGGATGTTTGACTATGATAGTTTATTTAACTCTTTTACTCCTTCAGCTGATCACATCGATGAAGATCTGGTTAGAGTATACTTTGAAGAACATTTGAACATTCCAAGCTCTTCAAGTTCTAATGCAGTTGAAGTTCAACCAGATGCTACAACTGGAGACTCACATGTTGTTCCTCCAGTTATTATTGACAGTGCTTCTACTTCTTCCGATGATGATCAAGCTGAGATTCAAGTTATTGATCTTGATAGTGATAATGTTTCATCTCCCGAATTGGGTGAACATTACACTAATTTATTTGATAATGTTGTTGTTCCTAAAAATCCTACTCTTCGGATTCATGGATATCATCCACAGGACAATATCATTGGAGAACTTGATGTGGGCGTTCGTACACGTCATCAAGTTGCTTCGTTAAGCGACATTAACGTATTGTGTGCTTATACTAATCTACACTCTTCGGGAATTGTGAATATTGCTAAATTTAATTGCTTTCTATCTCAAGTTGAGCCAACGACAGCTCGTAAGGCACTTGAAGATCCTTCTTGGGTAGAAGCTATGCAAGAGGAATTACAGCAATTTGCACGATTGGGTGTTTGGGATTTAATAGACAAGCCTGCTAGAGTCAAGAAAGCTATTCCGACTAAGTGGGTATTTAAATGTAAAAAGGACGATCGAGGGGTGATTGTCAGAAACAAAGCACGTTTAGTGGTGCAAGGCTTTCATCAGCAAGAGGGTATTGATTATACTGAGGTATATGCTTCAGTTTCTAGATTAGAGTCGATTCGAATCTTCCTGGCTTATGCTGCTTACAAGAATATCAAGGTCTATCAAATGGATGTTAAAAGTGCTTTTCTCAATGGTGAACTACATGAGGAAGTATTTGTTCAACAACCACCTGGTTTTGAAGATCCTGATTATCCAGACCGTGTTTACCGTTTAAACAAGGCCCTGTATGGTTTACATCAAGCCCCGAGAGCTTGGTATGGCACACTCGCCGACCATCTGACGGATAATGGATTCAAACGAGGAACTGTTGACTGCATTTTATTTCATAAAACTGTTGGTGATGATCTTCTTCTAGTCCAGATTTATGTTGATGATATTATTTTTGGGTCTACAAATGACACTTTATGTACCGAGTTCGAGAAGTCCATGCAAACAAAGTTCGAAATGAGCTCGATGGGAGAGATGAATTTCTTTTTAGGGCTGCAGGTTCATCAGTCTGATAAGGGAATCTTCGTTCATCAGACTAAATATGTGAACGACGTCTTGAGCCGATTCAAGATAACTGCCGGAAAAATCCCTTCAACTCCTCTTCCAGTGGGTCACAATTTATCACCGGATGAATTGGAGGATACCGTTGATCCGACCCTTTATCGTGCTATGATTGGTTCTCTAATGTATTTAACTGCTTCTCGACCCGACATAATGTTTGCTGTTTGTGTGTGTGCTAGGTATCAAGCTAGTCCCCGAGTGACTCACCTGGCAGCAGTCAAGCGTATTTTGCAATATCTACGGGGAAATCCTGACATCGGGTTATGGTACCCCAAAGATAATACTTTCGATTTTACCGCCTACTCAGACTTAGATTATGGAGGATGCAAGATCAACTTCAAATCAACGACTGCAGGATGTCAATTCTTAGGAAACCGGCTTGTTTTCTGGCAGTGTAAGAAGCAGACAACGGTCTCTACTTCAACCGCCGAAGCTAAATAAGTTGCAGCCTCGAGTTGCTGTTCCCAGGTTCTGTGGATACAACAACATCTTCGCGACTACGGTTTGAAGTTTCTTACTACTCCCATCTTGATTGATAATTCTGCTGCTATAAGTATCACCAAAAATCCCGTACAACATTTTAAAACGAAACATATCGAGATTCGATATCATTTTATACGGGATTGTTATGAAAAGAAATTAATTGATCTTCAGAAAGTACACACAGATTTTCAAAAAGCCGATCTATTTACCAAAGCGTTTGATAAAACACGTTTTACTTTTTTGCTTGGTTTAAATGGATTGAAGACCCTTGCTGAGATTCTAAAATTAGGATAAATATCTTTTAATTTCTTTATAGATTTAGTTTTATTTTTTTATGTTTTTGATTTTAGGGGGTGAAAAATCTAGAAAATACAAAAAGAATGTGTTTTCGTTTGTATAGATAAAATCCAAAAACATTAAAAAAAATTAAGGAAAAATTCAAAAATATTGTGATTTCTGTTCTTTAAGTTTTTCCTTTAAAATTTAGAAAAATCAAAAACATTTTAAATTTTGAAAAACCAAAAAGAATGTGATTTATGTTTTGTACAGAAAAATCCGAAAATCCAAAAAGATTGTGAAGTTCATTTTGTTTATAAGAAAATTGAAACAGACAAAAAATATTGTGTGTTAAAGTTTTTACAGAGAAAAACCAAAAAGATTTTTGATGTTTTAGATTATTTTCTCGCTGAAAATTACGTCGGTTATTTAAGTTTGTGAAGCATGCTTGCATGTCTTGGTCCTATGATTCACTTGTGAATTGAAGGTTAGTCATTTATTTATTAACTTAAGTTAACTGGGGCGATTAAATTTATCTTTATTTTATTTTTATGCTCCTCAAAATTTTGAGTTTTTGAAGCAAAAAGAGAAAATGATAGTACATTGATTATTTTGACTCCAAATTCAGCAAAAAGTAAGCTTAAAAGATTGCGTGCTTAATTGCATTGGTGCATTGGTAGGTCTTAAAACAACCCAGTAGAGTAAAGTATGTGATATAAACATAAAGAAACGCCAAATTGAAAGGGGTGTTAGTCTCTAGCAAAAGTCTTGGTGAGGATGGCAGAAATGTAATAACCAGTCATACTCAAGCCTTATATTTGTTGATCACCCAAAAATCAAATAAAGCAAATAACAAGCGTTAAGATTCTGGACACTGTGAGTCTTTATGCGGCTTAACCATCTGGGTATTCATATGCATGAATATTTCACTCGCTTTCTAGAGCAAACCCAAAGTCATTAAACTTGATCACCGCTGTACCTCGTACAATTTAAATTACTAACTTGATCAAAGTCCGCTTGAACTAAGATTAGAGGCTGATAACTTCTGATATTCTGTGCTTTAATTGAACTATTTAATCATATCACAAAAATACTTGAATGTGTGTTATTAGATTTATGTGGACAACAATACCAATGACCGACTTATCGCCAATCATAATATCGCTGAAATATAAAACTGTGATGGAAGGGCAATTTGATCAATATGATTCTCTGCTCAAACTCGACAAAATTACAAAAATATGTACTGCTTTTGATAAAATCTTTGAAATATACAAAAAGTTTGTCTATTTTTTAATAGTTCGGATATTCTTCTGTAAATACATTCTTTAATTCTTTAATTTTTTTTTACAAAAATTCCAAAAATATTTTCGTCTTCTTTATAAAAAATACTTAAATAAATTTTTAAGTTAAGTTTCGGAAATCTGAAACAATTTTAACGTATTAGGTTGTCGGGATATAAGGGTTTCTCGATAATTTAACTTATTGATTTAATTGAATTATTTATTTATTTCGTTAATTTATTCAATTTAAAATTAAATAAAAGGGTTTAATTCGCTAAACTCCCATTAGTTATTTATGGATAACGAACTAGGTGATTCCTTAGCGAACTAGCATCTGGTTCGCTAACCTAATTCGTTTCCGCACTCTGTAACGAATCATCCCTTCGTTATACATATTTAACGAATCATGACACGAATCATGTCTTGATTCGCTATCTTTAATTTAACGAATCACATTGTGATTCGCTAACATAAGGTAACGAATTGAGTTAGCGAATGGGCTAATTCGCTAATTTTAAGTTAAACGAATCGTCTGATTCGTGCAAGTTGTGCCTAGGGTTTCGTGTATCGCTATATAAGACAAGAAAAACGAATAGTATTCCATTGTTCGTCTTCTTTCTTAATCTTTCAGAAATTATTCAAATTCTCTCTGATATTTTCGATCTTTAAGTTTGAACATTTCAAAGATCAATTTGAGTGTCTAAGGTATAAATGTTCTTAGCGATATCATTTTCGTCAAAAATGACAATGAATTAAATGTTAAATTATGTGATTTAGGGGTTTAAGGGTTTGAACCTTTGAAACTCTTTTTGTATAATTTATGTTCTTAAATTGTCTGATTTTGATATAATTATGATCGGAATCACTTTCCGATACCCTTGGTGGACTCTAATCAATATTTTATTATTGTTTGCTGGGTTAATTATTGTTATGTGTTTTTGATATTCACTGTTGGTTCGTTTGATGATTAACACAATTGGGTAATGAGTCTCAATCTCATTCACCTACATTAACGAGTGTGTTTCCGAGCTTAACAAGCTGATTATCGTGATAGTTCAACGATGATTATGGACGAATTGAATCTGGGTTAAGATGTTGACTATTATTGTTCTTGATAATTTTGACCTTGAATTTGTGAAGTCAAAGAAAAAGTCTTAATTTTGACCATTCGTTAGTCTTAGCGAATTGGAACTGTTTCGTGTCCAATTCGTTAAGATTTTACACGAACTAGCTTAGCGAATAAGACGTCACACGAATCAGAGTTTGATTCGCTTAAAATATAAAGAACTAGAGTTTAGTTCGTTAACTTAATTAGTGATTCGCTAGGTCTAGTTCGTTAAGCTATTTACTTGATAGCGAATCGCCTGATTCGTTATCTTTGTATAACGAATCAGTGTGATTGTTAACGAATGACATTTAAAAAAAAATAAAAAAAAATAAAAAATAAAAAAAAAATAAAATATATTTTTTAAACTAATTAATTAGTTTACTAAATTTAATATTCAATTAATTTAATTAAAGATTATAAATCGTCTAATACGAGTAACTAGATTAATTACACATATTTTTGGATATACTGTGTGTTATCTATTCTTATGTACGGTTTTTATTTATACAGTAAATCATGGCTGAACAAGAACAACCACAGGAACAACCTCGTCAAGAACAACCACAAGGACAACCACCACAACAAGCTCAACAAGTCGAAATGATTCTATTACCGTTCGATAAGAAGCACAACATCTGTGCTTATGTCGATCATGATGTGGCTGATTTAAGGACGTTCGGAGCTATGTTGAATTTCTTACGCCGTTCGAAGATACATTATGCAATCACTGCTAAACCTAAGGTGTATCTTAGTATAATCAGGCAGTTCTGGAACACGGCAGTATATGTTGAGGAAAGTAATTGGGTTCAAGCTACAATTAATCAGCTTCCGATCACGATTGATGTTGAGGTCATTCATCGGGTACTTCAATTTGACGATAGTGATGATTACCCGAGTGAATTTGACAGGACGCTGGTTAGGGGGCTATTCACAAGATTAAATTATGGGGGTGATATTCGTCGATCAATGTTGAACAAGAATGGGTTATGTCCACCTTACAAGTATTTGCTGCATGTCTTGCTTCATTGCTTGAGTGGACGTCGCGGTGGTTTCGATGAATGTAGACTGAGCTTACAATCGGCATTTGTTGCTTTAATCCTGAACAAGCCATTCAACTATTCAGAACTCATCTTTGATCATTTGAAAGAGCAAGTTCAGCAAACGCTAGCATCAAAGAAGTTTTTGATGTATCCACGCTTTCTACAATTAATTATTCACGATCTGATACCGGATTTGGTGATTGATCGATCATTGGTGAACGATGTTCTTGATATGGAACATATGAAAGCTGAAACGGTGCATCGGATGTTGATTTATCGAAAGGATAAGCCACAGGACAAAAGGATGATTGGTCATATAATCAATCCAGATTATGTATGTCCTCCTAATGAGCGCTGGATCCATGATGACTCAGATTCCGAGCGTGAAGGGGGAGAAGGTGGGAACAATGATGGTGGGGATGATGATGGTAACAATGGTTATGGTGATGATGGAGCTGGTGAGCGAGCTCTGAAAGAACAACAAGATGCAGTCGATGCTGCTCTAGCTGCCACCATGAAAGCTCAGCAAGAAAGAAAACGAAAGGGTAAGGCTGTAGCTACTGGTGAGCCACCAAAGAAGCCCCGTGTGTCTTCTGTGGCTGGTGTAATTATTGGTGCACCACCACCTCGTCAATCAACTACTCAAAGCTCGGTGGTGCCGCTAACTACTAGCACTCCGATGCTTACTTTGACCACGACGATGGTGTCACATGAGAGGCTCGGTTTAATTCCTCAAATGGCGTTGACCGAAATACCGAGGCCTCCTGCTGTGCTGTCAACTGTTTCCTCCACCACTACAATGGGACCTCCTCCTCTGCCAACAACTACTTTTCCTCCGCCTCTGCCTAGTGATGTCTCTTTCATGAGAATCACTCGGCCTCAGGGACCTATTCAACCAGTTCATCCATCTGTATACAATTTGTCACCTGGACGTCAAACGGAAATGCTGCTTAATCTGTTACACTTATATGAAAATCAAATGGCAGCTGACCGACTCAATCAATAACGACTCATGGAGAATCAACGAAAAATGATGAGTTACATTTCGTTCTGTCAGAAGGAGACCAAGTCGTTGCGTGCGATTGTTGAGTCTCAGGGGGTGAAATTAAAAGAACAAGATGAGTTAATTTTACAATTAACTTGTAAAGAAGATGCCCTCAAGAAACTCAAAAATGATGATGATGATCCAGACGAGTCTGATGCAGGAGGTGAGCCTGATGCAGGAGGTGAGCTTAAACAATCGCATGGTTCATCCTCTGGTGCTGATGTTAGTGGCGCTGATGATTCGAACAAGCAGATAATTTCATTTCAAGATCCAACAGCTGCCAAACCAATAGAAATGATTGAGGCTAACACGGTGATATTTATTGATGAATTGGGGATGGTTAGAAGTCTGGTGAACAGGGATGAGATACAGATCGGTGAGTTTGTGATTAGATCTTTGACAATGGAGCAGATCTCGATTCTACTTGGGCTAAATAACGATCAGCTGACTGCATTAGAGACTGAGCCCGATGTCGAAGTGATCAATGAGAATGAAATGGAAGATGATCCGTTATTTATGGATACTGATTTTATTTATGAGAACGAGGAGATTGAGATGGAGGATGTTACAGCTGAAGAGTACCCGGACTTGTATCAACATGCAAATGTTGATCAAGGTGCTCCGGTATTTCATGAAGACGTAATTAAAGAGACTGAGGATGATTTGGAGAAGATTGTGCAGCGAACGGTTCCTTCACTCAAAGAAGTGACTGATGATGACATTGAAAGATGGTTCAAACGCCAGAAGGTTGGTAAGATCATCAGTGCTTTTCGGTATGTAGATAAAGAAAGAAAGGATACCGCTGCTGCTTGGATTGAGGCAAATCAGATGACTACCTTCAAGACTGTTTCTAAGGTACATGGTGATATTGTCTCCTGGCTCTATGATTCAGACCTTAAGGTATGTATTGTTAAATGGGAAAAAGGTGTGCAATATTACGAGAGGATAATGGATGTTCTAACACTACCGCGTTGGGATGTACGCACCCTCGCGAGACGTCAATTTATCAATCGTGGGGGTAACCGAATGGCTGAGTGGTTCCATCAACACTTACTGTTCGAGGTCAATCATGGCTTCAAATTCTTCAAGCCCCAGGTCCCAAGACGTAAACGTACTGATGAGATTGATCCAAGGACCGGCTGGAAGAAACTTGTCTTGAAAGTGAAGCCACCAAAGACAATGAAAAGGGTTCCTGTGAAGACAATGCCTCAAGATATTCATCTGTCTTTCAACCGTTGGTACTATGACAGTCGTACTGGCGAGGCCGTTATTGTTCGTGGTCGAGGACTACAGACTGAGCTCATCAAGATAATCGATCCGATGTGGTTGGTTAATTTATCAGAGACAGACAATGACGTGCAACATAGGAAGCAGATTTTGTTTGAACGCCAAGAAGATTACGACCTGGCTATGCAATTCCAACGTGTTGTTCGTGTATGCCATGAACATGGGATTCATAGTTGCAGAGATTGGCAGACAATGCGTTTCAAATAAGTTAAAGACAAAGAGCTCAAGACGAGGGGGTGTCTGTTAGTGCACGGTTTTGCGTCTAGAGTCTTTGTAATTATCATTAATGTTTATTTAATATTTAAATGTAATATTTAATGTTTATTTAGACTAATTCGTTATGTTTGAGTCTAGTTCGCTAGGAATGTTAGCGAACTAAGACTAGTTCGTTAAGGTTAAGTCTAGTTTGCTAGGAATGTTAGCGAACTAGGACATTATATTGTATTCCCTCCTGATTCGTTAGGGGATGTTAACGAATCAGGGGGTGGTTCGTTAAGTTAATTTATTTAACGAAGGGGATGCTGGATCGCTAGGGGATGTTAGCGAACCAGATCGTCTTCTATAAATAGTGAACCACTGTTCACTTGTACATGTTGAAGTTTTGAGAGAATTAATATTATTCAGAAAAATTTAAAGTATTCTCTCTCTCTCTCTCTCTCTCAAGCTTCACAATAAACATACTGATAATATATACTACATACTAATAGCAATGAAACTAACGTATTAGAGAGTTAGATCCGGATAATTAATATTAACATATAGATCTGGATTAGATCTAAGTTATTATATATATTGATTAGAACGATTATAAACGGGATCAAACAGGAAGGATGGCCAAGTGGGCCGTGAAGCTGAGTGCATATGAAATTCAGTACGAGCCTAGAACAGCCATTAAATCACAAGCGCTCACAAACTTTGCGGCTGATTTCAGTAGTGACATACAGAAGGAAGCTGACCTAGAGGTTCAACAACTGAAAGAAACCAAGGATCCTTGGATCCCCTTCACAGATGGAGCATCCAACGTAAGAGGAATAGGATTAGGTATCCTACTGAAATCGCCACAGGGGGATATAATACCCCAGTCCATTGCATGTGCATTCCAAGCAGGGCCGGCCCGTAGGGGTGGCAGGGTAGTCGACGGCCACAAGCCCGACACCCGCTAGGCCCGAAATTTTTAAAAAATATTAATATATGTATTTTTATTAAATAAAATATGCATATTTAATGTTAAACTCAATTGCATAACTACTAGCATTGTCTAGTGGCAAAGGAGTATTACTCCCAACTAAAAGGTTATGGGTTCTAGTCTCCTTTGAGACATGTTTAGTCCTATTTTTATACAAATTTTTTTACACAACCCAAATTATAACCAACTAAACCCATAAAAAAATTAAATTGGTTAAACCCTACAAAATATTCCTTTTACTTAAAGCCCAAAATAAATTTCTCCTTCGGCCCAAAACGTTTTTTGCTTTCTCAGAGCCGGCCCTGATTCCAAGCCACCAATAATAAGGCAGAATATGAAGCACTTATCGCAGGTTTACTTTTAGCCAAATAGATGAGGATCAGGTATCTTAAAGTTTATATAGACTCTTTACTTATAACTAACCATTTTATCGGCTCTTATACCGTTAAAGGTGAGAATATGGTCAAATATCTTGAAATTGTGAAAGAATTAGCAAAAGCCTTCAAATTGTTTAGTATCATGCAGGTACCAAGAGAAGAAAATGCTGGGGCAGATGCCTAAGCGAACTTAGCATCATCATTGAAGATCCCGGATGATGTAAAGATACCTATCATTCATATATTGTCCCCGGCAATTGGAGAACAGGAAGCTGTGGAGGAAACAGTGGATTGCACAGAAAAACTTAAGGATCCTTCATCCTCTCAAAAAGTAGGATATTGGATCCTCCCAATTAAGAAATTCTTTCAAGATGGAGAAATCCCTACAGAAAATCCTAAAGCTTTCAGATTGAAGGTATCACAATTCATTATTTTACAAGATATTGTATATAGAAAATCTCTTGCATGTCCCTATTTGAGAAGCATCGAGGATCCTGAAATACAAGAGGTACTCCAAGACTTCCATGAAGGTGACTGCGGCAACCACATAGGGGGAAGAGAATTATTCTCCAGGATACTTAGGACTGGGTACTTATGGCCAACAACGAAGAAGGATGCAATGGAGTACTCAAAGAAATGTGATGCTTGCCAAAGGCATGAAAACATCCTTCACCAGCCAGCAGAACCTATGTATCCTATATCCTCTTCATGGCCTTTCATGAAATGGGGAATGGATATTGTTGGCAAGCTACCAAAGGCACCAGGCGGAAAGGTCTTTATGCTTGCTATGAAAGACTACTTTTCTAAGTGGATTAAGGTAGAAGCATTCGTACAAGTCCGAGAAAGGGAAGTTATATACTTCATTAAAAAAAACATTATAACTAGATTTGGTATCCCATCTGAAATTGTTTTTGATAATGGATCCCTGTTTATTGGGAAAAGAACTACTAACTTTTGTGACAGTTGGGGCATCAAGATGATTACTTCCACACCGGTTCATCCTCAAGCTAACAGCCAAGTAGAGTCAAGCAACAAGATAATCATCAACAACTTGAAGAAGATAGTAGGATCCAAGAAAGGAAAGTGGGCCGAAGAGCTACCTTATGTTCTCAGGGATGATAGGAAACACCCAAGAATGCAACAGGTCAAACACCTTTTTCATTGGTGTTTGGCTCAAAGGCTATAATTCCTGCAGAGATGGTGGTCCCTACTGCCAGAAAAAGCATCCGTGATCCTGAAGCCAATAATGAAATCCTTCTCGAAGACTTGGACATTATTGAAGAGATGAGAGATCTAGCCAAAATCAGAATGACAGCATATCAACAAAGGGTAGCTGGGGCATACAACAAGAGTATAAGGATCAGAAGATTTCAAGAAGGAGACCTGGTCTTGAGGAAAGCCTTCCAAAATACAACCAATCAGGCAGATGGGAAGCTAGCACCCAAATGGGAAGGCCCTAGTCTGATCGAGTCGGAAGCAGGAAATGGGGCATATCATTTGCTCACTATGGAAGGCAACAGGTTACCAAGATCATGGAATGCTATCCACCTCAAAAAGCACTTTTTCTGATCATGTATCCTACGAGGATCGAGTATCCTTAAAGGATCAAGGATCCTGAAATTAGTAATATCTATCTAATCACTTATTCATTTAAGATTTTTATTAATCTAAAGGTAATATATTCTTAATGTTTGTCTTTTCCAAGTTTTCAATAACAGTGCAGGATACTAGTAAGAGGTTCAATGATCAAGAGGTTGGCCACCTCTCCTTCACGTTTAAGGTATTTTACTATTTCCTTTGGCCTAGCCCACGATTAAGGTATGACCCCCGATGGTCATATCTTCCAAGGTTTAAAGGTTTTCACCTTTCTTATAAATTGAGTTTCTACACTCTCGCCTAGAGCACACGTTATCCAACGTATAGTCTGGGGCGGCGGGACTAGTACACGCTTAGTGGCTGAAAATTTCATTGTCTTCGGCTATATGGAGGATCCTACGATTTATAGTAGACGTTCTATACCACCGGTATATAACATTTTCATGTTATTTCACGTTTGGGCTAAATCCCGGTTTGGGCGAGTCCCCAGTTAACATCCGTATCTTCGGGCCAGTCCCCGATTTGGGCTTGTCCCCAGTTTGAGCATGTCCCCAGTTTTTGGGCTTGTCCCCAGTCTGTTGGGTTTAATCCCAGTTAATTTCATAAGTTATTTGCCACATGATTGAGGAAGGATCAACACTTATGGTAACTTAAGTCTAATTAGACCTTATGGTATGATTTCTACTTATCAATTTACATTTATTTGGCTAATATCTTTGTAAACTCTATTACATGAGGATTTAAGATCCTTAATTTGTTTTTGCAAGGATATTCTATTCTAAAACTTTTTACTCAAAAGTATTCCTCAAAACTTTCAACAAGACTAAAGCTATATCAAACATACTTTCAGAATAACAAATAACAAGCAAATAGTCAAAAGTTTTAAGTTATTATTAATCATAAGTCACTTGGTCTTACCCAAAAACCATAACACGGATTTCACCATTCAAAAGATGGACCATCCATCCGGGTTAAGCAAGTGTTACTAATTATTCATAAAGTGCATGAAAATAAAAACATGGGCATCAAAGGTTTCATTCCCACAAACAGAGGATCCCTCCACCTTTGCTACTCCCGAAAATTGTCTTATGGATCATAGATCCTTTAATCTAATTACTATTGTCTATTACATGCCATTATCAAATATCCTTAAAAACATCATCAAAATAAAAAAGAACGGTCTTAGGCCTCGTCTTAATCATTCTTCATGACCCACATCCTTTGCACCACTGGTTCCTGCTTCACCTTCCTCTGCAGCCTTGTTCTCTTCACCAGCATTCTTCTCTTCCTCTACCACTCCTAACCTAGCCAAAGATTTCTTCCATTCATCCACTTCCCAATTAGCCCTGTCAAAAGAAGGGTCGTTCGCCTAATACATGAACTGGATCCTGGCTTGCAGAAACAGCTTTGCCGCAGACATTTCTGCTTCATCTGTCGGTGCCTTAATCCCATCCTTCATCTTCATTTCCGTGGCGAGAACTTGGGAGTTGACTTGTTTCTTCTCCTTTGTAAGCTTAGCAATCAACTTATCCTTTGCAGCAGCAAGAATTATCATTCATGTCAAGGAATCCTCGAGATCTTTGATGATTGATCCATAGTAAGAGTGGAAACCTTGGGCACCCTACAATTCGCAATTATGGGATCAACAACAAATTATCTAACTGGATTAGCAAACCTGAATAAAGGATCCTTACTTGAGTAACCACCTCACGAAGTTGCTTCTCAATCTCATGGACGCCTGCTTGGGGTTCTAGTAGTTTTCTCTTCTTTCCTGACTGAGCCTTAGCTCTGGTAGTCGCAGTGTGAGGTTCAGGAGCTTGAGTAGATTTGGAAGATTCTTTCTTGAGTGTCTTGGGAGAGATCAAATGATCGATATCATCAAGTGAGAATTTGTTGGCAGACTTAGGCATGTCTACAAAACACAACAAAACAGATAAGTTTTTATTTTTTATAACAAAATTAATATTTGTATCTTTACGAAATTGTTTACTCGATACTTTTGTGAAGTGATGTAAGTCCCGAATCTGGATCACTACAATATGATATCAACCAAACGAGTATTGGTACGGAATACCAACACTCGGTGATTCAAGAATAAAAATAAGAACAGTAAAAGATAACTCGGAATTGCTTCAAAACACACGTATATTATTGAATACGTCGGGTGCTTAAGCACTTACAATACTTGATAATAATAAGAATGAACAACCTCTAGTTCTCTCTCTGCTCACCAACTCTCTCAATGTGAACAACCGGCCCAAACCCTATACAATAAGACCTATTTATAAGGAAACCAAAACACTAGCCCAATCAAAGCCCAAAGCCCACCGAGAACACAAGTTTGTTCTCGGTTTACATAGATAACCCGTAGCCCAGCCCAACAAGCATAGAAATAAGTACAAACCACAAAATATGGACCCAACAATCTCCCCCTTGGTTTGTACCTTCGTTCTTGTTTACTTCACTTCAAACTATCCTAACCGAAATCCATAGGGATTTCGGTATTACACCAATGCAGTTCTTCAACTCGTCTTTGTTTATGTCACTTTAGTCTTGATCATGTCATGGCCTTTTGATGTGTGTCGGTCTAACCAATTTATGACCCAACAATCTTGCCCTTAGACTGATGCTTTCAAGATCTTCAGAATCTTTACTAGAACATAATCAGCAACTTCAATAATCAGCAACTTCAGCATCCGCATCCAATACTCTACCATCTCCCCTTGAACATGATCAGCAACTTCAGCATCTGCATCCAATATTCTACCATCTCCCCCTTTTTGATAGCAACATCCAATTTGAGTCTCAGATACTTCATATGCTTCCGTTGCAAGAAATCAGTCTTGAAGGAACAATCAACTTTGATAGAAAGATCAACCAAAATATTTTTTGAAAACAATTTAAATAAAACAAAATAAGACAGACATATTTTTGTAATTTTTATGTTTTTCTTTTTTTTTTGTGATTTTCTAGAAAAGACTTGAAATGAGATCATACCAGCTGAACCAACTATAACACAATAACCGATATCAGATTTCATTAGCTGAATGCAAATTTTAAAACGATTTCTTAACACATTTGTTTCGACAAGAGTAATCAAGAAGTAAAAATAAAATAAATGAAATAAAATAAAACCAAAAACAACAAATTAAACAAATTTAATCACCCGGTCTTCTTGTAACTTAGTAAAATTAGGGATCAAATTTCAGTTTTGATAAAAACGCCGCCTTTTATGTAAAGATCCGAACATGGAATCATATCGTTTAAGAAGCTGTCACAAGGATTCATGTTCAGCATTATTATGACATAAAGAGACAGGTTGATAGCAGGTATAACATACTTAGCATGATTTTCATTGCATCAGTGATATGATTAGGGTTCAGTTCGGCATAAAGCTTAGATGGACATCACTCATGGACTTGTGGTGCCTCCTATCTCTTCTCAAAACGTATTTGGCTTTCCCCAGATCAACCCAATTTGACTCCAACCCCCTAGTGCTTGATCAAAAGATTTTATATAAAAGCAAATTTAAGCTTTAAGGTTGAACGTTGGACTTTGTGCCAGTAAACTGACAAGCCTTTCATTCGAGACATGACAGGACTTACTTGTGTGCCCCCATCTCTGTAGTTCTAGTTTGAACCTTTAAGCTTTTGAAATACCAAGTTTTTAACAGCACAAATTATATACATACTCATAATAAGTTTTTTTTATTTATTTTTTTTCACCTTTTCCCTTTTTTTCATCTTTTTCCCTTTTTTTATAATAATAAATAAAATACATAATAGCACAATATTTTTGGTGATCAAGACACTAACGGGCTCGTGTATGACTGGGTAATTGCTTTCTGCCTATCATTCGGAGAGAGGTATCTGGAGACATGCACATGTCTTCAAAATGAGTCTCCACATTAAGTTTAGCAAATTTAGTTTATATCGCCTCAACTTTTACACATCATGGAAAGCTACCATACAATATCAACGACTGTTCTAGAGCCGTTTAAGCTTAATAACTTCACCCGTTAGGCACACAAAAAGAATTTATCTATCACTTTCCAATGGTTGGATCAATTTTCATTTGAAAATGTTTTGAAGCTTCTGAAAAGCTGTTAACTGAATAAATATATCACTTCCCAACAAGTTATAGAAGACACACATGTTAAGAACTCAGTCACCCCGGTCACTCTTCAGTTTTCAGGTAAATGGCTATCCCGTATGACCACAAGTGGTTAACAGGACCAAACACATATGAGAATACGTGTCCCTCCAACTTGACATAATTCTAAGTGAAAGAATTCAAAGCACAAAAACACATCACAAACGCCCCAGATGCTTTCAGTCTTTAGATAAATGGCTATCCTGTGAATCTACAAGTAGATCACCGGACCAAACATATACAAGTATATGTTTTTCAAACTTGAGCTACCGATATAATTTTAAGCGAGAGTGAAGTTTGAAAGACATAGATAGTAATTTTTATTGAAACGCACACACACACAGTCTTTTTGAACTTTTTTAATTTTCTCCCCCTAAATTTGTGCAAAAATTTTATGTACAAATTTAACCTAAAAAAGACTCAATCATCGAAACGTAGTATTTAATAAAAAATAAAGTGTGATAGTCAGCCAACTGATGTACTATCATTTCTCATGTACGTTCAAGTCATTTTATCAATTTTGAAATAAAACAAAATAAAAAATAACTATACTTGAAAAACTAAACGTGAACATGTTTTTGTATTTTTTATTAAAAATTTAAAATTTTAAAATCTTTTTGATTGATCAATCTTTCATACCAAAGTGATACGGTTACCTTTTATCTTCAAGACATCATTTTTCATTTGTTAGAATCTCCCCCTTGGAATAAGCTTGTTTTGAGATTCTGCATGCCTGCGAGTTGAATGTCTGGAACAAGCCTTTTAATATGCAAAGTATTCCCTGATTTGTTCCTACACACTTAGAGAGCAGATTAAAAACGTTCTATCACCATAAAATTCCCGTCCACGCAACAAATAATCCATTTTAAGGTTTAAAGAATTAAAAATAATGGGTATTTGCCCTGTCATGTGCCTGGAACAACCCATTTAATAAACAATGAATTTGAGGTTGTTCCTACACGCATAGCGGGATCAGTTGGACATAGGAACCCAAGTCATAAATTTCTTGGGGTTCCCTTGAGCATCAACATATGTGACCTCTTGCCAACTCATATATTTCCCATCTTTAACAGAATCATTTGTCATTACAGATTCTGTTTGCTGAGTTTTAAGTTTCCAAGTCTGTCTTGGTTTAGTGAAATTTGAAAGAACAGACTTTGGAGTGGAGCAATTCAAATTCGAACTCTTAGAACTCTCAAAACTCTTTGATTTCTGAAAATTTATTTTTCTTTTTACAATTTCTAAATCATTTGAGTGCAAACCTGTCATATTAGCTTTGAATCCTTGAGTATCTATGACCCGTTGTACAGATACACGTGGTTTTCTAAAATAAGCATTTTGTTTAACCATTTGATTCTGTTGAAACCTGTTACCTTTCACCTGAGAAGCTTGTCTATTAAAAGCACGGTAGTGACACTCCGTAGCCAAATGCTCGCCGTTCCCGCAGACGAAACACGCCTTCATCCTTCTTCTAATGTCGACGGAAGCACTTGCTTCATGTTGGAATTCCTTCTTAGGAAAGGTTTTTCCATTCTTCTTTCCCCTTTGCACAGCCTTCTAATTTTGCTTGTAGTATGGAACATATAGACGATGGACACAATTTCTGGCTATATGTCCTGGCGTACCACAATGATAACATGTTTGCCTCTTTATATAAGTAGCACCCGATGATTTATCAACACATGGAGATCCATAGGATCTATGAGAACGAGACTGTCCTTGTTGTGCTGATTTCTTACGTGTCGTCCCTTTGTTGCCACAACTCTGTGTATTATTATTAGTACAATTTTGAGTTGTGGTGTCATCTGAGTTTGATGACACGTTAGAATGAGATTCATTTTCACTAGCCTGAACCCCTTTACTATCAGAAGCAACATCATTTACTATGTCTGCACATGAAGTAGAAGCATCAAAATTGTTCACACATTTAAAAGCATGCTTGATTTCCTCTAGGAATCCTGATCCAACAGTTTCATATTGAACCTGTTTACCATACTTCATGTCTTTTATCTTTTCCTCCTATTCTTTAGTAACAGGGGTAGGGACATAATTGTGGTTGTATGGTGGGGGAACTTGACTGTATTCTATTCCCTCACCTTCATTTTCCTTCCACCACAATTTGTTTTCAATCATTGAGTTAACTGCTTTACTGGAACCATCGAATTTTTTAAAATCAAGTTCAGCCTTTTCAAACATGCTAGTTAGATTCAAGATTTCTAACCTGGAGGCTTCCAGTTTAGAAGTTAACTCAACAATTTCTTGTTTGGCATCACTATGGTGACAACTCTTTATGCTAAAATCAGACTTAAGTTTCTTAATTTCCTTGTTAAGAGATTCAATTTTGTCTAAAAATCCCTTTTCATTTTTCTTAAGTTTGAAACTCTCTGATTTTATTCTTTCCATATCTCTACTTAGACTATCATTATGAAGTTTATATATTTCAATTTTCTCACCACAATTTAAGGAACATGGTTTAAAAATGAGTTGTGAAAAAATCCATTGAGTAATTAATCAGATTAAACTGATTTCCCGCCAAAATTGCTCGAAAAAATATGATCGCCAAAATTCTCAAGAAGAATGTCCCAGTCAAGAGAAGTGTCTAGGAAAAATTTCGTTCAAGACAAATTTTTCCGAATTTCCCGCCAAAATTTCACCGAAAATCACCCGATATTTTTTTTAATCTTTTGGCCGAGAACTCCTTTTGTCCGAGAACTAGTATAATGCTGACCGAGAATTTCTTTGGCCGAGAAAAACAACTTTGACCGAGAACCTTTGAAATTGACCGAAAACTATGATTATTTGATCAGCTTCTATTTTGGCCGAAAACAGGGGTTGACCGAAAACCCAAGATGACCGAAAACCAACAAAGTTGACCGAGAACCACAAGTGTTGACCGAAAACTATAGTTGTTGACCGAAAACGCTTTAATCTGGCCGAAAACTCTTAAAATCTGCCTAGAACAATCAAAGATTTTTTAGCCGAAAACTCTTATTCTGGCCGAGAACTATGATTTCTTGTTCAGCGATCTTAATCTTGGCCGATAACTAGAAAGATTTCTACTGAAACAAACTCCCGAAATTTCTGGGATTTTATTTGTTTCCAAAATAAAATCAATCTTCCAACAAAATTAATTTCTCTTCTTCTCCGATAACCCACTCGCCGGAAAAACGAACACAACCACCCAAAATCAAGATCTTGAATTCGTTGATATCACAATAACGAGCCTGAATTCATCCAAGGATCTGATACCAATTGTAAGTCCCGAATCTGGATCACTACAATATGATATCAACCAAACGAGTATTGGTGCGGAATACCAACACTCGGTGATTCAAGAATAAGAATAAGAACAGTAAAAGATAACTCGGAATTGCTTCAAAACACATGTATATTATTGAATACGTCTGGTGCTTAAGCACTTACAATACTTGATAATAATAAGAATGAACAGCCTCTAGTTCTCTCTCTGCTCACCAACTCTCTCAATGTGAACAACCAGCCCAAACCCTATACAATAAGACCTATTTATAGGGAAACCAAAACACTAGCCCAATCAAAGCCCAAAGCCCACCGAGAACACAAGTGTGCTCTCGGTTTACATAGATAACCCGTAGCCTAGCCCAACAAGCATAGAACTAAGTACAAACCACAAAATATGGACCCAACAAGTGAGATATTTGATTGTTTAGTTTCTTAGTCAGGATCAAGGATCCTGATTTTAAAGGTCCGACTTGTGGTGCTCAATGCAAGGAAAGCGGTTACTCTCTTCTTGGTTCCTAGAAGCTCAGCCAACCTTGAAAAGTTTTCAACCGCAAAAGAAAAAGATTAAACAAATCAGCATTGAAGTTTCAATCTATTTCAAAAGAGTGTTGAGATTATGATAATCCTACCCCGCCTAATCCACCTAGTTGGAAGCATATTCCCGTTTGGAATCGAATCCTGTCTAACAAAGAAGAATTGGCTTTTCCAATAAGAGCAGTTTTGAGTGACTCTGTCAAGCGGGATTGATTGATGAGGCTTGGATTTGAACAAGAATCAGGTGGAACCATGAGTGTGCAGAGAATACAAGTATGACAGTTTAGAAAGTCTGAAGTCTAGGTCGAGGTCGGATATAATGATATAATTTCTTCAAGGGTCAGCAAAGCTCGCCAAATCATGGGCATGGCATGGATGTAGCTAATGCCGGTAAAGGTGAAGAATTGTTGGGTAAAGTCTAGGAATGGATACGAATAACCGTGTAAGAAAGGACAGGCTGGAAAGAAAACCCATACTTTTGATGATATGTCGCTTGGGGTAGAAGAGTCATACGGTCTGAATATGGTTCCGGAAGGGAACAAGGATGCTATTTGATCTATCTCAAGGTTGGTGAATTTACAAGTCTCCGACGTGGGGTCCTGAAATAAACCTTGACTCTTCATATCTTCGTCCATATGGCTGGACGAGTTCGAGAAACAACTGTTTTTTGACATCAGATGACAAATAACGCAAAATAAAGAGAGAAAAGAAGAAAGGATTACCTGATATGGAGAGGATTGTATATGAAAAGGTTTCGGAATGAAGAGAATAAGAAGGAAACCGGGTTTTATCTTGATCCCTAGTTGTTATTTATTTATAATTTTAATCCCTATTTGCATCTTTTTATCTGTTTTTGCAGGAAGTTTGAATTTAAAGGCAAAATGACAACTGTGATCTTATCACAACCGCCATTTTGTTAGCAATTGTTAGGGCACGGAAATTTGACACTGTGGACACGTTATCCTGGCATATTTCTGGATCAGTTATCCTTAGAATGTGTTCTAGATTCTGTCAGGATCAAGGATCCTTAGTATGCCTAATCTTTCGCTACAAGACTCCTTCATGCACGTGGTCAAAGAGATGGGACTGGCTAGTGGATGAGTTGCAGATTTATAGGAGATTAGTTAATAGTTATTTTTATATATAAACGAGTTTATGATCAGCTAGATCACAACTGAACATTTGTACTTCGCACACACCTGAGAAAACTCTCTACAGTAGCATACACACTTAGCTTTCGTTGTAATACCGATCATATTCTCCAAACCTTGTATCCTCATTTTTTATCTTATTAAAGTGGTGATAGACGATTTGTCATCACCCGGGTTTTTTGTGCCGGCGATCCGAACAAGATCAAGGGCTTTTCCTCACAACAAATCTCTGTGTTATCGTTTACATTCGTTTCATAATCGATATTATTATTTAAGCACTAAACCTCACTTTACAAATTTGGTTATTTTATCCTTAGCCGATTTTTGACCAAAACAAATGTTTCTCATGCATTTGACCCGAAATCATGTGTATGGGTCTCACCAAATAAAAATAGCCCTTAAACGGGTTATAAGATCTCATTATATACAAAATTTATCTTATCAAATATTTGATATGAAAATACTATAAAACAGGGATATACTAAAAATTAATATCCATTTAAAAAAAAGATATTATTTATAGTAAAAAAAAATAAGTGGGTCATGGTTCTCTCTAAATCCAAATAGCTTTTAAACTGGTATAACATCTCATTTGTTTATGAAACCCTTTTATCATCAAATCATAAGTATATAATTAATTATCTTACAATAAATAAAATAAAAATTTTAAAAAATATATAAATATTATAAACGAATAATGCAAAACAACATACGAGGATGTAAATAAATAACAATACATGTTGAATGCAAAAGAAAAAAAGGAAAAGAAAAGAAAAACTATAGAACTAAAAATTTTAATATTAAATATATATAAACGAAACATTTAAAAGCTTTATGGTTGCTTCTTACATTCTCGCAAGCCACCAGATTGGTTTATTTGTAAATGAAAACGTCTCATGCATTTGTCCCGAATTCACGGGTATAGGTCTCACCAAATCCAAATAACCTTAAACGGGTTATAACATCTCATTATATTAAAAATTAGTCACACAAGATACTTGATATGAAAATCATATAAAATAGGGATATGCTAAAAACTAATATCCAATTTTCTAAAGAAAAATATATTATTTTTATTAAGAAACAATTTTTTAGCAGAAAAAATAATAATAAACGAGTCATGGGTCTCACCAAACCCATAGCTTTTAAACGGGTTATTACATCTCATTTATTTGTGAAACCCTTTAATCATCAAACCCTAAGTAAATTATTAACTTTCTTATAATAAATAAAACTACAATTAAACAAATATAAATATTAGACACGAAAAAGAAATACAAACCCCATAATACGAGGAATAAAACCTAGTAACTAAATATACACGTGTATGTAAAAGATTCCAAAAAACATAATAATGTTGTGAAATAACTAGAACCTATTAGCAATATAGAGAGAATATGAGAACGGTTTCTTATTGATATCTCAATATGTGTAATACAAAGCCTCTATTTATAGGCTCAGCACATTAATAAAAGAGTAATACAAAGATGATGAATAGTCATCATATAATGGTAAAATATGTGGAGAGTCACTCTAATAAAGATTAATTCATAACACTCCACCTTGACTATCCATATAATGAAATACGCTTAGCGATGTTGCCTCATTAAAAACCTTGCTAGGAAAACTCAGTGGGATAAAACCATAGCTAAGGGAAAAAGAGTGCAACACGTATTATACTCCCCCTCATTTATCATCCTTGTGACAGGTTTCGATCTTGTGAGAAAGTTTGTTTATGAGTTTTGTAGTAAACAATCCACCACTTGATCTTGTAGTGAACTCTTCCTTATTTAGAGGAATGATGTATTATCTTCATGTATGACTTGTAGTGCCTCATCTTGTAAACATGAGATCCATGACTTTGCTAAATCACATTTCCTGCGTTAATACGACTAACCAAACCTTTTTTATGGGTTAATAAAATATAAACTCATATATTTCATACCTTGCACGTATCAAAATATATATATTTAACTCATTTTAATGTCTCTTTACTTGAAACAAATTATATCAATAATAAAATAAATAATATATCTAGTTGTGTATAACTAGCAATAAATATTGCATCAATTGCAATAAAGTATGGTACTTTTGATCAAAATTTATATTTAGAATAAGGGTAATTTGTTGAAATGAACTTCATATCATTAAAATGCTTCAACATCTTCTAAATTAAGTTTGATTGATATAAAATATCATTATACAAATGCTCGACTCGTATACCATCTCTTTATGATATACAATGCAATAATCAACATGATATTGTTAATTTAAAATTAAAATATTAAACACGTGGATCATATACATCATTGCATATCTCTTTTCACGAGATAATGACCGAGTTGATTATACCATGTCTAACTCGACTTTTGTAGTCCACATATAGAACTTGATAAGTTCGTATAATAGTTTTTTCATGAATGCCTCATTCATATATAATCTGTCATAGACATCCTTCCCTATTGAATAATCATGTATACAATATTTTACTCAAGAGTTTTTACAATCCGTCATGGACTTCCTTCCATGTTGCCTAATCATACATACAAATTTACTCTTCTAGAGTTTGGCATCTATTTACCACGTCACGTTTTATATTATATTCAAATATGTCATCCATAGTTATATAATTATCATTTTATACTGTACCATTCTTGTATATCGTTTATTGAATATCACCATATGCTTATTGGTGTATAGGGATTACATCCTTAAGATATTTACTTTATGCACTAACCCTAAATTTATATTGTAATCATATCGTTCTCGAGAACTTGTTTTACATGATTTGATAATTCAAATCCTTCATATATTTTCTTGTAAATCTCAGTATCAACTAAATAACAATATTTATTAGACGCATATCAATTCTCTTTTTGTATTACCAGAATGTTTAGTTATCGGAAAGTCATTGCTTCTACCATTGGAGAATGTGTCTCCTCATAATTAATCATGGGTCTTTGAAAAAATTCTTGTGCCATCAATTTTGCAATTTATCACTTGATGAATTTTCATAACTTATATACAATACCCGTTTGCATCTAACACATTTTACAACTTTAGTTGTACAGACTGCTGGTCCAACATACTTTCCGTTATTTAGAGAATTCAACTCTGCCATGTTTGCGTGTTTCCACTTTGGCCAATCATTTTTATATCTCATTTATCGGCAGAACTTAGTTCTTGATACTCAACATTTTCATTATTTCAAGCGCTATAAAAAATTATCAACGACGTCGATTTTTTCGATTCCATATATATCTAGACATGATATAGTTTGTTGAGATCTCTTTTATTTTCAGGTACCTGAGGTTCTCATCTAGAACCATCATGTCTATCGTGTCTTAAAGAGAATCTTTCATTATACCTCGACTTGACCATTTTCATTACTTGCTCCATTTTCGAGGATTTTCTTGAACCAAATAGTCTAACACGCTTTAGGCGTGCCACAGACTCATTACCAGTGTATGGTTATCTTTTTAATAACATTTATTGTAGCAATAGCAATTGTTAATATGTGACTTAGCTAGTCACTCTATTTAGGTCAGTGAATGCATCTGGTAGTTAAATCGCTAATTCTTGTAAATGAATTATCTTTTTAACTTTTTGTTTACACTTTTTAACTTGGGGATCAACATAATGATAATTCATTACAACTTTTTTAATTTTCCAACTGCTTCTTATTTCCCCCTCATGTTGGAAATATTATTTCTTGACCAAAAACCAATTGTAATGGGGATGAGGTATTTTAACTTATTGGTTTTATGTGAATTAATATTACCTTGTGTAACAACACATGTTCCAACAAACAAATATGAACTTTTGCTCTCATGATTATTGGACTTGTATTTATCATAGACGTTTTTTCATCGTCTTCGACAAAAAAAATATAAATAATAAAAAAATTGTAACAATAATAATCACATGTTGTTTAAAACTTATTCCAATAATCATTAGTAATATGGGAATTAAGATAACCTCTAGAATAGTGTGCTTGCTATTAGCTAAGTCACAAGTCACGCAAACTTCAGGTTGCGATTTGATAACCATTTACACGAGGCATCGATTTAACAACACTAAATGGTATCATGTCAGGATATACATATCCTCTTATCATATTCATAGTATATTAGACATTTGAACCCAAATTAGTTTACTAGCGTAACAACTCGTATTTTCCAAACTAATATCTATAACCCGACGCGTTTATATATTCGAGAAATTTACCTAAGAAAGTACCGTTGATTCGACTTAAAATTATTTTATTAATATTTGGTATTATAATTATTTAATATACTAAAAACAACTTTGAAAGATATTCACTTTTAACCCTAAGCTAAAGTATTAGACCTTAATGCTTCCATACCCAAACTAGAAGGGCCTCTTTGCAAATCTGGTCAATTGAAGTGTTATAACCCGTTTACCCGCAAACCCGAACCCATAATCAGCACCAATTCCGTATCCAGTTCATCACCCTTGACCCAATTATTAACTTGTGCCTCAATCTTTGCTCTAAACTTGGAAATTGATTAAATGCATATTGTTAACCATTCCAATTACGGCTGCCGACACTCGTTAATTATGTTATATCAATCAAAACTTATACGAATTTCTTAATTTATGGCCGACACCCCTCCTCATTCTTATTATACTGGTAAACCACCATTATAACCCAATTAATCATACCAATATCACCCTCATAGCAGCGCCTATCCACCCGCTATGACTAATTTGATTATATCAATTTGAAAGTGCCGTTCTTGATCGTGTTCTAGCCGTTATTGCCCGTTCGTCGTTAACTGATCATCCTTCGTCTATTTAGGTAATTGTTTGGTGTCTGCTGGTCGTTATTGATCAAGGGTCAAAAGCCCTATCGTTAACTGAATCAAGTATAACAGATTTAAGGGATTGATCTTGTTAGGGTTTGGTTCTAAATCTGATTTGTTTAAGCTTATGTTTATAATTTACAAGAACTGAGTTTTGTTTGCAAGTGTTGTTAGCCCAACTGGTTTGATTCTTAATTATGGGGGCAGAGGTCGCGGGTTCGAACCTCTGCCATCCCGTTTTTCAGTTTATTTTTGGTAAATACATGTTAAGATCATTTTTATTAAATATACTAATAATTATTATTATTAAATAATTGTTTTATTAAAAACTGACCCTCTAATACTTGTGTTCACGTATCTCTCGTTCGTGTATGTACGTATATGTGTAATTAGTTATGCATACATGTATATATGCGTATATATATAATAACACGAAAGCTAATATTTTTTATTTAATATATATAACAAGTAAACTTTATTTATAAATATACAAACTATTAATATTTTTAAAGATGTATTTTACTTTTATGTTATAATTTAAACTAATGTTTTAATAAATATATAAATCAAGTAAACCAATTTTATAAAACTACAAATAATATTTAAGTTATGTTTTCATAAATCAAAATAATAATTTTATATAATGTATCATTATATAATATTATATTATTATAAAAATTACTTATTAATGATTATCGAGTTGTTGTAATCAATCTAAAATCTTTACTTAAGCGTATTCGTTACTCTCGGTTTATCATAAGCTTTAACGTTCGCGTGTGATTTTTTTCCTCATTCTCATTGTCTTAAATCATCTTCGTTCATCTTCGATGTGAGTACCACATTCCCCTCTTTTTACTCGTTTTTTCACGTTTTGGGGACATATGCATAAATTATATTTCTCATATATACTTATACTCAAAACTGCAACTATTGTCTTATGTGTTAACAACTTATACCTTACTTGTTTATGTGCTTATTTGCTTTATATGCTTCCGCATTCGGAGAGGTCCAACATAATCTCAGTCTAGTTTGATCATACGCCAGTCCTTAGCCTTTGTGTTTCTCGACATCTCAGTTGTACTGGCTCATTTGGTTAATTTTTTATTCTCATATGACTTGTTGCAACTACGAATTTTGTTATATATACTATATGTACAACTAAACTGGTGTGTTGCTCACTCAACATGTATTTTTCACAAAATTCTATTTTATACGCATATGCAGTTTATCGTAGAAATTTAATGCAGGCTGGTGAAGACTTAGTGAAGATTTAAGTTAGAAAATAATTAATCAAAGATCATTTCTGATATAAGGTGTATTGTTGTATGATTATGGATTATGTATTTGTTTGTATTTGGTTGATTTGAAAACTTAATTTAATTAATAGATATTGTCATTTTAATAATGCATTTGAAAAGTTGTGAGCAATCAGTTCGCGCCCCGGCATTTTCGTCGTAGATTGGGGTGTGACAGATTGGTATCAGAGCCGAAGGTTTAAGATAGGTCATTAGAAATTGCCTTAGACACATGTTTAGGAGCCCTATACGTGCCTATATGTTTACCTTTATGTGTTCAATTTTAAAATTGTTTACTGCTTTCCTAGATAATTATTGATTAATTATTGTATTATTATGCAAACACACACAAACTTCGAGGCTATGCCTCAACATTTAAAGAAAACTTTTCGAAAAAGTATATTGCCTTTTTGTTATTGGGAAATTCCTTAAGAATTCCCTAGTTTTGTTTTTACTCATTCATCTTAAGGCTAGGTAGCATGACAAGTTTCTCTCGGCCAAAGAGGAACACAACTGTCATACGACCGACACCTTAGGTTGATTTTAAACCGAATTCACGGTGGTTCGTGGCTAAACTCGGTTTTCCCGATTATTGTGTTTTGTTATTTAAATGGTTAGTTGGGTGAAAAGTCCATGGAACCCATGGGCACTCCTACTATCCAATTCTGAGTTCGTTTTATGTTTTTGTTGGAGTTCATCGTATGTGGTGGTTCACGGGATGTTCCAACTACTCATATCTTTTTCTCGTTTGTTCGTTATTTAGTTTGGTCGGTTAAAACGCCGTGTAACGCTCATTGGGCCGACAAAGTTCATTGCATTGTTAATTCTTTAATTAGTTGGGACCATCAAATTTCCATGTAACGCTCATGGGCTTTCCAACTCAGTTGTTTTCGTTAGTTCATTGGGCCATTCAAATTGCCATGAAAAGCTCATGGGAGGACAACATCCACAATTTATATTTCGTTAGTTTATTGTAAACTTAATAATCTAAATTTTTAAACTGACTTAACTCCTCATGTAGTCATTACACATAAATCTTATTGACTACATCATTTAACAACTATTTACGCTTTGTACCCCCCTCATCTTATAAACTTTTACTTTTAATCCTCATGACGCAATTCCTATTACTTCTTAAGGCAATGTTGTAATAAGTTATCCACATAGTTAAACATTTTACTATTCTTATGATTTCCTCAATTTATCCTTCTTCTTAAAAATCCTCAATTTTTGTCTCTATAGAATGTCTCATTCAAGAAACCCAACGTTATCCTCGACATCAATCGTTTGATTCTCACAGCCATCGTATGGTTGCCTGTATCGCCAAAGAGATAACTGTTGCGATCCCTAGGATAGTGACACAAATTCAAAACATCAATGCAATCGATTCAACTTTTCCCATTAATTCCTCTACCGGTGACTACAAACCATATACCCCCACTAATCCTCACAACAAGAAACGTAAGAACCTTGCTGCAATAAATCTTAACCACCCGCAAGTCTCCTTAAACAAGAAACCTTACATCGGTCCTTTTCCGTCATGCTCCATTTGTAACTATCATCACTCGGTTGAATCTCTATGTCGTCGCTGCACCCAATGTAACCGTTATGACCATCTTGTTAACACCTGCCGTGTCCCGCCTACTACACAAGTTGTTCCGCAATAACCTACCCATCTTGCTCAACCCAGTGTTCCTAATACCCGTGCTTGCTGCCATTGTGGAAACCCAAATCACCTCCGTAATGTGTGCCCTCAACTTACCCATGCTCACCAAGTTCAAACTCAACCACCTCATGTCCTGTAAGCTCCTCCTATCAATCCGGGTCAACCTTACTTAACCCAACACTACCAAACCCCGCAACCACAAGCTCAAGTTTACCGGACATATTTCCACCAAACAACCTTCTTGCAAACTGTTCAAGCTCACGTTATTCAGACTACCCCAAATCAACCTACCTCAACTAATCCTACTTCTGCAACTCCTCATGGTGTCTCAAGTCACGTCAATTAAGCTACTCAACGATATTGAAGACCTTTGTCGTTCCCTTTACCTATCTTAATTTATTCTGTCTATTTCTTTATGTATTTTAACGCCTCTTTATGACCTTGGATTATTTCCGTATTTGAACTAATTATTTTCTATCTAATAAATAAAGTTTCTTTGGATTAAATAGATTGTTTATAAAGCCTACTTATATCTTATTTTCTTACCTTTATTAAACTTAACTGTTAATAAGTAATCTCTTCTTCTACTTTAAATACATATATCTTTACATTTAAAAGTCGTCTTAAAATTTCTTTGCTTTATTAAAATTTACAGCAACTTTTGAAATTTATTTTATACATTGGTGACTTTCCAGTGTTCTAAATTAATTTTTTTAATATTTTTGTTTCCTCAAAATCATGTTTTACTCAAATGTTTGGTAAACCCACACGATGAGACGAATCATGTGGACCATCCGACGATAAAAATAATTATGGTCCGGAGCATAATTATCGAAGTCCTGACATGGAAATCATGAAGCATAAAGTTGTGTGCCATAATATAGAATAGAAAGTAGTTGGGATAATGGTACAAATATAAAACTGATAAGGAAATGGTGGATACGCCGCTGATACATCCTATATATAAGTGCCCTTATCGGATTTGCATTTGGAGCGTTGTTTTAACTATTCAAAGTTCTGTGCTATGATAGATTTTTAAATTTTGTTTTAAATTTTTTTTTTCCTCAAACTTTATTGGTTTTGTTATAATCTCCTTTATTTCTGGACGAAATTCCCTAAAGTAGGGGAGACTGTAACAACTCGTATTTTCCAAACTAATATCTATAACTCGACCCGTTTATATATTCGAGAAATTTACCTAAGAAAATAACGCGTGATTCGAGTCAATATTATTCTATAGATATTTGGTATTATAATCATTTAATATACTAAAAAAAACTTTGAAATATATTCACTTTTAACCCTAAACTAAAGTTTTAGCCCTTAATGCTTCCATACCCAAACTATAGGGGCCTCTTTGCAAATCTGGTCAATTGAAGTGTTATAACCCGTTTACCCGCAAACCCAAACCCATAAACAGCACCAAACCCATTTCCAGTTCATCACCCTTGACCCGATTATTAACTTGTGCCTCAATCTTCACTCTAAACTTGGAAATTGATTAAATGCATATTGTTAACCTTTCCATTTACGGCTACCGACACTCGTTAATTATGTTATATCTATCAAAACTTATATGAATTTCTTAATTTATGGCCGACGCCCCTCCTCATTCTTATTATACTGGTAAACCACCATTACAACCCAATTAATCATACCAGTATCACCCTCATAGCAGCGCCTATCCAACCACTATGACTAATTTGAGTTTATCAATCTTAAAGTGTCGTTCTTGATCGTGTTCTAGCCATTACTGCCCGTTCTTTGTTAACCGATCATCCTTCGTCTGTTGAGGTAAGTGTTTGGTGTCTGCTAGTCGTTATTGATCAAGGGTCAAAAGCCCTATCGTTGATTGAATCAAGTATAACGGATTTAAGCGATTGATCTTTTTAGGGTTTGGTTCTAAATCTGATTTGTTTAAGCTTCTGTTTATAATTTACAAGAACCGAGATTTGTTTGCAAGTGTTGTTAGCCCAACTGGTTTGATACATAATTATGGGGGCAGAGGTCGCGGATTCGAACCTCTGCCATCCCGTTATTCAGTTTATTGTTTGTAAATGCATGTTAAGATCATTTTTATTAAATAGAGAAAATTCCAATTTGCCTCCCTGGGATATATCGTCGGGACACGGAATAGCCACTGAAAACGAATTTGCGCATTTTGCACGCCTGTGATATTTTGGCGGGTCAGTCTGTGCCATTCCACCAATTGACCGTCAGTTGACTGTTGGTATTATAGTAATAATACTAACATATTAAGGGTATTTTAGTAACTTCTTCTAATAAATAATAAATATAATAATAATAGTAATAATAATAATATTAATAATAACAATAATAACAAAGGAGCAACAACATATCATCGTTGATAAAGGAGCAGCAGCATCATCATCATCATAATAATAATAATAATAATAATAATAATAATATTTGACAATTTTCTCTTATTAATTTGATAAAGGAGCAGCAGCTCATCTTCATTAACAGTAGATCGTCATCATCATCATCAAGTCATCTTCATCATCATCAACCTCAAACATATTTGATCCTCAAACCCTAGATTTCATCACTCAAACCCTTAAATCTCTCAAATCCCACCACCAATCGCTTCAATAATTCAACCACCGCACCCAAAAATCATTCTGATCAAAACCCCTAACCTCCGGCACCACGCCGCCGCCACGGCAGCCACCGCCGCCATGTATTCCGGCCATCTCGTTTTTCCGGTCATGTGTCTTTTGGTGCTTTTATAATCGGATACCGAGAGTTTACGCGAGAAACGGTTATTAGAGAACGGTGAGGGTGAAATTGTATGTTTCGGGTGGGGGTCGCGTTCGCTACTGAACCCGTCTTTTATTTAGCCGCCGCCGTTGTCCAGAACGACCACGATGGTGGTGGTGGTGGAGGACATTGGATTTCCGGTGAGTGGTGTGTGACATAAGAAGATTATTTAATTATTATTATTATTATTATTATTATTATTATTATTATTATTGATATTATTATTATTATACCAAACTTAAGAATTCGGGCAGCCATGGATGAAGTTTTGGTTCTCAGATTACTATTATTGTAAAACAAGATTTGAAATTAGAATTGTAGATTTTGGACAAGATTTGAAAAAGCCTCAAATTTAAAAAATAGGGTTCTTGAGATGAACAAGATGATGAAGATGAAGAATTTTCTGGGTTAGATGATGAAGATTCTGAGTTAGATGATGAAGATGAAGATATAGGGGTAAAATGGTCATTTCAACTTTTTTTGGTTAGTCAACGCCGGTCAACCGGGAAGGGCACAGACTGACCCGCCAAAATATCACAGACGTGCAAAATGCGCAAATTCGTTTTCAGTGGCTATTCCGTGTCCCGACGATATATCCCAGGGAGGCAAATTGGAATTTTCTCTATTAAATATACTAATAATAGTTATTATTAAATAACTGTTTTATTAAAAACTGACCCTCTAATACTTGTGTTCTCGTATCTCTCGTTCGTGTATGTTTGTATATGTGTAATTAGTTATGCATATATGCGTGTATATATATAATAACACGAAAACTAATATTTATTATTTAATATATATATATAAAAAGTAAACTTTATTTATAAATATACAAACTAATAATATTTTTAAAGATGTATTTTACTTTTATGTTATATTTTAAACTAATGTTTTAATAAATATATAAATCAAGTAAACCAATTTTATAAAACTACAAAATATTTAAGTTATGTTTTCATAAATCAAAATAATCATTTTATATAATGTTTCCTTATATAATATTATATTATTATAATAATTACTTATTAATGATTATCGAGTTGTTGTAATCAATCTTAAATCTTTACTTAAGCGTATCCGTTACTCTCGTTTTATCATAGGCTATAACGTTCGCGTGTGATTATTTTCCTCATTCTCATTGTCTTAAATCATCTTCGTTCATCTTCGAGGTGAGTACCACATTCCCCTCGTTTTACTCGTTTTTCCAAGTTTTGGGGACATATGCGTAAATTATATTTCTCATATATACTTATACTTAAAACTGCAACTATTGTCTTATGTACTTATGTCTTACTTGTTTATGTGCTTATTTGCTTTACATGCTTCCGCATTCGGGGAGGTCCAACATAATATCACTCTAGTATGATCATACGCCAATCGTTAGCCTTTGTGCTTCTCGACATCTTAGTTATACTTGCTCATTTGGTTAATTTGTTATTCTTATATGACTTGTTGTAGCTACGTATTTTGTTATATATACTATATGTACAACTAAACTGGGGTGTTGCTCACTCAACATGTGTTGTTGACAAAATTTTATTTTAAACGCGTATGCAGGTTTTCGTAACAATTTAATGCAGGTTGGTGAAGACTTAGTGAAGAATTTAAGTTAGAAAATAATTAATCAAGATCATTTGTGATATAAGTTGTATTGTTGTATGATTATGGATTATGTATTTGTTTGTATTTGATTTATTTGAAAACTTAATTTAATTAATAGATATTGTCATTTTAATAATGCATGATAGTAACCTTTGAAAAGTTGTGATCAATCAGTTCGCGCCCTAGCATTTCTGCCGTAGATTGGGGTGTGACAATTATCAATTAACTTCTCCTTGAGAACAAACATTGTATGTTTAATTACCATGAAGAATCTTCTAGTTTTCCAATAAATTCACATTATCAATGACTCGGAATGGTCAAACCAGTCAAGCCAATATATTAAACAATCATGATACATAAATTTATGTATTATGATCATATTATATCATCATTCAAAACATTCATGTTAAAACACGTTTCCCGTGTTTTATTCTCGTATAATCACTCACTTAGAGTGCCACTTCTTGTGGTCATTAGAAACTTGGTTGATCTCATTATCAACGTGAGGGTCATTAAAATGTCCTCATTTACCAATATCATGACCTTTATCAACGATCATTTTATAATCATCACATTATTAACATAGTTGATCTCATTATAAACATGAGCATCATAACAATTTATTCAATTACCATGATCACATAGTTTACATCGATCATTATATCATCACAGTCACTTCAAAAAATGGATTATTAACCAGATAACTTTCATGGTGTCATCAATACATTTTCTTAGTTATGATGGCAATCTTTACTCTGATAAGTCTATCATCACATTCACTTCATGGAATAGTTTAGCACCACACAACTTTCATGGTGGGCGTTTTCTTGGTGCTCATTTCAAACCTCATATATATTCTTTAACAATCTTACTACTTCAAGAGTATATTTGAGGTTAGTCAATGGAAATTGTATTATTCATAACTTTTATAAATAATCTTCTTATCATATAACATCAATTGAGAAGAAGTTATATGTCATAATCATTGAGGTTTAGCGATCCAAAATCTTACAACTTCCATAAATTTATAATAAGCTTTATTGAGTTCGGTACATCTGTGTAATATTATAACTCTTGATCACAATTCAACCGTGTTTATACCACATGGTCATATACCACAACTTTGGTCATTTATTTGTTTTACCCATTAATGTATAACAACTAGAATTCATATACATTTCCAACAACAAATTATATACGCATTTTCATTATTATAATACACTACCATATAAAACACGCTTTTAATAATAATGTAAATCAAATAAATAACATGAGTTATTGACATCATTTGTTATCCACATGATCTATTTTCACTAAATTAAAACATGAAAATTATTGTTGTCATCAAAATTTAAAAGTACCACTAATCAAAAGTCTACTCGTCCATACGCATTCGACTTATAAACTAATCGAGTTTATGTCTAACATATATAGAAAATGAAGCAAGAATATAAAACCATCCATAATCATATCATCATTTTCCAAGAAACATATAGTTATCTAACACAGAAAACATCCTAAAATGAAGTACATAACTAAAGTTTATCATATTAAGTGATCATACATATATTAAGCTTCTTCGAAGCTCCTTAAGGTGAAGTTGTAAAGTGTGTGTATTCACATTTTATGTGATTCAAATTTTATGAATTATTAACTTCTAAACACATTAAAATTAAACTAAACAATTGTTCCTCGTGATAATACACAACACATATAAATTATGCAGTATTATCTTTTTACCATATCATCATAAAAGTAATATGTATTATAATGTCCTTATACAAATTGCAATCGTGATTAAATAAAACCCATTAGACATCATTCCTTATTTTAAACATCAACTACATGCGTTTCAACTTATTGTTGTTTCATTATGGTTAAAACTAACATACTATGAAAGACGTTATGAAAGATATCTTGAATACTTAATTACAGTTATATGCATGCATATAGAATTCTTACGAGAATCTTGAACTACATTTTTACACAAGTCATGTTAATACAAAAGGAATGATCTATACTAATAGTTGGCTTATATTTCTAAAATTTTCATTAAATAAAATGATACAACATTATTATTAATTATAAGTATTTGTCACTGACGACAAAATTAAAAATTAACAACTTCTATACACAATCCATGTATCTAAACATTTTCACAACATGTATGCAGTTATGAACATGTACATAAAAACAAGTAATACATCTTATAGTAACATATGATTTTTAATGTTTTAGGTGTGTATTAATACATTGAAAACTTTCATGTAACTACCTGATGACCAATAAAAATTAAAAGTCCACATTGAATGCCACATAATATTTAGAGTAGAGGTAAATAAAAAGACATTTAACTTATGAAAGTATCAACACTACATTTAATTATTGCAGGCCATTAAAAGATATTAATAATGTGCAACATCTTTCGATTTATACATATATCGCCTTTTAATAAAAGTACCACATGTTTCTTTTATAATTTACAGTCAAATAAAATAAATCTATTTGAAAAATATGATTTTTATCAATAATAATTATTTGAAAACATATAAGAGTTATCATAATTAATATTTATATAACTATATAATCAATTTGAGAAGTATGTTTACTCCAATTATTTTCTTTATTGAAATCAAATTAATTCATATGCTTAAACGTAGGTTGGAATTACCATATTTATAGATTAAAAGAGTATATTAATAATAATAATAATAATGATAATAATTCTTTAAGAAAAAGTATATAAAACAACTGATCACATGCATATAAAACACCAAACACCTATCTGAGTGCCTCCCCCATTAGAGAGTCAATAACCAATAGAAACAAAACAAATCATATACGAGTAATATTTATATAATCCTTCATCTTGTACGCATATAATCCAATTAACTATATGGCCAATAAATTATAAATTAAGATGGAATTACAATATAAGGATGTAATACATTTGAGATCAAAATAATTTAAACGAAGAACATATACTTGCCCCAAATTGTTAATTAAAAGCTTAGATCCAATATTATACCAATAAACCAAATCATAAACATATTCATGTTTATGTTCGAGAGAATAAGGAACAAGTAAAGTTAATTAGTATGTGATACATATCTCACGAAGATGTGAACAGACTCTAAAAGCAACTCGTGCTGATAACGTGTTGTGAAACAACTAGAACCTATTAGCAATACAGAGAAGAATAGGATAATGGTTTCTTATTGATATCTCAATATATGTAACACAAAGCCTCTATTTATAGGCTCAACACATTAATAAAAGAGTAATACAAAGATGATGAAGAGTTATCCTATAATGGTAAAATATGTGGAGAGTCACTCTAATAAAGATTAAATCATAACAAATAATATTTTTCTGAAGGGGGACACATACTGTAACATCCCGAAATTTCCAAGAATAATATTTTAAAGATTATTTATTTATGATGGAAAAGTTTACTTGAATTAGTAGAGACTGAATAAAATAATAGAGACAAAAGGTTAAGTAGGCTAATTGAATGGTAGTTAATATAGACCAAAATGGAAAGATGAACCTTAGGTCATGGACTTAAGGGAGTATAAATACCCCTTAAACCCTAATCCTTTCCATTTTTATCTATCTCTACACCATAGCCACACCTTGATAAACACACACAAACACCATCCTATATCCCGAGCCAAGATCCGAAGGTGGAAACCCGAACTCATTGGTTCTAGAACGTCGCGACAAACCAAACCAACATCAATACTAGATCGTGTTCGTAGATCGACTCGTTTAAGGTACGTTTATATCAAGAACTTGTTCATCTAGGTTCAGATTCATTTAGGAAATCCTAGATCTGTATGATTGTGATGAAAACGAATCAAACGAGCTGATCCACAGTGCACTTTATTAACAATAGATAAGTTAATTGGGCAAATTATGAGCCGCACCTATATACACACATCGCACCCTTAAAACGTAAAATTTGGGAAGTTTGATGATTAGGGTTTGTAGGCACCTTGATTCCGAGTTCATTGATACCTAAATCATGATGTTTTATTAAGAATCGAAGGTTTAATTGCAGATCTCTGAGGGTTGATTGCGTCTATTCTTGTCAATTTTTACTTTGAACCCTTAGTCAAAGTTTGGATAAGAACATATGCTAATTCCTTATGATGAACGGATCAAGATAGCGAATCAAGTGATTCGTGACTCAACCAATTCGTTATGTCAAGGTAACGAATTAGCTCACTCAGTTCGTTATGATAAGATAACGAATTAAGTGATTCGTTACTCATCTAGTTCTCTATATTAAAATAACGAATCAAGTGACTCGTTACTTACCCAATTTGCTATGTTAAAGATAACGATGACGAACCAAACCATATAACGAATAGAGGAAAATTTCATAACGAATTAGGATAACGAATCAGATCACACGCAGATAACGAATTAGGTTGTGTTTAGATAACGAATTAGGCTTAATTCGTTATAGCGAGCGAGTTAACGAATTAGACGATAATTTAAAATCCTTATGGAAAATGTGTTAAGCCGGTTAATGGAAATAAAAATTTTCCAAATTGACCTGGCAGCTCGACCCCAGCCAGGGGCTCTGCCCTTTGGACCCTACTAGGGCTGCCGCCCATAGACCTAGCTTCCAGGGGCGCTGCCCCCGGACCCCCGTTCTTTGAGGGTTATAATTAAACTAAAAACACGACATGGGTAGCGAAAGATAATTGATACATGAAATTGTTATACAGTTAGACGCGCGCGAGTAAAGAGAGGGATTATCATTAACGGCGAACGTAACCGAGTTCAGGTGAATATGTTTAATGAGCTAACATGAGGAGGGCACATGGCATGGATTGAACGGCTGGCATCTGAAGATGGAAGAAATGATGTTCTAAATGTGATGTTTTATGTTATGGTTTCAAAGAAAAGATTAAATGTTTTGTAACGAATGATTTATGTTAACGTTTCCGCAAAAGTTTTAATTAACACTGATTGTAGAACTGTGTTTATGAGTAAATCCAACATCATAAGTGAGGCACCGGTAACGGGGCCTTACAAGTTGGTATCAGAGCAAAGTTCGAGAGATTTAAGCATCCTACATGCTTAGACTCGAACAGAAAATGGGATTGAAATAAGAAAAGAAAGAAGATGCCAGTTCAAGATAGTCATGTGTCACTAAAGCAAGCTCAGTAACGGTAAAGCATGTTAAATAATGAGTAAAGATGTTTGCTTAAATTGTTAAAGGAAGAATATATGCAGGATTGGGATACGATTAATTGATTGTTTGATTGATTAACTGTTTAAAAGTAGAAACTAGCACAAGTGAAATGATAATGGGAAGTATGTAGAACATGAGGAGTAATGCAAATAGTTAATTACACTTGGCCACTGTCATTAACTACTTACCTTACGAATCATGTGCTAAATAGTTCCTAGAGTGATAACGTTTGTGTTTTCCTTTTAGAATACGATGGCTGGAGCTAGAGAAGTTGTGAGAGCATGAGGTCGCACTGGACGTCGTGGTAGGCCTCGTCTTGTCCGGCAACTTTCGGTGGAAACGGCTTCCAACACGGGAGACGAGGGAAGCGCAGCTGGACGAAACTCAAATGATAATGAAGGGCATCAACTTGACCCTGCAATTCAAGCAGCCATCGTTCAAGCTGTAGCCACTGCTGTGAAGAATATGACTCTTGAAGGGTCCGCTAAAAGCCAGGAAAGAGTTGAGAAGTCTGGGGAGAAGAGTAAGAAAGATGATGAAAGAGAGAATGAGGCCTCGAGTTTGGTTAAGTCTGTGAAGGATGATGATGTTAAAAGAGGCCGAAGTGGGTGCAATTATAAGTCCTTTAAAGGATGTGACCCGCCGAAGCTAACTGGTTTGGGAGACGCAATCACTACTCTCCAATGGATAACCACTATGGATAAGGTTATCCAAATTAGCGAATACCGTCCCGACCAAGCTGTGTGATATGCTACTTAGTCATTTGGAGATGAAGCTATGTATTGGTGGGAAAGTGTGGAGCAGAGAAAGACTCGGGATGAGGTAAAGGAGATGAGATGGGATGATCTGAAAGAGTTGGTGAAGAAGTGGTTATGTGCTGATGCCGAAGTTGAAAGGGCTAAAATGAAGTTTCTGAACTTGAAGGCGGGAAAGATGACACACCGTGAATATACTACTGAATTCAACCGTATGTCTAGGTTGGTACCTGACATGATGAACACCGAAGCTAAGAGGATCAAGGGTTACATCAGGGGACTTCCGTAGAATGTTCACACTTTGGTTAAGGCTAGTAAGCCCGCAACATTTGACTCGGCCGTGGAATTGGCCGAGATGGTTTAGGAGGACCTTGCCATCAGTGAAGAGGAGACGACTGAACCGAAGAAAAAGAACCCAACCGCAAAACCATAGGAAGCTAACGAAGAGGACCCACGTAAGAAGGAGGCAAGGCATGAAGAGTTCATTGTTTGTGAAAAATGTGGAAAGAAGCACTCGGGAGAATGCGGAATGAGACTAGGTGTTTGATACAGGTGTGGAAAAGCTGGACATTCCTCCTGGGAGTGCAAGGATCACCATAGGTGTCACAACTGTGGAGGACGTGGACCCCTAGCAAGGGACTGCAGGAAACCAAAGGAAGGACGTGAAGCAGAGAAGAATGCTTGAGGTTTAACAGTTTCCTCTGCATGCTTAGAGAATACCATTCAAGAAGGCTAGCTACTAGCCATAAGTTTATTTTATGTTTGGCTTATTAATGACTCAATGCGTGTTGTTTTATATTGAAGTTTAGACCGGTGTTTATTAATTATGACATGAATTTTCTTGAATGCATGTTGGTTATGATAAATAGTTGTGTTGTATTGGAGCATCATCTTAGGCGTTAGCGTCAATATATATATAAAAAACAAAGCCCCATTGGAAAGGCGAGACAAGACGAAACTTGGTACATCGAGGGCCTCATGGACAAGCTACCTCAATAGCTGAAACACATGACCACCACTCGGTGACTGCAAGTCAGGAGTAGGAAGGATAACCCAGAAAGCAAAGACGATTCAATAAAGTGCGTGAATATATGAAGTGTTACTTTTACAAGGAATAAGCTAGTTCTGTCACACCCCGACTTACGGCCTAGGCGTGTGACCAACAGTTGGTACCGGTTTTGTAAATGTATCAGAGTTTAGCGGAAGTCTTTTAAAAGTATTAATATTTTGAAATATTAATTTACTTATAAAGCTTTTTTTATAATAAAATATTAATATTTCTTTTGAAACATTTTATTAATAAATCTATATTTTGTAATAATATTTAATTTATTTGAAAAGCTTTTAAGATAATAAATATCCGAGCGTTTTGTTTATAAACCTCGTTTGATTTTACAAATCATATTGTTTATAATCTTTTAAATAATTAAAACAATGAGCCATCTCTACCTTGCGAACATCCACTTTATGAATGACTCCAATTCTTGATACTTTAATCAACTGAAATGTTAGAAAATACGTCAGCGATGTGCTGGTGAATACGCTGACGCTAAAAATATTTTTCTTTTACTTTATTACCCCTCGAGACTACGCCTACCTCGGCCCAACGTGGCTTAGGAATAACAAAGTTAAATAACACATTATAAACACGAGCCTCTACTCTAGGTCACCTCAGCAAACACCGCAGCGTTCGACTTAGTTAAGTACCCGTAAATATACACAACGGTCGTACTCCCTGCAGGAGAGTGTCCTACGACCAAGGGTGGTGCGATGTGCCCATTCATCGCGTAGTACCACCTATGTAAGGATCCAAACACACGTATACCACAGTCTGAGGGCTAGGTTCATACCCTTATTTATAACGGTTTTAGGAACACATAGTTCCTTGTAAACAAATTTCATATAACAAGTTGACTCTTTTTAATACAAGTTTAAAAGTTTGGGGGGCGTATTCACCTTTTCGCTTTGGGATCGGCTTCAACACCGTCCGAGGGTCTTTCCCTTGCTATATCGCACCTAAAGTACGAGTATAGCCTTCTCTTTTGGATCAGCTTCAATACACTGTCCGAGGGTCTTTCCCTCTTCTTTGTGATCTCGCACCTATAGTACGAGTACAAATTTTTGTTAGTCGGATATACAATCCGGCTTAAGACCTCTGGTCTCTTTTGTAAAATCTTTACCTCGATTTTAATTTTCTTTATGAACCTTTAGTTCAAAACATCTTTTCTTTATTTTAAACCTTTAGTTTAAAATATTATTTCTTTCTCTTCTTTTTCAAGTTAAAATTCTTTCTTTTAACTTATTTACTTTTCTTTTCTTTCACAAGATAAACCTCTAGTTTAACTTGTTGTCTTTTTCTACGTTTCTTCTTCATTAAGAAACGTATCTTTTTTATTTTCTTATTATTTAAGAATAATAACTTAAATAATATTATCTACTATAACTCTTTTCTATTTCCATCTTTTCCTTCTCTTTTATAATATGTTTGAACCTATAGTCCAAATCATATATCTCTTATTTTCATATTCGGACCTATAGTCCGACATGTTTTTCTTTTCTAAATTCCACGTTTTCCAACAACGCATACTCATATATATACATTATTTAGTTTATATTAATAATATGAACAATATATATATATATATATATATATATATATTCATTTACTCATTGTTATTTAAAGTATTTTTAATTAATACTTTTATCTTTATTTATTGTCGGTCCCTTCGATTTCACCTGGATCTTAATTAATCATGTCATAACTCACACAGATTGATGTGTCGACAAGAGAGTTAATGACGAGTTGCTATATTTAGAAAGATATCCGTTTGTTAAAGGCAGAATCAATAACAAACATACGGTTGCAATGAATAATCAAAGGTAGAAAGCACACACAGGATTCACTCAAAAGATTTCCATTTATATAATATTAGTCATACAAAAGGATAATCGATTTAGGGTTTTCTAGGAATCCTAAGACAGCCGTCACTTTCTAGAAAATATTCATTCTTATCCGAAAGTGTAAAGGCTTATCTCTCTCTCTGCCTGTCCCCATTTTTGGCGGCGTGCCCTAAACATTCTATTTATAGGCCTGCCAACCTAGGACAGCTGTCATTCCTTCTAGAAACCCCCAAATACAATCATACATACTCATATTACATATTCAAAATAAACTAAGTGTAAAACAAGTCTTCCGGGTAGGTTTTGCATCAATCTTGTCTTTCTGAGTATGCTCGGCCATCCTTCATAACTTGGTAACATAGAAGTGTGCTCGGGATCAGTTTCCGGGTAAACTTTACTTAAAGAGTATTTCACTAAGTAAAATACTCACCGAGTAGACTTCAGTCTTCTAGAATTTGCCAGACTTTGCCCGACAACTCCTTACAAGCAACTTTGTTCTTCAATGATCCATTTCAGCTCTTTGCTATAGAATAACTTATTAGCAAAGTGTACTCGGGAGTACTGCTCCTTGCTCGAGCTGAACCTTACTCGATATTACTTAGAGATATTTCTTTAGATTATCAAGCATACTTGGATCATACTTATTAATGAATACATTGCCCGGTCTTTCAATTACTTGGCTTCTTGGACTTGGTTAACCAAACCTTACTCGGAGGAGTAATATACTTGGTTATGAAGAACAGACTTGCTTGATAAAGTGAACCTTGCCCGGATTTACATAAACTAGTGAATCCTACTCGGAAACACACTAATTTGCAAACGCTGCTCGGATAACCACTTAAGAAGACTACTTGAAGTAAACCTTGCCCGGTAGGCAAAATATCGTACTCGACCAAATAAAAGCTTGCTCGGAGGTCTAAGGTGTGCTCGGATCCATTACTTAGCAAATTCAGAGGAGGTTGAGAAGATTCCAATCTTCCATGTACTTCATTTAGGTCAAATCTTTGACTCAACAATCTCCCCCTTAGGTTAATTTCTTGACCCAACAATCTCCCCCTAGATTGGAACACCTCAGCTGACCCAAAACATTTCTATGGTTACTTACACTTAGCAAAAAATACACATCAAATCAAAAATCAAAATTACATATTCAAATAACATAAACAAGATTACATGATCAGAAAGTTGTCCGATGACATTACAAAACAAAGCCTAATCTTGAAATTCTTCATTTCAGCCAGAGATGCTTGTTTAATTTTCTTGCTCAACCAAGAATCTTAACAGTTCTGATTGCTTAGCACTTGTAGGCCTTTGCCTTTCCTTGTAATCAGAGAGATACAGTGCTGCAATCACCTTCAATTGCCATAGATTGAATTTTCTGAAGTCATTTTTAAAGAAGATCTTCACAATCTCTCCATTTTCCATCATAACATTCAGATGTTCAGTCCTGGAGTCACAAAATATTCCGCTTGGCATAATATTATGGTTGACTGAAGGGTTTTTGGCTTTTACTACAGTTTTGACAAAAGGTTTATCCATCTTCAAGTGCATTTGCTTTGATTTTTCTTGATTAGTCACAAACATCTTCCTTTTCTTTGTATTGTTCTGTTTTGAGACCAAAGATGTTGTCTTTCTGCAGAATTCCTTTACTTTGGATTTTCCTTTAAATGTCATCTTTGATAGACCAGCCATCTTTTTGGATATTCCTTTGTTCATACCAACTAGAGATTGAGCTGTTCCATTCTTCATGTTCAGCTGTTGTCCTTTCATTTTCTTGAAGTTGCTCAAAATTTCTTTTCTTGTCATTATTTTTACTAAATCAAAGGGAATTCCATTCTCAACTAAGAATCTTGGTTTACCATCATATTCACTCAAGAACTTTTGAACTTCCATTTCTTGTTCCAAATCATCTTTCAATTTCAAATCTTTCACTTCATTGTCTTGAACAATCTTTTCTTCACTCAGTGTTTTTGAAATTTTATCAATAACAGTGTCTAGTTTCTCTTTCACCTCTGTCTCTGGTTCTTCTTGTTTAATCAACTTGAGTAGAGATACTAGCACACCATTTGGAATTTCTTCATCATTTAAACAGTTTCCAATCAATTATTGTAGGACTTCTCTCTGATTATTCTTCACTTCATCTCTTAGCTTTCTCTCATCTTCAAACATCTTCATCAAGTTTTCTTGTTCTTCAAAGTCTTTATCAGATATCATTTGAGAAAGAAATTCTCTGTCATAAATTTCTGTCATTCTTTGCACATAGACTCTTTTGGCTTCTGATTCGGATTCATTCATTTCTGAGTCCATTGTATTCTCCTTCTGAGAATTTAAAGACTGAATTTCATCGACCTCTTGAGCAATTTCTTTCCATTTTAATTTCTTTCTTTCCTCAAGATCTTTCTTTTCATCTTCTGGAACATTGTCAGCTTCATCATCTGAGCTGTTCTTTTCAGAAATTGAGAGAAGCTTCAGCGAATTCTCCCCCTGTTTTGATGATTTCTCCCCCTGTTTTGGGGCAGCTGAGATCTTCTCAACCTCAAACATTAGGGTTTGAACTCGTTATAAATCTTTCTTCAGTTCTTCAGAAAGATGATGTTTGTAGGAATTGGAATTACTTGGAGTTGGATCCATTGCTGATTTTCTGTTATATCAATGAATACACAATTATCAGTTAGATAAAAAAAATTAAGGTATAAATAATATTTCAATTCAAACCGTTGTCTTAAATGATATTGAAATCTGCACAAAACACAAATGTGAGTTACTCTTGAAATGTGAAGTTTCAATTTTGAATAGCATATGCAGGTCTTCTTTTAATGAGAGTTAAGACAAATGTAAAGTACATATCTGCAATTTTTCTGCCAAAATTGCAGATAAAGTTCTTTTGTTTCTGCCTTTTTCTTTTACATGCCAGGTAAAGTTAGAAATTTGAAAAGTGTTTTGTCTTTTAGCTTATGAAAGTGGGTTTCAAATGCTTTTTGTCTTTTTGTGAATTATTAGCTGTCAACAGGTAACATTATCCACTTGATATATTAAATATTTATTTCCATTTAAGTTCATAAGACCTTACTTGAAAGATTAATATATCTAAAGTATACTCGGTACTCCCACTTACAAACCTTACCCGGTCAAACTTTGCATGGAAAAAAATTTTCAATTTTGGATATACAAAGTTTGCCTGAATTCGTCTATTCATAAACCTTGCTCGATCAAGTAAGTTAATTTAAAGTTAAGACATGATGAAGAAAACTTACCCGAAATACTAGATTTCTTGAGAAATTAATCACAAGGCAAATAATCAAGTATAATCATCAAATAAACATCCTTACTAAGAATCAATTAAGATCCCGACATAGATTTCTCAATTTCAAATTAAAACTTATCTAGCATGAACCCTCATAAGAATCATAATCAATTTTATCATACTAACTAACATATTCAATCAAGTAACACATTCATTCAAATATGCTTGAAAATATAATGTGCCCGAGCAACCTTTCTGATGTAAAGTGTGCCCGAACAACAATCTTATGCAAAGTATACCCGAATAACCTTCATATAGTACAAAGTGTGCTCGTAAGCAAAGTGTACTCGGAAGGTTAACTTTTGAAATTACCAAGTATATTGAAGGAACACAAGTGTACCCGAAATATAAAGTGTGCCCGGAAAACAAAGTTTGCCAGAAAACACTTGTAATTTCAAAGAAATCATAAACACACATATCACAGAGCATGCTCAGAATGAAATTAAAAACACATAAACATTTAAGTGTGCTATAGTCTCAAATTTCATAGAGCTTGCCCGAAAATCCTATGTTAGCACTAAGCTTGCTAGGATAAACACAATCAATCATCAGGTATGCCCTTACCCGAGGGATTTCAACATGTCAACCCATACCCGATAAATGACAAACTTAAATAGTAATATCTAAGCATGCCCGGAAAGATTAACAAATCTTTCCTAATGATATATTCACACAAATCACAAAGCTTACTTGATGTACTTGACTAAGTTCATAAAGTTCGCTTGGAATCACAATCAGCATATAACTTGCTCGAAACAAGAATTTTTTGTTAAAAGCTAGCTATAACAACACATAATCATCTCAAGACTTCAAGCTTGCTCGGGTAATGAGTACAACAGTGTACTCTACCCGGAAAGTGTAAACACTACAAAGCATGCCCGAAAATCATAAAGTTAGTCAAAAATGACTAAGCTTACTCGGAAAGATTGAAAATTATCAAACCTTACCCGAAACAACATATTCACACATAATCAAGTCAAAAATGACTAAGCTTACTCGGAAAGGTTGAAAATTATCAAACCTTACCCGAAACAACATATTCACACATAATCAAGTCAAAGATGACTAAGCTTACTCGGAAAGGTTGAAAATTATCAAACCTTACCCAAAACAACATATTCACACATAATCAAGTGTTTTGTACTCGGAAAGGTTGTAGTTCATTAAACCTTACCCGAAAATACATATTCAAACAGTTTGTGCCCGGAAAGGTTATAATGCATCAAACCTTACCCGAACTTACATATTCAACATTTTTTAGGCAAAATGCAACACTTTTTGACTTAAACCACTTTGTCAAAATATATTTTTCTTTTCCGATCATAGTTTAAGAGCAAATGGTGCATTTAGAGATCAAATTTCAGTTATATTTCTCTTCAAAACAGTTTCTTCCATTTACTGAAAAGATCTCAAGAATGGGATTATATTGACTAAGTAGCTATCTCAATACTTCATTCTCAGCATTATTATGACAACATAGATGGGTTAACAGCAGGTATAAACTTAGCATGAATTTCATCTCTTTGGTGATATGATTTAGGTTCATTTAAAGCTTAATGCATTAATAGTCAACACTGTGCTATGATACCTCATATCTCTTCTCAAAGCTTATTTGGCTTTCCCCAGATCACCCCAATTTGACTCCAACCTCCTGTATTTGGTCAAAAATAGTTTTTGTATGACAGAACTTATTGTATTTTTGTATTTTTTAGATTCAAACATATATAGAGGTTGAACGTTGGACTTACAGTTAGCAACATGCCTTTCATTCAAGATGAGACAGAATTTACCAACATCTTTGTAGTTCTTGTTGTAACCCTCTTGTTTGATAAAATATTTAAAACACTTATCAACTTTTGGTTCCCTTGTTTTTGATATTTTCTCTAATTTTCTAAAAGCATGTTCTTTCTCATATTTAAAGATGTTTCATTTTGGTTGACCAAATAGCAACAGGCTCGTGTATGACTGGGTAATCACTTTTCTGCCATATCATTCGGAGAGATTTATCTTAAGACATGTAAAGACAACTATGCATCTCCACATAAAGATTAGCATATTCATTATGTTTATATCACCTTAGATTTTACATCATCATGGGAAAGCAACCATACATGTTAATGACTATACTAAGGTCTTTTTAGCCTATTAATTCCATATGATCAGCTAAGTAGTCAATGTACTATCATTTCCCATTAAAAACACAGTTTAATATTCAATCACCCCAATATCTCTTCATTGTTAGGTTAATGGCTATCCTGTTTGACCAAAAGTGGTCAACAGGACCAAACATACATGTGAATATATGTCCTTTCAAAGTCAGAGCTATTAACATAGTTTTAAGTGAATGAATAAGAAACAAGTCATAATTGCCCCAAATGCATTCAGTTTTCAGGTCAATGGCTATCCTTTGAATCTAAGAGATTTAAGGACCAAACATACACAAGTGCATGTCCTTCCTACTGGGCAAATGACATAGTTTTCAGCAAGAACAACTATTTGAGACTTTTCTTAAAAAATCCTTCTTTTAAGCTTCTTAAAAGCTTGAACTGAATAATCTTATCATATCTCAACACCATTAATCAACTTGCTCATGTTTTGACCAAAATAAAGTATTTATGCAAAATTCATTATAAAATTCATTGAATCACTTAATTTTGACATAAAACACATTTTGACATAAACAGTTGCATCACATAATCAAATCTTAATCATTCTTAACATCATCAAGAAAAACAGACTGTATTAACATTCAATGTCTATCATATCTTAACAACATCAGAAGATCAGATAAAGAACATATTCAAGTAACCATAAACATATGATTACTCATGACATCAGACAAGCATTCAATTTCACCCAAACAGATCAAACTACTTATCATAACATCAGATCAGTTAACTTGAAAGTCAAGAATTATCATCAATTTCAAACAAATTGCACAGATATTTACTTAAGCATCTATCAGTTAACTTCAAACATATTTAATCAACATTCAGTCGAAACATATTCAATCAACATTCAGTTGAAACATATTCAAAACATATTCAATCAACATCCAATATGTGTAATCTCAAATAAAATAATCAGTTATCACAGAGAGACACACAACCAGGCACACATCCTTAATCAGATTTCATCAGAGTTGATCATTCCCAGGGCTTTCAGAAGAAATTTAAACCTGGTTCTATCAAGTGGTTTGGTGAATAGGTCAGCAAAATTGTCACTTGTATCAACCCTTTGCATTTCAATCAAACCTTTTTCACTGCAGTCTCTGATGAAATGATGTCTGATTTCAATGTGCTTAGTTTTGGAATGTTGAACAGGATTTTTAACAGTAAAATATGCAGCATTATTGTCAATAAAAATAGGGGTGTTCAAGAAATTCAAACCATAGTCCAGCATCTGATTTTGAATCCATAGAACTTGTGCACAGCAGGCAGATGCAGCAACATATTCAGCTTCTGCAGTAGAGATTGAAACTGTAGTCTGCTTTTTACATTGCCATGACACTAGCCTTTCACCCAAAGATTGACATCCTCCTGAGGTTGACTTTCTGCTCATGTTGCAGCCATCATAGTCACTGTCTGTATATGCAATCAGATCAAAAGCTTGGTTCTTTGGATACCAAATCCCTAAGTCTGGTCTTCCCTTCAAATATCTGAATATTCTTTTAACAGCATTCATATGGGAGACTTTTGGACTTGATTGGAATCTTGCACACAAACATACAGCAAACATGATATCTGGTCTTGTTGCAGTCAAATACATCAGAGATCCAATTTTGTCTCTATATTCATGTTCATCTATAGGCTCCCCCTTTTCATCTGCAATCATCTTTTCTTTGGTGTCCATTGGAGTTGAAGCAGTCTTGTACTCATGACAGTTGAACTTGTTCAAGATGTCTTGCAAATATTTGCTTTGATGAATGAAAATCCCCTCAGCCTTCTGTTGAACTTGCAATCCTAGAAAGAAGTTCATTTCTCCCATAGAACTCATGTTGTATTTGGACTTCATTACCCCTTCAAACTCCATACACATTAGTTCATTTGTAGAACCAAAGATGATGTCATCCACATACACTTGTACTAGAAGCAAGTCTGATCCCTTTCTTTTGTAGAAGAGTGTCTTGTCAATGGCTCCTCTTTTGAAACCATTTTCAAGAAGATGATTTGACAGCTCATCATACCATGCTCTAGGAGCCTGATGCAATCCATAAAGGGCTTTGTTTAACTTATACACCCTATTTGGATACATTGGATCCTCAAAACCTGGAGGTTGAGCAACATACACCTCTTCATCAATCTTTCCATTTAGAAATGCAGACTTAACATCAAGCTGGAACACTTTAATGTTCTTTGAAGCAACATATGCAAGAAAAATCCTGATAGCTTCAAGTCTTGCAACTGGTGCAAAGACTTCCTCAAAGTCTATTCCTTCTTCTTGAAGACATCCCAGTGCTACAAGTCTAGCTTTATTCTTAATCACCAAACCCCTTTCATCCCTTTTGTTTTTGAACACCCATTTGGTTCCAATTGCATATCTGTCAAATGGCTTATCAACAAGATCCCACACATGCAGGTCTCTAAATTGTGCCAATTCCTCTTGCATTGCTTCCACCCAACTATTATCTTTTAATGCTTGTGCTATGTTCTTTGGTTCTATTTGGGATAGAAAACAAGAGTAAAGACAAATGTTTGCAATTTCGGAATGACTTCTTGTAACTCTTTCATGCAAATCACCAATGATGTTTTCAGAAGGATGATTCTTTTCCACATAAGGAGTTTGAACAATCATATCTGTAGACATAGTAGTGTCAAGATTTGTCTCATTGAGTTCTGGTTCTTCAATGATCAAATCAGTCTCTGCATCATGAAATTCTGGTGCTTCATCATTATGTTGTCTTGAAGTAGATAGACCATTAGTTTCTAAGTTCAATCTTTGAAATAGATTTTGAAATCTTGTTGTAGATGCAGCTTCTTCTCCACTTGCTTGGTTGCTTGTGTCACCCTCATTCTGAACTTGATCATTTTGTGCATCTTGATTGTCTTGATTGTTCTCAGTATGATTATGTTCAACATTTTGATTGTTTTCTTGATTAGATTCACCAATATCACATGAGGAGTTCTTCACAAAGTATATTCCTTTTCCTTTTCAGCAACCTTCTTCCATAATTATTCCAAGTCCAATGAATTCTTCTTTTTCTCTTCAATTTCACTGGTCTTGTAGAAAGATTCATCAAAATCTTCAGGATAAATCTTGAAAGACCTAATTAACTTCTCACGATCAAACAGCCATGCTGCACCATCAACTGTATTGAATTGATTCTCATTAAAAATGATGTCAGAAGATTCTATAACACTCAAGTGATCTTTTACATAGACTCTGTAGGCTTTTGAGTGTGTAGAATATCCAACAAAGAAACAATCCAGGGACTTTGTTTGAAACTTGTTCAAATAGTCTCTAGTGTTCAGTAGAAAACATTTACATCCAAAGGGCTTGAAAAACTTAATGTAAGGCTTTCTTTTGTGAAATATTTCATATGGAGTTTTGTTAAGCGTTTTGTTGACAAGTACCTTGTTCTGAACATAGCAGGTTGTATTTATAGCTTCAGCCCAAAAAGTGACAGGCAGATTAGCATCTGCTAACATGGTTCATGCAGCTTCAATAAGTGTTCTATTTCTTCTTTCTGCTACACCATTTTGTTCAAGAGTTCTAGGAGCTGAGAATTGTTGTTGTATTCCTTTTGCTTCACAGAATTCTTGCATAACTCCATTCTTGAACTCAGTGCCATTGTCACTTCTCATCATCTTGACTGTCTTATTCAACTTGTTCTCAATCATTGTTACACAACCTTTAATCAACTCTGCAGCCTCATCCTTGGTACTTAGGAAATATACCCAAGTGTATCTTGAATAGTCATCAATGATCACCAGACAATATCTTTTCTTCCCAATACTTGGTACACTCACTGGACCAAAGAGATCCATGTGAAGTAATTCAAGTACTTGATCAATTGAGTTGACGAGTTTTGACTTATGAGTACATTTGTGTTGTTTTCCCTTTTGACATGAATCACAATGATCTTCCAACTTGAATTCTCTTGTAGGTAAACCTATGACATGCTCACTTTTGACAAGTCTATTCATGTTCTTCAAGTTCACATGACACAGTTTCCTATGCCACAATTTTGACTCATTTTCAGTGGCTTTGGAAACAAAACATGCACCTCCTCTTGAAACAGCTTCTTTCATATTCAATTCATACAACTTACCATTTCTCGGTGCCATCATCATAATCATTTCAGGTGGAATTACAAACTCGGGTTTTAAAATGAAACAGTGTGAGTCATCAAAACTGACTTTGTAACCATTATCACACATTTGTGATATGCTCAGCAGATTGTACTGAAGACCTTCAACATGAAATACATTATCAAATGAGACTTTCCCATTTGTTAAGATTCCTTTTCCAACAATCTTTCCACCATTCTCATCACTCCCAAAAGCTACTGGACCTTCATACTTCTCTTCATAATTGACAAGAGATCTCTTGTCACAAGTCATGTGCCTAGAACAACCACTATCCATATACCATATGTCATTTAGAGGAGTGGACTGTTCCTGCACATACAAAGAAAATTTGATTAGTTAAGCGATGAAGTGCAAGCCTTATCAACTTGCAGTTCATCAGATTCAGTTTCAGACACAGCTTGGGAAGTGAGTGTTGTTGGTTTAGGATCTTCATGAGCCAATTCTAAGTTGTCTGAATGATCAATTTCATAACCACACTCTCTTGGAGTTTTGACAAGTGAGGTTGGGTAGTGGTATTCATCTGAGTCAGTGGCATACTCCTTTATCACATAGTCCTTCTTCTCAGAGTAGTCACTCACATCAGCAACTTGCTCAACCTTACTCTCAGTCTTAGGTTTCCAAAGGAAACCATATGGTTCATATCCATGTCTTAGTAGAAACTTCTCATCACCAGTGAGTTCTGTTGGTTTATTTCTAGAATGTGCATCTTTTCTTCTTGTCTTCTCACTGCTTGATGATCCTTGAGAGCTATCAGATTCGACTGATTGAGTATCTTGCTTGATTCTCACAGACTGATAGTTCTTTTTGGTTAATTTCTCATGCTTCTTAGGAGATTTACTTCTTCTTGCTAGTTCAGCCACTTTCTTTTCAATCCTTGTCTCCTTTTCAGATTTCTTCTCTTCTTTGTTCATGGTTTCATTTCCACACACCTTTCCTTTTCCCAGATATTCATCATACTTCTTTTTGTACAGGACAAAGTCTTGCCCATACTTTGTTCCATCTAGTACATGAAATGGTTTGAGTTTGAATCTTTCATTACATGAATCTGTGTGGTGACCATATTCATCACACCTTTTGCACCAAACCTTGCCTTTGAATATTTCATGTTCTTTTGGTTTCTTGTATCTTTCACTTGGCTTAGGTGTCTTGACTCCTAGAGTCTTCTGATTCTTTAGACCATCAAAATCAATTGAAAAATGAACAAATTCCTCAATCTTGACGTCTTGTCTTTCAAGTTTGCTTTTGACAAAGACAATCTACTCCATAATCATAGGTTCTTCATCACTGCTTTCTTTAACCCTTGACTGTCTTTTCTCATACTCTTCCATAGTTTCCACTTCTCCAACATCCAACGCCTCATGACTAGAAAATATTGGATAAACTGGAATAAAATTTTCTGTATCAACTTTTTCATTCACCATCTTCTTTTTGTTGTACTGCTTTATCTTACCCAATACAGCCTTGCTTGGTGGTCTGAATGCATTGTAGTTTATCTTCCTCCTTTCACAAATATCAAAAGAAACATGTTCTCTTTTCATTTTATCATTCTGTTTCTTCAATCTTGGTGGGACTGGTGGATACTTTGGAAGTTTATCAACAGATTCAGGTTTCTTATATTTTCTTCCTCTTTCAGCAGCTTTGATTTCCTTTTCAGTAATTTGATCACTCAAATCACTCAAATCATCTTGATCCAACTCAACTGAATCAAAGTCATCCTCAGAGACTTGAACTCCAATTGACTTATTCTCTTTTACTTCTTTCTTACTCACAAATTCTCCTTCTTCATTCACTTCTACCTTTTTGTACAAATCAACAAATTCTTCCATGTCTTGAAAGACATCTCTGAATTGTTGCAAGTATGCATCCCTTTTCTCTTTGTCAACTTTTGGCATGAAGTTGTTGTTGAATGGAGGTGGTACTATTTTGTATTTGTCTTGTTCCTTCACCTGGTTCATTATACCACATATGTTGCCTGTTGAGATCAAATTCTTCAGAAATTCAGTTTCAACCTTTAGTCTTGTGTTTTGCACCTTTTCTTCAACTAACATCTTCTTTAATCCATCAATCTCAGTGGTGTATCTAGTTTGAGTTCTGTAAATGATCATGCAATCATCTTCAAGGCTTTTAATCTTTTCATCACTAATCAACTCACTTGCCTCATACTCATTGATGATGCTTTGTTTTCTAAAAAACTCACTTTCCAGCTTGCCTACCTTTGTTTTCAATTCAATAATATGTTCATTTAAATCAAATGTAGGAGCAAAGTGTACCTAAGATGATGATCCTTTTTTTTCTCAATTATGGCCATGAATGCCACATTTTCTTTCCTGATATCATCTGCAATGTTCTTTTTTCATTTTATTATTCTGTTTCTTCAATCTTGGTGGGACTGGTGGATACTTTGGAAGTTTATCAACAGATTCAGGTTTCTTATATTTTCTTCCTCTTTCAGCAGCTTTGATTTCCTTTTCAGTAATTTGATCACTCAAATCACTCAAATCATCTTGATCCAACTCAACTGAATCAAAGTCATCCTCAGAGACTTGAACTCCAATTGACTTATTCTCTTTTACTTCTTTCTTACTCACAAACTCTCCTTCTTCATTCACTTCTACCTTTTGGTACAAATCAACAAATTCTTCCTTGTCTTGAAAGACATCTCTGAATTGTTGCAAGTATGCATCCTTTTTCTCTTTGTCAACTTTTGGCATGAGTTGTTGTTGAATGGAGGTGGTACTATTTTGTATTTGTCTTGTTCCTTCACCTGGTTCATTATACCACATATGTTGCCTATTGAGATCAAATTCTTCAGAAATTCAGTTTCAACCTTTAGTCTTGTGTTTTGCACCTTTTCTTCAACTAACATCTTCTTTAATCCATCAATCTCAGTGGTGTATCTAGTTTGAGTTCTGTAAATGATCATGCAATCATCTTCAAGGATTTTAATCTTTTCATCACTAATCAACTCACTTGCCTCATACTCATTGATGATGCTTTGTTTTCTAAAAAACTCACTTTCCAGCTTGCCTACCTTTGTTTTCAATTCAATAATATGTTCATTTAAATCAACTGTAAGAGCATAGTGTACCTGAGATGATGATACTTTTTCTTTCTCAATTATGGCATGAATGCCACATTTGCTTTCCTGATATCATCTGCAATGTCCTCTTCATGATTGCTCCAATCAAAATTTCCTTCATGCTGTGTAGTCACTGCCACATTTCCTTGATTTCTGATTTGATTTTGATTTGCTGGAACAGTGTTGTTTTGGAACATTTTGAGCTGCTTGAAGGTTTTGATTGTTATTCATTTGAAAACCTTGAGTCTATTGCATAATTTGTTGTTGATTATTCATTTGAGGCTGAAAGTTGTTGAAGTTGGGGTTGTAATTGTTGTTGGGATTGAAGTTGTTGTTGTTAAAGTTGTTCATTTGACTGTTGTTGTTGTTGAATCTTGGCTGATTTTGTTGGTAATGCTGCTGACCTCTTGGTTGATTTTGTTGATATTGATGTTGACCTCCTGGTTGTTGATTCTGGAATTGATTCATTTGAAAATTTTTTGGTTGATTGCATTCTCTTGCAAAATGACCAGGTTGCTGACAATTGTAGCATATTGCTTTTGACTTGTCAAATCCAATCCTGTCATTAGGACCAGAAACCAGAGACCTACCAGTTCTGTTATACAGCCTTTTACTTCTCATACCTAACATGGCAGCTTGCCACTTCAAATCCATGTCTTCCAAGTCATCTGCATCAATTTTTTCTAAATCATCTTGTACCACACTTGCGTGAATTATATTCTTTGCAACAAATGCATTATATGACTCAGTAAACATAGACAACAAAGCTTGTGTTTCATTGCTTTGACCATGTCCTGTGCCAGTATTAGGAACATTTCCACTTGGCTTGGAGGCAGAATCAATATCATCAATCAGTTGCACATTGAATCTCTGCTGATTTCCTTGATTACTTGTGCTACCTCCAATGAAAGATTTTGGAGTAACAATATTATGTTCAGCTGGTTCTTCAATAATGGGAATTTGCTGTTGGTTCTTGGTAGACAGATTTCCCATGGGTGCAATCAATGCATTTGAAACATTGAAGCAGGGTCTATCTTCCTTAATAAAATTATTCTCTATCATTTCAAGTTCTGCAGCCTGAAGAAAACATACCACATCATCCAATTTCAATTCATTGAAATTTTGCTTCTGAAGGATGAATTTGCAAGCAGTATACCATTCTTTTAGCATTGAGTTGAGTAACTTTGTCCTCAAATCAAAGTCAGTCATTACATAATCAGTTGTCCTCAACTCATTCACAATACTTAGAAAATGTTCTAGTATTGATTTCAACCTTTCTCCATCCCTATACTTGAACCTTTCCAACTGTTGCTTCAATCTTTGCTTCTTTATGTTCTTTAGTTCAGTATTCCCTTCATACATTTCAAGGATGGCATCATACATTTGCTTGGTAGTTGTGTGATGAGGCACCTTGGTCAGAATCTCCCAAGACAAACCTAGATTAATCATAGCTAAGGCTTTGTCATCCACCTTTCTCATTTTTTCCCTTACAGCAGCAGTTGCAGTAGCATTTGCACCTTCTTCAACAGCAGTTTGTGGACCATTCTTGATGGAGTTCCACATATCAATATCATTGTAGCATACGGCTGCTTCAAAGAGTACTTTCCATTTGATAAAGTTTTCCTGTCCATACAACCTTGGTATCTTGTTAGTAGACACCTCTTGTTCCTCATATCCAGACATTTTAAGAAATTAAAAATCAGTTTCCTTTAAAAAAATTTCAAAATAATCAGATCTGAAAACATAATGCTCAGATCTGATGTGTCTGATGTGATTAGAACAAGATTTAGATATAAAGATTAGAACTTTAATTGAAATAAGGAAGAGAAAACACCGGTAGATTGTAGATCTGGAAGAAAAATAAAAAAAACAGGGCTGCTGACGTCACAAATCAATGGACAGAAGTCTGCTTACGTCATTCTTCTTCAAATCTTCAATCAGCAACGATCTTTCCAAAATAGCAGTAACAAGCTCCGATACCACTTGTCGGTCCCTTCGATTTCACCTGGATCTTAATTAATCATGTCATAACTCACACAGATTGATGTGTCGACAAGAGAGTTAATGACGGGTTGCTATATTTAGAAAGATATCCGTTTGTTAAAGGCGGAATCAATAACAAACATACGGTTGCAATGAATAATCAAAGGTAGAAAACACATACAGGATTCACTCAAAAGATTTTCATTTATATAATATTAGTCATACAAAAGGATAATCGATTTAGGGTTTTCTAGGAATCCTAAGACAGCCGTCACTTTCTAGAAAATATTCATTCTTATCCGAAAGTGTAAAGGCTTATCTCTCTCTCTCTGCCTGTCCCCCTTTTTGGCAGTGTGCCCTAAACATTCTATTTATAGGCCTGCCAACCTAGGACAGCTGTCATTCCTTCTAGAAACCCCCAAATACAATCATACATACTAATATTACATATTCAAAATAAACTTTGTGTAAAACAAGTCTTCCGGGTAGGTTTTGCATCAATCTTGTCTTTCCGAGTATGCTCGGGCATCCTTCATAACTTGGTAACATAGAAGTGTGCTCGGGATCAGTTTCCGGGTAGACTTTACTTAAAGAGTATTTCACTAAGTAAAATACTCACCGAGTAGACTTCAGTCTTCTAGAATTTGCCAGACTTTGCCCGACAACTCCTTACGAGCAACCTTGTTCTTCAATGATCCATTTCAGCTCTTTGCTATAGAATAGCTTATTAGCAAAGTGTACTCGGGAGTACTGTTCCTTGCTCGAGCTGAACCTTACTCGATATTACTTAGAGATATTTCTTTAGATTATCAAGCATACTTGGATCATACTTATTAATGAATACCTTGCCCGGTCTTCCAATTACTTGGCTTTTTGGAATTGGTAAACCAAACCTTACTCGGAGGAGTAATATACTTGGTTCTGAAGAACAGACTTGCTTGATAAAGTGAACCTTGCCCGGATTTACATAAACTAGTGAATCCTACTCGGAGACACACTAATTTGAATACCCTGCTCGGATAACCACTTAAGAAGACTACTTGAAGTAAACCTTGCCCGGTAGGCAAAATATCGTACTCGACCAAATAAAAGCTTGCTCGGAGGTCTAAGGTGTGCTCGGATCCATTACTTAGCAAATTCAGAGGAGGTTGAGAAGATTCCAATCTTCCATGTACTTCATTTAGGTCAAATCTTTGACTCAACAATCTCCCCCTTAGGTCAATTTCTTGACCACCCAACATTTATTAATAAAGATTATTTTATTGTTTATTTATTCTTTCTCTTTTTATTATTATTTAAAATTTATTTAAATAATAATAGTTATATTTATATCTTTCTCTTTTGTATAATTTCGAGGCATAGACTACACCCTTGACTAGGGTCTAAGCCTTTATTATTTTATTAATATTTTATTCGGGCATTGTGCATACCTTGTTCGGCTTATTATTTTCTAAACTCATGGGCATCACTTCGACGCCTGAACGTATATCGAGAATCTTGATCAACACCTCCTTGGCACGCAAATCGAGGCACACCGGTCTTCAAGTCTTCTCGGCACGCATTTCGAGGCGGGTTGTCGGGGTCGTCTCGGGTCGGCACGTACTTCGAGGCCGAAAGTCAGTTCGTCTCGGGTCAGCACGTATTTCGATGTGGAATGTCGGGTCGTACCGAGTCGACACGTACTTCGGGATATTGTGGTTGGTACTTTGGGATATCGTCGGTTTATGGTACGGATTACGAGGTAATATGTCGGAGTTTTTATGGTAACTGAAAACGAGGTGGTCGGTACGTTTATCGAGGTATTTTTAGAGAGATGTTAGAGAGAGAAAGAGTGTGAGAAAATGTGTGTGAAATGAGAGGCTTGAAGCCTCTATTTATAGACTTTTCCCGGGTGGTTCCTTAATCATGCCATCGCGTACCGCGATGTAGGCACGATGAGTCACGGGTAGGTTTGCCACGTGGCGCCACGTGGTGACACATGGCGGTCTTTGTGCCACGTGGTGACACGTGGCAGGACACGTGTCACCATGTCATGCCTTTATGCCACGTGGTGACACGTGGCAGGAGCATGGTGCCACCATGTGACACGTGGTGGGACACGTGTGACGTTGTCAGACCATGTCATCGCGTATCGCGATGACGTTGGTTTTTGGTCCATCGCGTATCGCCGTCTTCCCATTTCTTGGGTTTTGAAAACATACCCATCGCGATACGCAATGGGCTTGTTTCTGTGACGTCGCGTATCACGACCAGACAGAAAACTAGAATTTATATTTTAAGTCCTTGTACTTTTGAAACTTCGTATTTTTATCCCGTTATTTTCGTGATGTTACATCCTACCCACCTTGAAATAAATCTCGTCCTCGAGATTGCTTCTTTCTAAAACGAGTGGGGGTATTTCTTTTTCACTTCGGATTCGAGTTTCCAAGTATAGTCAGGGTCTCTTCGTGAGTCCCTCTTTTATTATGACTATATTCAATGTTTGTCTCTTTGGTTTCTTTGTTTTCGGAATCTTTGATTTGTATGGGTTATAAATTTTTAAATTTCCATTTATTTCAACATATTTTAAAGGCATAGACAAAGGTTTATTGGGTAGACATTAGATATGTGGATTACATTGTATATCCCTTTCGTTTTCTTCGATTAATTGCACACGGTATGCCATAGTACCGATTCGCTCAAGTATCTCAAGTGAGCTAAGTTTTCTTTTCTTACCGAGGAGAATAATGTCTTTCTAAGGTAAAATTTTAATTAACATCTTATTGCATATATTATATTTTAGTGGTTTATGATGGACGTATAGCTCTTTTGGCGATCTTACGCCACTTGAATCGTTCATAGATTTGTAATACTTTATTCATCGTTTTCGTGGACTACTTCAGGTCTAGACATTCGGTTATCTCTCGTTTCAGACCAATACTCGGATGTTTGGCATTTATATTCGTATAACGTCTCATAAGGTGTGACTCGAATGATTGTATGGAAAATAGTTATCCAATTTCTACTTAAATCTTTTATACTTGTGCGATGCATAACCTTGTATGTTTGGATTATTCTTTTTACTTTGCCCATCTATTTGGGGATGATAGATCATGCTAAAGTTCAATCGAGTTCTTAATGTTAGTTGGAAACTATTCCTTAAATGGGATGTAATTAAACTGTTTTGATTGTAGATTATGAATAATGGCACATCGTGTAGAGACACGATGTTGTTCACATAATTTCATGCTAATCTATCCATCGAGTATGAATCGTTCATTGGGAGAAATTTAGGCAATCTTTGTTAGCCTATTAACAACAATCCATCTTGTATTGTATTGGCATAAATTCTTGGGAAGTTTCGTAATACAGTTCATAGTTATCTTTACTCATTTCTACATGTGGAGTTTGGGTTGTTTAAAGTAATCCAAAGGTTTCTTGTGCTCGATTTTGACTTGTAAATGAATTTATTCTTTCATTACATACGAAGTGACATCTTGTTCATGTTCTTCTTATTAGTAATTCGATCTAAGGTTTGTGGTATGTTTTTATTATTTTTTGGGTGCATCTTATACTTTTGAGCTTTGTTCATTATCGTCTCGTATAGCTTTCCATTATCAGTATCAAGTTTTGTTTTCGAGTATAAAGATTGTAGGTTCCCGGACGGATCGTACACGGGATGTCGCTATCTACGCAGGTGCGGAATCCCTGCGTAGGTAGATACGAGCGTAGAATACGTATAAAACAAACACACGAGCAATAACCGAAACACGTTATATTGATAACCCGAACACGTGACACGAGGTCACTATTACAGACTCTGACTTGTAAACACGTAACTCTCACTGAAACGAAACCCTAACCAACCTTTGCCAACACTTTCAACTGTTACGGTGAACAGTTTATATAAACACGACAACTTCGCCTCAGGCGAAGTTGTCCATAACTTCGCTTGGTCAACAAGTTCGCCTGAGCGAACTTGTTAACAACTTCGCTTGTTCAACAAGTTCGCCTGAGCGAACTTGTTGACAACTTCGCTCGTTACATAAACATAAACATAAACAAAAACATAATTACATTACAGACTCGATTACAATCGTTAGACTATGAACTACTGACAAACATGTACCAACAGACTCCCCCTTGGCAGTAGCTTCATATCTTGATCTTCAAAGCTTGAGTCTTGTAATCTTGTATCTTTACGCGTGCGCTCCTTCTCTAACACATACCGACACCACCCTTTGATATTTCCTTGCTTGATCCTTCCAAGCAGGAATGTAGAAGATCTTCTTTTCGTTGAGCATCTTCAGATCAGCTTGCGATAGATTAACAAGATGCATCGGGTCGTAAACCCTAAGCACTTCTTGTTCATCCTCATCTTCCATTACCGCCTCCGCTGTTTCACAATCCACGAACCACCATTTTAGGTCTTTGAGCACGTCCTTGGGCATAAGCTTCATCGGTACTTCTTTAAGGCACCGGATCGGTTTATACTTCATAACCATCCAAGGCTTTCCATCAGCTCTCAAACCTCTATCCTTGTCTTCGACAAGTTTCCCCTTTTGTGGTTTCAGCAGCTCAAACTTCTTCTCCTTAATGCTCTCTTTCCATACGATCTTTCCGATGACTCTAGCCATGTTATTGTCACTTCGATTTATCAACCCCAATCTGGCTAAGTCTTTAACCTCACATTCAGGCAGTGTGTTTAATGATCTCAAAGTTCTCCTGAAGTACTGAATCCCGTCATATCTTTTGATCACGAAGAGCCGCAGCTGCTCATCATATATCCAGCAGATAATACCTTTCTTTGCTTCAGCGTATCCCTTAATATTGTAACTCTTTTTGAACATTTTAGGGACCGCCGGTTTCTTCGTCTTTACGAACCATTGAGCACAACCTTCCTTCCAATTCGGCTGCTCTTCCCATTCAGTATCTTCCACAACTGTCTCATCACCCATATCGGGCATCTCAACCTCTGGAATCTCGTGTTCAATATCTTCATCTACTATCTCCCCTTCTTCTATCACATTTTCAACAATAATTTGCTCACCGATCTTCTCAATCTCATCACTCGGCAGCACATCTTCTTCAAGCATAAAATCATCATCATCATCTAGCTCTTTCAACGCGTCGATTACATCATCAACATCATCATCATCACCAGCTGCGCTTGTAGACTCCCCCTCAGCTGTGGAAGTACCAAGAGCTATAGAAGTTCTTGGCAGCTCACCACCTGCACCTTCCGGTGCATTGGGATCATCGTCATGATCTTCTCTCCGTTTTGTCCTCAACTCATCTCCCCTACAGCTCATCTCCCCCTGAGATGCCAAGAACGCTTTCATAGCGTCTATGATCTTCCCATGCTCGACCAGGAGGGAGGCCTGTAGTTGGTTTGCTTCCACTAGGCTTTGAATAGTGTTGGACTGCTCAGCTACGATCCGCTCTAGTGAAGCTATCCTTTCGGAGTCTGAAGTAGGCGTTGGAGTTGGCAGGACATCAGCAGCAGAAGTGACCGCAGGTGGTACACTTGGTAACCCTGCAGTAGTAGTGACTGTAGACTCAACAAATCGTGCTACTGCCACCGATGGAGTAAGCGATTGAGGTGGTAGAGACACAATTGTTGGAGTCGACGTCTGGACGGCAGTAACCTTTGCTGTAGAAGGAATAAGAGACATACCAGACAAGGCAGGTGGAGCAAAACGTACCAGCCTTGAAGTTTCTCCAGCTCCCGAACCCATACCTGTCCGTTCTCTTCTTGAACGTCTGAGCACTAGCTGAACTGCTTCTTCTTCATCATCTTCCTCGTCATCGTCGTCAACCGTTCTCATCCTCTTCCCAATCGTTCTCTCCCTAGACACCATCAATCGTCTAGCTTCAGCAAATGTCTCATCAAGATCGGAGTCAGCTACCGAAGTAACTGCTCTAGTAACATCCATGGCCTGAGAACCCGAGACATCCATATCAAACATTCCTTGGCCGCTAAAAGCAGCATCAAGGTCGACGTCTTCAGCAGTAGGCACAGCAGGCGCAGCTGATACAGCATGAGGTGCTGCCGCCTGTTGTGGTCTTGGGTCTCTGAACTCGTCCCCACCAGCAGGAACATACTCCGGGTTGACAAGATACCCGAACAGTGGAGTATGCCTGGGACGCAGCTCAGGCTTGCTTCGTGCGCTAGAAGTGCGACACTGAGCAAAGATACGCTTCGTCACACATTCAACGTATCTAATAGGGCGTCTCTGTGGTAGCAACGGAGCCACATGATTGAGAATCATTTGTAAGAATCGAGGATACATAATAAATCGCTCACGCGCCACAGCCCTCCTCTGACGATCAATCTCGTAAAATATCAGCTGACTAAATGAATATCTTCTGTTGTAAGTCAGGGCAGTCATGGCAGACTGCATCGTCGCGCCCATTCCATCAATTCCTGCCTTCCTCCCAGACATGCACACGATCAAGACGTGCATTAGGAAGCGCCACTGATCTAACAAAAATCCTTTTCTCCTCTGCGTGTCCCCCAACGGACCTGAATAACCCATCCTGAGATATGCCCCATCACGAAAAGGAGCGACGAACTCCGTTGGGTCATCCCTCGTTTCTTCTCCAAACTGCAAAGCCAACCGTATATCTTCTGAAGAGAACTGCACAACATGACCATTTACGGTTGCTCGCATCACCGGGGGATCAACCCGGCAATCATACTCTACCGACTGCCAAAAGTCTTCAATTTTAGGTAGTGAAATAGGCAGGGTATTCGTGATCGCATGGAAGATCCTTGAGCGCAGAAGAAATGTGATTATTTCCCTGTAGTCCTCCACGCCACTTGCGTCTGGGTCTAACATGATGTACTGGTTATGCGCTGGAAAGAACTGTCTTTGATCATTACCGTCATCACCACCAGCATCGCCAACAGCAGCCATATCTGCACTAAACGAACCAAGTTAGATAACTGTTAAGCAACTCACAAGTTCGCGTTATACCATGAGCGAAGTTGTGATTAAAACTGTATAGGCGAACTTAAAGGTGAGGCGAAGTTGGGAACAACTTCGCTTCATCTGTAAGTTCGTCTAAATAACTGTTAAACAAATTGGTTTAGGCGAAGTTGAAGATAACTTCGCCTTATCACAACATCGCCTCAGGCGAAGATAAGTGTTATGCGAAATTAAGCCCCAGGCGAAGTTGTGGATAACTTCGCCTAAACCCTAACTTCGCCTGAACTTAATCGGGGACTGTTAGGATTCCAACACCGGAAATCCGGTGTTTTCGGCTAAGATCGACGATCAAGGACATCAATACACATGATATTAAGGATGTGAAGTTGAAAAGGATGTCCATGCACACGTTAACACAAGTTTTTAAGATTTCGGTTTTGAAGGTCCGATGACCCGAGGTCTCGAACCTGGTAAAAACGATCAAGAACGAACAAGTTTGTGAGAGATATCGACAACACATACCCTCAATGATAATAGAAACTAGAAGCAAAGATCGAAATCGAAAAGAAATCAAGTTCGCCGGAAAATCTCAAGTTCGCCGGAAAAAACGGAGCTCAAGTTCGCTGATAATGTAGAAAATAATGATTTTTACTGTTTGAAAAACCTTATATAGGGTCTGTGTAGTTCAGGCGAAGTTAAGGATAACTTCGCCTAGGCGAAGTTAAGCACAAGTTTGCCTGATTCAACAACTTCGCCTATATTTTCAGAATCAACCCTTTAAGTTTGAACATTTTACAATTAACATTTGAAAGTTTCATAAAGAGTTAAACAAAAATGATCAAGTCTAAGTAACCAGATATAAAATAATACAACTACAAAAATAGAAAAACTTATAAAAATTTAACGAATAAGGGATCAAATTTCAGTCTAGTCAGGGACACCACGTTTTAGAAAAGATCCTAACAGGAATCATACTAACTACGTGACTGTTACATAGATCCGTGTTTAGCTGTATTATGACATATAGAGACAGGTTGTAAGCAGGTAATATACGTTAAGATGGTTTTCATCGTTTCTGTGATACGAGTTAGGTTCAATTAATCCTTAAAATTTAAGTGGGCAACAACTCAGAAATATTGATGCCTCCTATCTATCCTCAAAGCGTATTTGGCTTTCCCCAAGTCACCCCGAATTGACTTCGACCCATAGTGTCTGATTAACTTGTATGTATTCTTCTTCTGTTTCCCGTTCTTCATCTTGCTCTAAGATAGAGAAGTCTTGAATTTATGATCATTAATATGTTACAATAACTTAATTTTTTTTTTTTTTTTTTTTTTTTTTTAACATAGACTTCAAAGTAGAATTTTACTGCAAGTCCCGAATCTGGATCACTGCAGTGTCTTGAAACGCTTTCTTCACGGGAATCAGAACACACATGGGCTCGTGTATGACTGGGTAATCGCTTTTCTGCCTATCATTCGAAAAGATATATATGAAGACACGCAAAACTCTTAAGGAGTTTCCACGTAAAATCAAGTAAAATTAGTTTGTATCACATCTGCTTTTACGCACCATAAAAAGTTACCATGACATACAATGATTGTCCTAAAGCCTTTTAAGCCTAATAACTTCACTAGTTAAGCACACACAATCAGTATATATATCATTTTCCAAGGTTAGATCAATTTTCCGTTTAACATAGCTAACGAACTTCTTACGAAGTAACAGACTTGAAAAGTAATTTCATTTCCCATAAAAAATTTTGACTTCAGTCACCCCGATCACGTCAAAGTCTTCAGGTAAACGGCAATCCTGAAGATCCAATGGATCAACTGGACCGACCACATACAAGTATGTGTCCTTCTAACTAAGTATGACCGACTAATTTTCAGCGACAGAAAGAAAACACATCATAACCGCCCCGGTCACTTTCAGTCGTCTGGTTAATGGCGATCCTCTTTCTCTACAAGTAGAAACGAGGACCAAAACTTATCCGAGGATATGTCCATCAAACTGAGGTAACCGACTAATTTTAAGCAATAGTGACGTTTTTTTTTTTTTTTTTTTTTTTTTTTTTTTTTTTTTTTTTTTTTAACGCAAATAAAAACATGGTTACTCGGGATTGATCATCCCGTTCAGCTCAATTAGGTTTTGAAATCTGGATTTATCAAACGCTTTTGTAAATAAATCAGCGAAATTTTCGAGCGTATCGACTTTTTCGATCTTAATCAGTTTCTTCTCAGCACAATCCCGTATGAAATGATGACGAATGTCAATATGTTTAGTTTTACTATGCTTCACGGGATTGTTAATTACTGAGATGGCTGCAGTGTTATCAATTAAAATAGGAGTGAGTAAGAAATTCAGACCATAGTCGCGCAATTGTTGCTGAATCCACAAAACCTGTGAACAGAAGTTGGATGCTGCCATATATTCAGCTTCACATGTTGAGATTGCAACTGACGTCTGTTTCTTGCACTGCCAGGAAACTAATCTTCCACCGAGAAACTGACATCCTCCTGTTGTCGACTTCCGACTCTGATTGCACCCTCCATAATCAGAATCAGTATAAGCAACCAGTTCCACGTCTCCTCCCTTCGGGTACCACAACCCTAGCTTCGGCTTGCCCTTGAGATACCGTAGTATCCTCTTTGCACTTTTCAAATGAGATTCTTTCGGATTTGCCTGAAAACGTGCACAAAGACAAACAGCAAACATTATATCAGGCCTAGAAGCAGTTAAATACATTAATGAACCTATTATCGCCCGATACATAGTTGGGTCCACATCTGCGTCACCATCTGATTCAGCGCCCAATTTTTGATTGATGCAGATTGGAGTGTCATATGGAGAACTGTCCTCCATCTTGAATCGCTTGAGCACATCATGAACGTACTTCGTCTGATGAATGAACATCCCGTCCTTCTTCTGATCAACCTGCAATCCTAGAAAGAAAGTTAGTTCACCCATAGCACTCATTTCGAACCTTTTCTTCATGACATCCTCAAAATCTTGACACATGGAGACTCTTGATGCAGCAAATATGATGTCATCCACGTAGACTTGAACTAGTAGGAAGTCGCTTCCTTCTCTCTTCACGAACAGTGTGCTGTCAATTAAACCCCTTTCAAAACCATTCCCGAGCAAGTAGTCCGATAACGTTGAATACCAGGCACGAGGTGCCTGATGTAATCCATACAGCGCCTTGCTCAACTTGTATACGTGATCTGGGAAGTCTGGGTCAGGAAAACCCGGAGGTTGCTCAACATACACAACCTCATCAACTTTCCCATTTAAAAACGCACTCTTCACATCTAGCTGAAACACCTTCATTCTCTTACATGCAGCAAACGCCAAAAACAATCTTATCGCTTCCAACCAGGCGACAGGAGCGAACACCTCATTGTAATCAATACCCTCTTGCTGATTAAACCCTTTAACAACCAGCCTTGCCTTGTTTCTAATGATAATCCCCTTATCATCCCTCTTGCACTTAAACACCCATTTTGTGCCTATAGCATGCACATTCCTTGGTTTTTCAACCAAAGTCCAGACTTCCATCTTCTCGAATTGAGCCAACTCTTCTTGCATGGCCTCGACCCACGAGCTGTCCTTAAGAGCCATTTGATAATTTTTCGGTTCAATCTGGCTAATAAAGCAGGAGTACAAACATTCGTTCATTATACCCGTTTCTTTAATGCTTGTATAAACACAGGTGTGCTCATTCAAGCTACTTCTGGTTTGTACACTGGAGGACACATCACCTATAATATTCTCCAATGGGTGATCTTTGTGAATTCTCGTGGTCGGAACAACACCGACATGCAAATTGTCTTCCAAATTTGAAGAGATCTCATCAATGGTTGTTTCTGGCTGAGAGTGAAATGGATTGATAAACTCATCTTCAGGTAAGGCAGCAGGGGTAACAATAGTGTTTGATGTGGAAGGTTGACTTTTCTCAATAAGCTGTCGATGCAATAGATTCTCTTCCTCATCAAGTATCATCTTCGACGCAATTCTTTCTTCTTCTTCAGAAATTTCCAAATTAGGGATGTTAAATGACTTAAACAGCTTAACATAGTCGAAAAGCTCAGCAGGTCCATTGCTTGGTTTTGGCGATTGATAACTAGTAATGTCGGTGTTACACACCACCTCCACCTTGCAAGTCGACGTATTGAAGACCCGTCTGTTGGGAGTCCCAACAACATAACCGACTAAGATTCCTTCATCGGCTACTTCACCAAATTTCGAATTAGTCTTCAAAATCGAACAAGGAGACCCGAATGGTTCAAGACCGCTCAAGTTGGGCTTCCTTCCATGCATAAGCTCGTAACATGTTTTTCTAAGTCTCTTAACGGTTAACACCCTATTCAGAACATAGCAGGCTGTAGCAACTGCTTCAGCCCAGAATATCACAGGAAGTTTTGAATCTGCCAGCATAGTTCTGGCTCCTTCAATTAAAGTTCGGTTCTTCCTTTCAGCCACTCCATTCTGTTGCGGAGTATACGGAGCGCTGTATTGATGTTCAATTCCTTTCTGAAGACAGAAGATTTCCATTTCAAAGTTCTTGAACTCTGTTCCATTGTCACTTCTGATGTATTTAACTGATTTACTCATGACGTTCTCAACTTTTGTAATTAGATTCTTCACCATTTGAGCCGTCTCATCTTTCGATTTCAGAAAATATACCCACGAATATCGCGAGTAGTCATCAGTGATCACCAAGCAGTAAGAAGTACCTCCTAGACTTTTTACATTCACGGGACCGAAGAGATCCATGTGAAGTAGTTCTAGAGTACCGGCAATAGAGTTGACCTTCTTGGTGAGATGGGATTTCTTGTGTTGTTTTCCCTTCTTGCATGCTATACATTTGTCTTCAAAGTTAAAACTTTTTAAGGGAACGCCCATCACAAGCCCATTCTTGACAATGAAGTTCATCTTCCGAAGATGAATGTGCCCCATTCTCCTGTGCCACAACTCAGATTCTGATTCGCTTGCTTTCGTCATTAAACAAGATTCTCCCGTGGCCATTTCAGTAGACCTCATATCCATCACATATGTATTTGTTTCACGTGGAGCTTTCATTACTATCCACTCGTCTGGTATCTGGAAACCAGGCTTTAACACGATCGCTTCATTCTTCGTAAAATGGACAGTGTAATCTTTATCACAAATCTGCGACACACTCAGCAGATTGTGCTTCAATTCCTCCACAAAATTCACATTCTCAAGTGTCATCCTTCCATTTGACACTGTTCCTCTACCAGTAATTCTTCCTCCGCTTTCACCAGCAAAACTAACTCTCGCTCCCTGAACAGGTTTTAAGTCTTGCAACAAGTGTTTGTTGCCCGTCATGTGCCGGGAACAGCCGCTATCTACAATCCAAAGACTGTGGGCAGCCCTGTTCAACTGTTCCTGCACAATAAAACAGAGAATTAGAATCTTGGGACCCAAGACCAATTGGTCTTGGATCGATACGTCCCGTACCCTGGCTTTCCAAAGTTAGCATCAGGATAATTCCTGTAAGTCCTGTTAGGAAATCTCCTTGAAGATTGAGTGTGATGCCTTCCAAACCTATGTGAATTGAAAGTGTTATATCTTGTGGTTTGGTTGAAAAACTGAGGTTTGTTTTTATGAAAACTTGAATTAGTTACATTTTGGCATTTTGAAAAGTTTTCATTTTTAGCAGTATCAAACTGATGCTTATTCTCAGTTTTATTTGGCCTCACACCTCTGTTTCTCGGCGTCAGAGGGCAATCTGCAACAAGATGTCCTAATTTATTACATCTAAAGCAACACCTACTCTCCATTTTCTTTTCAAATGTTGGTTTGGATGTAGAGGCAGTGTTACCAGCCGTTCGTCTCACATAAGGTGGGACATACGGGTTGAGTGGAGTACTCTTTTTAGAAGATTTATTTTTATCTCCACCAGTGGGTAACACTACCTTCTCTTTCGTCTTACCTGATTCGGACAGCTTATCCGAATCCGATGAGACTGGACTCGTAACAGAAATATTTACACTAGAAACAGGCGAACTCGTTTCGCCATTACTAACAGTTGGCTCTTTACATGTAACCTTGATTGGAACTGTCTGAGGAACTTCAAAATCCACAGATTTCTGAATACTAGGGTTGAAAGTGTAGTTGTGGTTATAAGGTGGCGGCACCTCGTGATAACCAATTCCTCCCCTCTTTGCAGAGGTACCTTGATCACTAACGAGGTGATCTAGAATAGCTGAGGAATTTCGGAACTGCTCGAGTTTTCGGTTCAGTTCCACCACTTTCACCTGGTGGTCAGCAATCTGCTTTTCTCGTTCAGCAATAAGTTTAGTCTTTTTTTCTAAAACCTCATAACTTAGGTCAATTACATCAATTTTTTCAGCAAGTTTAGTTTTTAAGCTTTTGACATCTTTTTCACATGCTTTTATTTTAACTTTGTAACTGTTTTCTCTTGCCTTAGTAAAATGATGATCTTCTTTAAGTGTTTTAAATTCAGCATCTAAACGAACATACTGATCAGTTATGGTAGCAAGTTGCTCAGACAAATTCTCACATTTTGTACAAACAAGTTTAGAACTTACCTCGGAGGGTTGACCATTGTTATCTGCCATGAAAGCTTTCTCCTTACCAGTAGCTTTCTCCTCTCCAGTCATCTTCTCACAATCTTCATTTTCTACCTTAGCCATATTCGCCTGCTCACCAGTTTCATTCGCATGCAGGTTCCAATTGTATTCACCGGCTTCTCTAGACAACATGGCATTGACTTCTTTACTAATCCCAGTAGGCTGTGCAGACCGGCCTTGACCCCGTTCAACTCTCTCGTTTCTGCATTCTTTAGCAAAGTGCCCATACTGTTGACAGTTATAGCACCTTACTTTAGACTTGTCGAATCCGGGCCTACCACCAACAAACTTTCTCCCCGTCTTATTCATGAAACGCTTGACTCGCCTCACTATCATGGCCATTTGCCATTGCAAATCCATCTCCTCCAGATCATCAGCATCGATCTGGTCATAATCCTCATCCAAAACAGCAGGGTCCACAATCTTCCCTTGTATGTAGTTCTCATATGAAGCAATAAAAGATGCATAGACTGCAAACAGCTCTTCAGCAGATTTGACACTCATTGGCATCTTGGAATAGTTATTGCTTGAGGTACTGGGAGAGAAACTACGGTTGGATGTTTGAGGTTTCGAAGCACTTGAACCTCCAGCAGCAAAGCAAACATCACCGTTCATGTTTACTGAAACGTTTCCTTCATGAGAAGAGTTTGAACCTGACTCTCCTTTGGAGTAGTAAGCAGCTCTGATACCAATTGTAGGTTCCCGGACGGATCGTACACGGGATGTCGCTATCTGCGCAGGTGCGGAATCCCTGCGTAGGTAGATACGAGCGTAGAATACGTATAAAACAAACACACGAGCAATAACCGAAACACGTTACAAACATGTACCAACAAAGATTTCGTCATCTTTCTTAACTTACAATTTGATTATGCCATAACCTTTCGCTTTGGAAATTTGATTTTTACTCTTGAGGTTTCTTGGTTTCGCTTTGTTTAAGTTTATTTAGAGTTTTGAATCTCTAAAACTCAAATGCTCAAATTTTCCAAGTTTTCTCATTCTTTGGTTTATGGTTGATAATAATCTTCAGACTCAATGGTTTTATCATTAGCATCTATTTAAATCTACTATCTTAAGTAGATGTTCTAATATTATACCATCTTGTTTTACGTCCACTATTTTATATATTTATGCAATCTTCTTTGTAATTACATTTCCGTGTTTTAATAATGAATAGATAAACTCCTTCTATAGTTATCTTGTTTGACTTTTTTTTTTTACTAATACTTTCGAGTGTTGTAGTGTATCTCTTTTGTTAATTCTATGCCTTTGGATGATATAGTAAGTTTATATTTTAGAATGTCGCAAATAATTGTAAATCTTTAAACACAGTGGCCAATTGTGTTTAATTATTTACCTTACTTTCAGTATTCTAAATATATTTCTCGGATTCAATCTATCGAATCTTATTCTGTCATTGTATCTTACTCATTCTTGATTGCTTTCAAGATTTTCATACTTGTTTTACGTAATTTCTTGCTTCATAATTTTGATGGATTATTTCCGTTTATTTCATTTGAACTTTTAAAGTTCGGATAATTGATTTTATTTGAATAGACATGCTTTGTTTAATCCATCATACATTTTAGTTCATCTTTCTATAGATGATGAAAATTTTACTATCTCTTTACCTTTGCATATAGGCATTCTTGTGTTTAGTCATGATTTATATATATATATATATATATATATATATATTAGGGAGTTTAATTATTCATCCATTGTTACAAAATCTATTGTTTATAATGAGTTTTCAAAACGGGTTACAAGAGTTAACTTCGATTGATAGTTATTTACAAAAGTTAACATTCCTTTGATCTATTATTGTTTTTGTTTAATTGTCTTTGACATTTCTTCATATATTTCTCTTAAGTGTTTCAACATCCATCTCTTCATATTTTCTCTTTCTTATTTTCCGAACATTGATTCTTGAAATGCCCCCTTTCTCTTACAAAAGGTACACATGACTATGTTGATTAGCTTTTTACATTTTCCTAGATGCTGTTTTCCACAATTTCTCATATGGGTCTTGTGGATTTAGGCAATTATTTCTTTTGTTTCATTGATCTCTTTTTCGTTCGGTTTTTATAAACATACTTAGCTACCATCATAATTTCGGAGGTTGTTTGTGGTACATGTAATTTTACTATTCTTTTTGTCCTTTTTTTAAAGCCCAGATATGCATTTCATCATTTTGTCAAACTCTAAATCATCTAATTAAAGAGTTACTTGACAATATTCTAATAATTTAGCATTGTATTCCTTGAAATTATTAATAACGACCTTCCGATCCCATGGCAGGATTTGATCTTTGTATGATTTTATTAATTGGGCAAAATTTTAATTTCTTTCTAACTTTTATTTCCTTTAACTTGAATTAATATACTCCACCACTCAAGAGCTTTATCTTTGAATAATTTCGAAAAACACCAATGGTTTGTTCAATTGTGTAGGTAATATTATTCAAAATTGATTCTTGCTCCTTAAGCCAATTCAAGGTGGATATGATATTTTCGTTTCCACGGAATTTCTTAAGCTCATAGGCTTTATAATTCTTAAAAACATTTTCCGGTTGAAGTTTAGGTTTCTTCTTATCCCTAATTCGTTCTCATGATTAATTAGGTTACAAATTTCTTTTGAAGAATTAGGCTCGCTTTGAGTTCTTTTTCTTGATTCTAATTGTCTAGGATCATTAAGCATCTTTACTATCGGAGCCATAACTTTATTAATCATCTCTCGAACTTTGTCTCTAATTCGGTCATTCATTTCTTTATTTCTAACGTTCTTCTCGCTTCTATCATCTTTGGAAGAGTTTATCTATTTTTTATTATGAAGATTAAAGCATATCTTGTACTACGCAAGATTTTATAATATGAAATGGTTTATTGCTACCAATTAGACGAATATATCGTCTTATTTCATATTTATAATCCACCTTTACTCATTCATCACGTATGAGGATTTTTATCTACTCATTGATTTATTTTACTTGATTATGTTTCAAGTATTTCTCGTTTGTTTTTGCTTGCTATTTTTCAAACATCTTCGTTTTGCTTTTGCTTGCTTTAACCCTTTTACTATTCATATAGTAAATTTAGGGATTAAGCTAAATTCGTATTTTTCTTCTTCCTTTTCTGTCGGAAGTTGCCTTGTTCTTTTAGTCGAATGATGGTCGACTTATTTCCATATTATAGATTAGGTGTAAAGATTTTCCTATCTTATCCATACTTGTTTTCTTATCCCTAATTCTTTATATATATATATATATATATATATATATATATATATATATATATGTATGTATATATATATATATGTCTATATATATTATATCATTTAAATTTTAATTTTTAAACTTTTTACTAAACATATAAAATTTTATAATAAACATTTTTATCTATCACTTGATCAAAGTCTAGGTATAACTGAATACCTAATTCGCTAATATCGATGACACTGATACCAACCTGTCACACCCCGACTTACGGCCTAGGCGTGTGACCAACAGTTGGTACCGGTTTTGTAAATGTATCAGAGTTTAGCGGAAGTCTTTTAAAAGTATTAATATTTTGAAATATTAATTTACTTATAAAGCTTTATTTATAATAAAATATTAATATTTCTTTTGAAACATTTTATTAATAAATCTTTATTTTGTAATAATATTTAATTTATTTGAAAAGCTTTTAGGATAATAAATATCCGAGCGTTTTGTTTATAAACCTCGTTTGATTTTACAAATCATACTGTTTATAATCTTTTAAATAATTAAAACAACGAGTCATCTCTACCTTACGAACATCCACTTTATGAATGGCTCCAATTCTTGATACTTTAATCACCTAAAATGTTAGAAAATACGTCAGCGATGTGCTGGTGAATACGCTGACGCTAAAAATATTTTTCTTTTACTTTATTACCCCTCGAGACTACGCCTGCCTCGGCCCAACGTGGCTTAAGAATAACAAAGTTAAATAACACATTATAAACACGAGCCTCTACTCTAGGTCACCTCAGCAAACACCGCAGCGTTTGACTTAGTTAAGTACCCGTAAATATACATAACGGTCGTACTCCCTGCAGGAGAGCGTCCTACGACCAAGGGTGGTGCGATGTGCCCATTCATCGCGTAGTACCACCTATGTAAGGATTCAAACACACGTATACCACAGCCTGAGGGCTAGGTTCATACCCTTATTTATAACGGTTTTAGGAACACATAGTTCCTTGTAAACAAATTTCATATAACAAGTTGACTCATTTTAAAACAAGTTTAAAAGTTTGGGGGTGATTCACCTTTTTGCTTTGGGATCGGCTTCAACACCGTCCGAGGGTCTCTCCCCTTCTATCTCGCACCTATAGTACGAATATAGCCTTCTCTTTTGGATCAGCTTCAATACACTGTCCGAGGGTCTTTCCCTCTTCTTTGTTATCTCGCACCTATAGTACGAGTACAACTTTTTGTTAGTCGGATATACAATCCGGCTTAAGACCTCTAGTCTCTTTTGTAAAATCTTTACCTCGATTTTAAATTTCTTTATGAACATTTTGTTCAAAACATCTTTTCTTTATTTTAAACCTTTCGTTTAAAATATTATTTCTTTCTTTTCTTTTTCAAGTTAAAATTCTTTCTTTTAACTTATTTACTTTTCTTTTCTTTCACAAGATAAACCTCTAGTTTAACTTGTTGTCTTTTTCTACGTTTCTTCTTCATTAAGAAACGTATCTTTTTATTTTCTTATTATTTAAGAATAATAACTTAAATAATATTATCTACTATAACTCTTTTCTATTTCCGTATTTTCCTTCTCTTTTATAGTATGTTTGAACCTATAGTCCAAATCATATATCTCTTATATTCATATTCGGACCTATAGTCCGACATGTTTTTCTTTTCTAAATTCCACGTTTTCCAACAACGCATACTCATATATATACATTATTTAGTTTATATTAATAATATAAGCAATATATATATATATACACATTTACTCATTGTTATTTAAAGTATTTTTAATTAATACTTTTATCTTTATTTACTAATAAAGATTATTTTATTGTTTATTTATTCTTTCTCTTTTTATTATTATTTAAAATTTATTTAAATAATAATAGTTATATTTATATCTTTCTCTTTTGTATAATTTCGAGGTATAGACTATACCCCTGACTAGGGTCTAAGCCTTTATTATTTTATTAATATTTTATTCGGTCATTGTGCATACCTTGTTCGGCTTATTATTTTCTAAACTCATGGGCAGCACTACGACGCTTGAAAGTATATCGAGAATCTTGATCAACACCTCCTTGGCACGCAAATCGAGGCACATCGGTCTTCAAGTCTTGTCAGCACGCATTTTGAGGCAGGTTGTCGGGGTCGTCTCGGGTAGGCACATACTTCGAGGCGAAACGTCAGTTCGTCTCGGGTGGGACGTTGGATCGTCTCGGGTCGGCACGTAATTCGAGGTGGAATGTCGGGTCGTACCGGGTCGACACGTACTTCGAGATATTGTGGTTGGTACTTTGGGATATCGTCGGTTTATGGCACAGATTACGAGGTAATATGTCGGAGTTTTTATGGTATCGGAAAACGAGGTGGTCGGTACGTTTATCGAGGTATTTTTAGAGAGATGTTAGAGAGAGAAAGAGTGTGAGAAAATGCGTGTGTGAAATGAGAGGCTAGAAGCCTCTATTTATAGACTTTTGCCAGGACCCATCACGGTACGCGATCGTCCCTTAATCATGCCATCGCGTACCGCGATGTAGGCATGATGAGTCACGGGTAGGTTTGCCACGTGGCGCCACCACGTGGCGGTCTTTGTGCCAGGTGGCAGGACACGTGTCACCATGTCATGTCTTTATGCCACGTGGTGACACGTGATAGGAGCATGGTGCCACCATGTGACACGTGGCGGGACACGTGTCACGTTGTCAGACCATGCCATCGCGTATCGCGATGATGTTGGTTTTTGGTCCATCGCGTATCGTCGTCTTCCCATTTCTTGGGTTTTGAAAACATACCCATCGCGATACGCGATGGACTTGTTTCTGTGACGTCGCGTATAGCGACCAGAGAGAAAACTAGAATTTATATTTTAAGTCCTTGTACTATTGAAACTTGGTATTTTTATCCCGTTATTTTCGTGATGTTACAGTTTCGGGGATAAAACCTCTTTAAGGAGGGAAGACTTGTAACTTCTCGAAATTTCCAAGAATAATATTTTAAAGATTATTTATTTATGATGGAAAAGTTTACTTGATTTAGTAGAGACCGAATAAAATAATAGAGACGGAAGGTTAAATAGGCTAATTGAATGGTAATTAATATGGACCAAAATGGAAAGATGGGTCTTAGGTCCATGGGCTTAAGGGAGTATAAATACCCCTTAAACCCTAATCCTTTCCATTTTTATCTATCTCTAAACCATAGCCGACACCTTGATAAGCACACACAAACACCATCCTACATCCCGAGCCAAGATCCAAAGGTGGAAATCTGAACTCATTGGTTCTAGAACGTCACGATAAACCAAAACAACATCAATACTAAATCGTGTTGGTAGATCGACTCGTTTAAGGTACGTTTATATCAAGAACTTGTTCATCTAGGTTCGGATTCGTTTAGGAAATCCTAGATCTGTATGATTGTGATGAAAACGAATCAAACGAGCTGATCCACAGTGCACTTCATTAACAATAGATAGGTTAATTGAGCAAATTATGAGCCGCACCTATATACACACATCGCACCCTTTAAAACGTAATATTTTGGAAGTTTGATTATTAGAGTTTATAGGCGCCTTGATTCCGAGTTCATTGATACCTAAATCATGATGTTTCGTTAAGAATCGAAGGTTTAATTGCAGATCTATGAGGGTTGACTGTGTCTGTTCTTGTCAAAATTGACTTTGACCCCCTTAGTCAAAGTTTGGATAAGAACAGATGCTAATTCGTTATGATGAACGGATCAAGATAGCGAATCAAGTGATTCGTTACTCACCCAGTTTGTTATGTCAAGGTAACGAATTAGCTCACTCAGTTCGCTATGATAAGATAACGAATCAAGTGATTCGTTACTCATCCAGTTCGCTATATTAAAATAACGAATCAATTGACTCGTTACTTACCCAATTCGCTATGTTAAAGATAACGAATCAGATGACGAACCAAACCATATAACGAATGGAGGAAAATTTCATAACGAATCAGATCCGCAGATAACGAATTAGGCTGTGTTCAGATAACGAATTAGGCTTAATTCGTTATAGTGAGCGAGTTAACGAATTAGACGATTTAAAATCCTTATGGAAAATGTGTTAAGCCGGTTAATGAAAATAAAATTTTTCTAAGCTGACCTGGCAGCTCGACCCCAGCCAGGGGCTCTGCCCTTTAGACCCTACTAGGGGCTGCAGCCCCTAGACCCCGCTGCGAGGACCGTTTCCCCCGGACCCCCGTTTGTTGAGGGTTATAATTAAACTAGAAACACGATATGGGTAGCGATAGATAATTGATACATGAAATTATTATACAGTTAGACGCGCGTGACTAAAGAAAGGGATTACCATTAACGACGTACGTAACCGAGTTCAGATGAATATATTTAATTAGCTAGCATGAGGAGGGTACATGGCATGGATTGAACGGTTGGCATCTTATGATGGAAGAAATGATGTTATAAATATGATGTTTTATGTTATGGTTTCAAATAAAAGATTAAATGTTTTGTAACGAATGATTTAAGTAATCGTTTCCGCGAAAGTTTTAATTAACTCTGATTGTAGAACTGTGTTTATGAGTAAATCCAACGTTATTAATGAGGCACCGGTAACAGGGCCTTACACATACTTTACTGGGCTATTTTTGCTAGAGGGCCACAACCAGACACACCGACAAATAAACAACTATAGGAAGAATTTTTATAGTGTTGTGAAACAAGCCTAATAGCCAAAAGAATGAGAGAAGACATGTAAGGAGAAAGGAAGAGATTTTATTAATAGGTATGTATTACAAAGAGGTACAATGAGATATATATATATATATATAGAATAGGAAAACTTGGGGAGAAAGCTAATATATATTAGGTATTGATAACCATAATATTAATATATTTATAACACTCCCCCTTGGTTATCAACTTAATACGCTTGGATATGCTGCCTCATTAAAAACCTTGCTAGGAAAACCTAGTGGGACAAAACCATAGCTAAGGGAAAAAGAGTGCAACGCGTATTGTCTCCCCCTGATTTATGTATCCGTTAAAATGGTAAATATCGATCTTCTATGAAAGTTGCCCAAAACTTTTGTAGTCAATCATTTGTGTCTTCGTCCTTTAACATTTGAATCCTTAAGTTGAATAATGTTGTATGATCTTCACGTGAAAACTTTTATTGCTTCATCTGGTAAACACTATAATCCTGTTGTGTTTCTCTGCATCAACAAGACTAACCAAACTTGTTTTGATGAGTTAGTAAATTATAAACACATACCTGAAATATATGTTTTAACCCATTCCAATTTGTCTCCTAGCGAGGCACAAGCCGATAAATATAAATAAATAAAATCATAATCATATATAGCTAACAGTAGAACATAATGCACATACTCTTTTAATTATGGTATTTTCGAACCAATAATATTTCATATTCAGATAGTAAATGATATAGAGTCATTGTTATACATCCTTTAACATGCTAAAAGGATTAAATTAGTCCATGGTAAAATGTCTCAACATTTTCTATATGCACTTTGGTGGATTTATAAACATATAATATATAATTACACATATACTCGAACTATAAGTCAAACAATAATCACATCGTGTCAAGGACTTTAAAAAAGAACTTTCTCGTTAAAAGCTCATAAGTTCCTCTCGAGGATGTTTACATCATCACTGTATGATTATAATGAACTTTTAAGAGTGAAATTTTGATACAAGTATGGCTAATTATATCCAACTTATCTCCCTCTTTATCAAAATATCTCTTGATTTGTATCAAGCTCAATCCGTATAATTAAATGCATACTTAATAAGCATAAATCCATGCATTTACCAATCCATCATGGACTTCTTTTTAACTTGACAAATTATGCATACACATTCACTTTTCCATGATTTTTGCTTCATAAACTTCTCATTAACACATCATTTTGTATCACATATCAAAAATCCATATTGTACAATTTCTTTGTTTATTGAGATATCGTACTCATCATGTACATTCCCTTATATGTGTATGCTTATTGATGCACAAGAATTCCATCATAAAGATGCACCAGTTAACCTTTCAAGTATTCAACTACCTTATGAAACTCTTCAGGCTTTCCATGTATATTCAACAAATTCAATAATTGTAACGTATTCAAATATAAATCTATATACAACAATCATTGTGTTCTCGAGAACTTACTTTACATGATTTGTTAATTCAAATCCTTCAAAAACTTTCTTGTAAACTTTCAGTATAAACTGAATCACAATATTATATTAAACGCATAAAAATTCTCTCTTTGTATTACCAGACTATTTATGTATCGGAAAGTCAATGATTCCACCATTGGAGAATGCGTCTCCTTATAATCAATCATGGGTCTTTGCAAAATCCTTGTGCCACCAATTTTGCCTTATATCACTTAGTTGAATTTTCATAACTTATATAAAATACCAGTTTTTATTTAATACGTTTTACAACTTTAGTTGTACGGACTGCTGGTCCAACAAACTTTCCGTTATTTAGAGAATTCAACTCTGCCTGTTTGCGTCTTTCCACTATGGCCAATTATGTTTCATAGGCAGATCTTAAATCTTGATCCTCATCATTTTCAAGCGCTATAATTATCAAGACGTCCACTTTATATCGATTCCATATATCTTGTAGACATGATAAAATATAATTTACTGAGAGCTCTTTATTTTCAGGCACCTGAGGTTCTTTACTAAACATCATGTCTAATGTCTTTCAAGAGACCTTTACTACACCTCGACTTGACCATCTTTATTACTTGCTCCAATTTTCGAAGAAATTTAACCTTTAGAACCGACCGGTCTACCATGCCACACGCGTGCATTAGACTTATTATCAATATGCGTTTGTCCTTCTGGGACATTTATTAATTGGAGCATTAGCAGTTTGTATAGGTGTCTTAGCTAGACACTCTCTTTTGGTCAGTGAATCATCCGGTAATTAATTCTCTAATCTTTATACATGAATTATCCTTTGAACTTTTAGGTCATATAATCTAGTATGAGGATCAATGATAATTCATTCCAACTAAATTCGTTTTCCAACTGCTTTATTTCCCCCCCTAATGTTGGGAATGCTGATTCACTGAAGTGAAAACTAATGAGCTATAAACAAAAATTACATTAACGGCTCTAAGTATATAATCTTAGATATCGACATAAAATTCCCAACTTCCTTTGTGGCCTCATCTTTGTGTCTTGTGGTGGATTAACTTCAGTATATAACACACATTAGATGAGAAATACTTGGTTACTGACCAAAACCAATTACAATGGGGAGGAAGTATCATAACTTGTTGGCTTGATGAGGATTAGTTTTTAAGACATGTAAAATCATATGTACTCAAATACAAACATGAACATTCGCTCTCGTGATAAATGCCTTTGCAACCAATTATAGACGTTGTGTAATCGTCTTTAACAAAACAATTTATGTAAGAACATAATCTGTTATGAAGTTCAACACTTATTCCAATGATCATTATTACATTGGTAATCAAATTCATTATTATAACCGAATGTAAATATACCAATATGGAATTATATGCTTGCTATCTTATTAGCTAAGCCATAGATCATGCAAACATGAAGTTGCGATCTTGATAACCAATTAGACGATGCATCGATTTTCAAAACACTAAATGGTATCATGTTAGGATATGTGTATCATTTTCTCAATTCCATAACATCTAAGGATTCACACCCTCCTTCAGTTGGTAAATAAATGATTTCCCTAGAGAGCAATATTACATGTATAATGAAGAATCTTTTGGTTCCTCAATAAATTTCACATCATTGACTCGGTGTGGTCTAACCGGTCACGCCATAAGATACTCATGATCCATAAACTTCAGGTTTATGATCGTATATATATCATGCTTCTTTAGTATAAGATTGTAAATATGATTGAACATTGTATTATTGTTTCAAACGATCATGTGATTTCACTTTTGTATTTCCAGATTTTGTTATCATATGTGATCAATTCATTTACCACTTATAGTGGTCGATCTCATTATTAATATGATCATCCTTACAATCTTTTCAATATGCCAATGATCAAAACTATCAGTATATAGTCACATTCACTTTAGGGAATAGAGTATAACCAACCCAAGTTCATGGTTTTTCATTATTCGTCGAACACACTGATATAAAATCACTTCAAACGTTTCAGACGTTTTAATGATATGCTACTTCAGGAGCATACTTGAGGTTTGACTAATGAAAAATTGTCGTTTATGATTTTTCTTCATGATTAATCTTCTCTTCATATAACAACTGTTGAAAAGTAATTACATGAATGAGTCATGTAATGCTAATATTTGTAACCTTCAACAATGAGATTTTGTAAATATGACAGTTGGAGGAGTCATATATAAGTAAAAACCATAACTTTGGTTAGTTGTAAGCATAGATAAAGTGAAATAATATAGTACCCATCATTATAACATGTCAACATATGAAATATAAGTTATAGTATAACACTATGAGATAAGTGTTTTCATTACTTACAAGTAAATATATATGATTTATGTACGTATTAACTATCCACTTATTCACAAATATTTATTAATTTACTTTGAAACAAAAATGAATATATCTATCAACTTATTATTTCACTTAATAACACATGATCATTTATGACTTGTGAAGTTTTCACATATTCAAATCTTATACAACTTAGGAATTATTATTAATGATGTTAACATATGAAGATGCTTACGATATTATCTACAACAATCATCATCATGATGAATATAAAAATAAGACAAAACCAATAAAATATATATCAAACTTATTTAACATACTATCATAATAAAGCCAATCACAAGTGTATCTTATATAAACGTATTTTCACCTTAATTTGAAATAGAAACAAATATCTCTAATAAAGTATTATTATGATAACAAATAAACCTTTTTGTTGTTCAAGCTAAATATAAAGAGTTATAAGGAAGTTCTCAACATTAAATTAACAAACATATCTTTTGCTCCAGTAAACTACTAAATATCTCATATATTCAATTCATCTTATATGTTTAATTCTTATATAAATCATACATATAAACATTAAATGAACCCAATTAGTACACAGATTTCAATAAATTTAGATTTACATAAATATTTGGAACCATATATGGCAGCTAAGAAATATTGTCGGCCAAGAAAGAAATAACACATTTTTTAGTACATATCATGACAATAACTTCTCTAACTAAAATATGTAGTATATACCTTTGCACTTTTAAATTAGTTTTTTCTTTTAGGTAATATAAAATTTTAAATGGTAAAATATCTATTCGAAATTTAACATTCAAAATAGTGTGGTAAATAAAACGATGATAAATCATTTAAATTAAAATATCCTTAATATATCCGGTCAATTTTGAGCAGCTTTATGGTTGATCAATTATAACAAGAATATCATAACATCCATAAATATCGGTTTTATTTATGTAAAATCAACTGTAACATATAAAGATTTGATTTCATATGTTTAATGAACTAAGAAAAATATTGATTTATAAAAACATAACCGTAGTTGTTTTTACAAGAATTAAAATCACAAAAGAAGTAAAAAAAATAGTTTCTTCTTCTTAGCTTATTAACCGAAGAATAGTTAACTACAAAAATATATGAAACACTTTTATTATTCCTTTACAATTAAAATCATCACTTATAAATTCAAATGAAAAGTGACGTCATTATTACTTGTTATTATCACAATATTCATATATGTAAGTAATATCTAAACCAAGAGAATAATAAACAAGTTAAAAGCATGCTACAAGTATTTTGTTTTTAAGAGCGTACGGAAGAAGTTTAGTGCAATACAAACTAATTATACAATTTCGCTCAATTAAATCTTAGAATAATTAACCCATAACGCATATCAATCAAAATATTTAATTTAGTGCCATGTAGAAAGAAATCATATTACGGAAGCCTATATTGTATTTACATACCTTTAAAATATTGTGAATGACAGGAGGTGGCCGGAGCAACAACGAACCCTATTATGGTTTTCCTTCCCTTAGGATAATCCAATCATACTCCAAAAGCAAGTCGTGCTGATAACGTGTTGTGAAACAAGCCTAATAGTCAAAAGAATGAGAGAAGACATGTAGGGAGAAAGGAAGTGTAACAATTCCGGCAAAATCAGGTATACCCTAACCGGTATATACTATTTATGTGTTATTTAATAATGAATATGTGAATTATGATGCGTTTATACGAGTATGTATGATTCAAAGTACGAATTATACTCGATTATACAGTAAATCGTATTGGAAATACGATTATCCGATTAACGGTTATTGAAGCCCGAACGATCGGGGATTGCATTATAGACGAAATATATAATATTTAGTGATGTTTACGAAGTATTAAAGCTTCGGGATAAGTGAATCAAAGCACAGAAAAAGGATTTCGATTTAATGATACGTCGGTACGTTAAACGAAACCTTTAATACCAAACCGAGCAAGAGACGATCGATCAAGCCGAAAAAGATGCACAATTATTAATACTATGATGTTTTAAGTTAATAAATGTCATGGTTTAAGTTTTTAAATCGGTTTTATATAAATTTTATTTTTAAGCCGAAAAACGACCGTTTTAGCCTCGTTTTAAGCCGAATTAAACGTTTAACCGAAAAACGAACTGAACCAGATTATCCAAAACATTATCCGGATTACGAGTATCCGAATATGTGGCCACAAATGAAGATGTGGGTCCCCACCCCACCCTCCAAAGGTCCGATCGGACCACTCTCCCCACACTTCATTTCATTTTCTTTTTTTACAAACATAATCCAACAAACCACCAATTCTCTCAAGTTCTTGAACCAAAACCGAGACCCTAGCAAGAAAAACCAAGGTAAAGATCGTGTTATGTACGTGTTTATGTTCGTTTCTTGAGTTTTCTTGCAAGGAAATGAGGTTTCCAAGTGAAAAAGGGTGAAAACCCGAGATGGAACCGATTCTTGCACGATCAAGTGATGTATACGGGTTATACAAGGGATCTTGGTCCAAGAAAGGAGTTAAACGAACCAAAAACGAATTTTTACGGTTAAATCGTTGTTTTTATATCATAACCGAAACCATGAAAGAAATGGCTTGATTGTGGGTGTAACTTGCTTGGTGTGGTGTTATTGTGCTAGTAGGTGTTGTATCTAGTTGCTAGCAAGGGCTAGAAAGCGAGATTCTTGCGGTTTGAAGCTAGAAACTCAAGGTAGTTCGGTTTTGTGTGATGTTTGTATATTTGGACAGATTGTGTTTCGTGTAAAGTTAGGTTATGAAATTTTACAGGGATGATCTACACATGAAAATATGAGTTCTGTGAATTTTTGGTAATTTTTGGACAAAGGATGAATATTTGGTGAATTTAATGCTCGGTTTTGGCCAAAAATGGTGAAAAATAGTTAAATATCATGAAAAATTCTGGAAACTTGCAGATAAGCTTTTTATAACATGTATAAGTCACACACAAAATTTGAGGTCATTTGGAGATGTCTAAGTAGGCTTTTCGGTTAAACGAGTTCTAGGGTTTTCGAGCTCGGTTTTAGTGAAAACGGCATTTAAAAAGGGATTTTGGTTCTGGAAAAATTACAGGAGACTATGGAGATGGCAGGGGTCATCCAGGAAAAATTTGGGATTTTTCTAAAATCTTTTGGTATTTACGACATATTTAGTGTTTAAATGGTGTTTAAAAATAGATAAATAAATGTTAAATATAAAAATTAATTCTGGAAATATTTTTATAAAATTCCCCACTGTCAAAAAGTGATTTATGCAAAATTTCAAGATCCGAGACTAAACGGATAATTATTTGTGCTAAAACAAACTTTTAAAGCATAAAACGCGTAAACCGGTAAAGTTCGCATAAGCGAGCTGACTGATGTATAAAAACCCTAAAAAAATGAACTATTTTCATATAATTGAGTTAAACAAGTAAAAATGAATCATCCGAAAATAATTCGGATGATTTGAGTGTTTTTAACCTATTTAACAGTTTCCGGTACGATAATGACGGAAACGGGTCCCGCGGCCAATCGGGACATCAAAACCGAGTCCTAATTTTACAACTTAGTTAAATTATCAATTAACAACTATTTCGGGTCGTGTGTAACCAAACTCATTTTTGAAACATAAAAATGGATAACCGTGCTAGGCACGCAAAACGGGAAAAATGACTAATAGTAAATCTGACTAGTGAACTCTAAACGATATCACAATCTGAGTCCGGTGAAGTGTTTCTGGGTTAACATTGCCCCCATAACGGGTACAGTACTGGGTTAACTGTGTCCCCAGATGTACCGGTTAACACGGTTAAAGTTATGTTAATAGTGATTGTATAGTAACGAACTTAGAGATCGTATTACAGATTTGGACTAGTAGCTGGAGTGTTGTATTACTAATTTGCCTACGATAAGGTGAGTTTCACAAGCCCCTTTTTTCTGAATTGTTTTCAAATATTTTCCCGGGGCGGAAGCATGTTGCTAATAAAATGTTTAAGTACATACTGAACGCATGGATTTGCGTGTATTTACAAATATTTGATTGTACGGGAATCGTATGGAATGGGTACATTACTGGGTTAACAGTGTCCCCAGATGTCCCTGGAAGTGTTTCTGGGTTAACATTGCCCCGAAATGGGTACAGTACTGGGTTAACAGTGTCCCCAGATGTCCCTGGAAGTGTTTCTGGGTTAACATTGCCCCCGGAATGGGTACAGTACTGGGTTAACAGTGTCCCCAGATGTCCCTGGAAGTGTTTCTGGGTTAACATTGCCCCCGGAATGGGTACAGTACTGGGTTAACAGTGTCCCCAGATGCCTCTAGAAGTGTTTCTGGGTTAACATTGCCCCCGGAATGGGTACAGTACTGGGTTAACTGTGTCCCCAGATGTCTCTAATATATGATTATCATAATGATTTATCACTGTTTATTTAAATTAGTGAAACTCACCAACTATTCGTAGTTGACCTGTTTTCTTTACATGCTTTCTAGGTACTCCCAAACTGGAGTAAGTGCTACATGCTTGCTGATGCGTGCTATTTGTGGAAGTTTAGTGATCGTTTTGTATTAAATATGATAATGTAATGTTGGTAAAACTTATGTGCTATCGCCTAGACGGGAACTAAACTCGGAACAATGTAATATGATGTAAATTAATGTAGTGGTGTTTTCTTTATAAGCAATGCTGTTGATATCAGATGTATCTGTTGCATCCCGTTTACGTTTCCGCTGCGGCTACGGAGTGTTACAGGAAGAGATTTTATTAATAGGTATGTATTACAAAGAGGTACAATAAGATAAATATATATAGAATAGGAAAACTTGGGAAGAAAGCTAATCTATATTAGGTATTGATAACCATAATATTAATATATTTATAACATATAGCATTTTTACTCGTCAACATTTTTTTCTTTTAATTCAGCGGTCTAAAAACTAAAATTAACACTTAATGAGATAAATAAACGTACTAAAGAATATTACAAGAATGATTTTCTTTTCTATAAAACGATGTCCTTCAAACGTGAAATTGTTTGTTAAAATTAATAGAAAATCACGAGAGTAATTATTTTTTATGTAAATTTATAGCATAAGTTTTTACCTTTATAAGGTGGAAAAAAGCTATTTTGCATACGTTTCTACTTTTTGCTCGTGTATTAATATAAATAAAAGATTCACAACTCGATTGCATGCTTCTTTTATTTTATATACTTATATCAAAACTTGTGTGAACTCATCAACTATTCATTTGGTTGATTTTATTTATATATATGTTACATGTACAATTATTAGAGAATGAAACGGAGAAGTCACTAGAACTGTTGCTGCTGCTACTACTACCACTACCGCCACCTCCACCACCACTACTAAGAGAGGAATACCAAAATGCCCTTGTCATCCGTCAGTCAACGACGGTCAACTGACGGAAAGGATCAAACTGAGCCCACTGGAGAAAGATAAGGTACAACATGCGCAATTTAGTTTTCAGGGATTAATGATACCCGGCGAAATTACAAAAGGAGGCAAATTAGTTTTCTCTTTTTTTTATTTAGCCCGAATTGACGTGTTCATTATTAAGAGGCGTCATTTCAGCCCTTTTTTCAACTTGGCCAATAATGTTTGTATATCTATTACGGATAACAACCTAGGTCTTCGAAGAAAATGTTCATTCAACTTGTTTGCATTGTACTTAAAAATCTCGTTTTTTAATAAGTTAGCTCATTTTCACATTTCTCATTTATTTATTTAGCAACCAACAAACATAGAATGTTTAGGTATTCTAGGTATTCCGTACGGGGTGACTCAATGGTAAAACGTCACCATCAACTGGCCCAACCCAACCGTACGGACAATTTATCTCCTGTTATCGGAAAAACTCATCCGCCCGAACACTCACTGATGGTAAAATCCAAACGCCCTCAAAATTAAATTAAAGATCATAAAGATTCTAGATTTCCTTCATCAAGCCTTCCATGTCCCCCCTTAAAGTATTGTAAATTTCCATTTATTAAAAGACCACGAATTATAGTTAGGCTAACTTTGATTATTAGTTTTTTTTATCACAAAACTAATTATACACGTGTATGTAAAAGATTCCAAAAAACATAATAATATTTTCCTAGAGGTGGACACATACTTTACTGGGCTATATTTGCTAGAGGGCCACAGCCAGACGCACCGACAAATAAACAACTATATGAGGATTTTTTTTTATTGCATTTTTACTCGTCATCATTTATTTCTTTTAATTCTGCGGTTAAAAAAACTAAAATTAACGCTTAAATGAGATAAATAAACGTACTAAAGAATATTACAAGAATGATTTTCTTTTCTATAAAACGATGTCCTTCAAACCTGAAATTGTTTGTCAAATTAATAGAAAATCACGAGAATAATTATTTTTTACGTAAATTTATAACATAAGTTTTTACCTTTATAAGATAGAAAAAAAGTATTTCACATACGTTTCTACTTTATGCTCGTGTATTGATATTAATAAAAGATTGACAACTCGATTGCACGCTTATTATTTTTTTGTGAAGTGCCTACTTTCTTCATGAATGTACTTATATTGGTGTATTCACTCTATAGATATATAAAAGATTATTTTTCTGATTTTCTTTATAATAAGAACTCATCTTAACATAATGTCTAGCCCATAAAACCAGTTAAACTTTACCACTTTTAGTACTGAAAACTCTTCATAATACATTGGGGTGACCCCCAAAATCCAGTGAGATCTTGAATTAAAACCGTACTTTGAAGATGATTGATATATTAGAAAGGTACGGATGCTCATTTAATGAGAAGGCATGTGAGTTGCCAGAGCACCATCTACGTTTCAAATGGGCCATATGCTGCCACCATCGACCCCTGCTACCTGCATTGCATTTTGTAAGTTTGTATTCCACCAAAATTTTTCTGAATATGTAAAGTACGTTAAGTGCAAGTTGGGATGGGGTGTTGGTTTTCAGGCTTCATACGAGTAGAGACACATTTGTGCTTAACTCTAAAAGACTTTAAACGTGGCTTGATAAGTGATTTTTTTTCCTTTAAAACGAAACATCGATTACTCACTTACAACAAACCAAACAGAAGAAAAAGCTAATTATAACACCACGAATAGCTTTTGCTACCAATTCACCCAATTGATATTAACTTTATTAGTCGTATTGTCGAACCACATAAAAGAATGGTTAACAATGGAGTAAAGAAAATGGTTTCATTTTTCTTATTGATGTCGAATAATGTATCATTATGGATTTGCCAAAGCATCCAACAAGTCGTTATAAGTTATAACAATCGCCTCAAGCAACCTTTTCTTAGCGCCTGATAACACCATCAAATTGACCAAAGAAATGAAGTCACAAGGCACATTAGAACTCGGGAAATAGAAAAGCTTTCCTTAAACATGTTGATCCAACTAGAGGGGAATATCCACATTGGGTTGGACACGTCAGTTTCCTTAGACATGTTTTTCAAACATTGAGAAAATAGTTTGCATATACATATCTTTTAATGTTTCCCCGTATATACTAAAAGTTTAATTTTTTTATGCCATTAGCCCTATACTAACTTGGTAATTATTAAAAGCGCCAATTCCTTATACGCCCGAACACGACATGAAAAAGGTTTTGCGTCACCACAGACATCATGTTTTTAAACATGTCAACACAACACAACTATTTAAAAAGTAAATTAGCTTGTTAACCCGTTTAGTAGTTTTAAGAAGTTAATATTTTAACTTTTGAAATGAAAGTGTTAAAAATTAAAGAGAAATATTTTGGTTTTTTAATTTCCATTTTAAACATATTTATCTACTTTTCACTCCCAACCATTTTATTATTTTTCTATATCTAACTTCCTTCGTACCCAGTCTCTATACATTCATCTTATCATAATCTCAAGCTAAATGTACCCAAGTTTATTTGTTGAAATGGATATATCAATGTACAAAAACAACCAATATATCACGATCTACTAAGTCATATATAAGTCTGGTTATGGTTAAAATATATCACGATCTGCTAAGTCATTTATTCATCTGAAAAACGACTCGATTTAAATGGGTACACTGAATAAACATACAAGTCAGGTTATGGTTAAAAAATTCAACCGGCTAACCAAAAAAAACCCACGAAAACAACACGATTTGCACCCTTAATAACATAATAATAGCTTACTAGATAAACTAAACTAACATAAAAACACAAAAACACAAAAACAAAACAAAACCATATCTAACGAGAAAAACAACACGATAATTAAAACAAAACTCTTTCCCAGCACTCATACTATAAACCTCTAAAACACTAATTTCCGTCGACTCCGGTATAACTTACATTCGCCGGAATATTCACCAAAATCTCGAATCACTTCACTCACCAAATCCTTGAATATCAATCGCTCGGTGTCCAGTATCACTTCCGACGTATCGATCGGATACTCGTCCCAATCTTTAACTTCAACAAGATCCTTCTTAAGAACAGAGCTAATCAATTCCACTAAACCATCACCACTGCCTGGGTTGATAACCATCTCTCGAATCCTCTGGAGTTCATTCCAGATATGTTGAACTGAAGTTCGAGAAGCTTCAATCGACGTCTTCCATGGCGGCAACTGTCTGTTTCTATCCAGCATTTCGAATATTACGTCGAAGATGAGCTTTCTGTGGCGTTTGGAGACAGCTGTTGTGGTGTTGGAGTTGTAGAGTTGTTTTTCGATTGAGAAGAAGACGGTGGAGTCATCTCGAAGGTGTTGTGATGCTCGAAGGATCTCTGAAATGTAAATGAAATCGGGGTCATCGGATATGAATTCTTCTTGTTCTGTTGGTGAGATTTTGGGGCTCCAGTTTTCCTCATCGAAATCAACTGTTGATGTTGCTGTTTAAGAAAACAAATCCGATATATATAAATTTTATTATTCACATATAGAATGCAAATATTTACGGTTCTACAAATAAGATAAACTATAAGCGTTACGATAGCATTATAGCACATCCGGCAGCCAACGGCACATATATGATATGATTGACAGATTGATATGATGGCTCATGGGTGTGCTGGATCAAGTATTTGTGAGAGAAGAGGGGTGTTTAAGTGGTCCATTTTCAAAATATTTACTTTTAACTAGTCAAAAGATTCACACATATCTTTTGTACTCATCAGTCATCATGTCCCTATAGGAGTTTATTTGTTGGCAACCTCCTACATTATGCAGGAGTTTATTTTGATAGCAACAGCAAATGATAATTAGGCTGTCCTCTATGGTGAGGGGCTTTAAAGCCCCTCCACCGTGCCACGCCAGCGCCACGTAAGCACCGAGGGCATCGAAGCCCCACCCAAAGATGCCCTGCTATGGTTTAATGCTCAAGGGCGCCCCTATTATATATACATATATATGCATATGTATGTATGTGTGTGAGAGAGAGATGTCATCAACGGCGCCGGCCATTGGAACGGCCATTTCTTCGTTGCCCTTGGTTGGACCGCACCCCACGGCGGTTTTCCGCGCCCACGGAGCCCTAAAAAACCAACCCACCGCGCCCCATAGCGGGTGGCCTTGTTATTGTACTTATGTTTTTGACAGTGCCTTAACTTTGATCAACTACTATAACCAACTAGATTATGACACGTCAGCTAAGTGTCATGTGAACGTAATAAAGTTTAGTTTTTTGTTTTTACTTTTTACTTTTTTATAGATTACCTTTGAAATCAATGCTCTGTGAAGGAGACGTTGACTCGTCCTTGTCAAATCCCGAGTCAAGTACCGACACTGGACTCGGCAAAATTATCACTGAACTCGGTGGTGACTCAGTGGTCTTGTTCATCTCCGCAATGCTATTTAGCAAGTTGCCACATCTCTCTAATAAACGCTTTCCGTCTCTACAATCCTCCCATATGGACCTCTGTAATCAATACAAGTTAGTTTGAAACGTTTTAGCAATCAAAATATTATAACAAACAAAGTGGTAGGTAAACGAACAACAAGCTGCGCCACAACCCTTTTGAACAGCAAACCTGATCCTACAATAAACGAACCATTTTCGTACCTCTGAATCGATATTTTCAATGCTTAACTGTTTCCGCTTGCTAATCGAGTTACAGCTTTTTAGGTTACTCTGGATTCGATTATGTGAAACGGTTGTAGATCTAATCGGACTACTTCCACTACCGGAATTATTAACAGATCTGTGTTGTTCGACTTTTGAGGCCAAGGACCGCCATTGTTTCAGGTGAATGCTGGACTCATCGGAATGCAAATTTCGATCATAGACGAAGTGGTCTCGGTTTGAAGCATTGGTTGAATGTAGAAGACCTTTGAGTTGCAAAACTTGTAGAATTTGTTTCAATGCGTTGAGATCATTCAACTGTTGATCAATTCCTCTTATCTTCAATCTCTTGTCGAAACCTACATGCATTGATTCACTTTTGCTTTGCTTTTGTGATTGATTTGGTTGTTTCAGTTGAAAATTGTTGCAGTCGATGTGTTTCGCAATGACACCTGGAGGGTTGTCAACCGTCAGACGGCCGTTCTCATTCTCCGCTGGAGATGATTGAGCCGCCACCACCGGCTTACCTACTTCTTGAGAAAACCCCGGCGACTCACCGACATCCTGTATATCAGTTTCATATCTTAAGTATTGTTATAATTAATATCTTAATAACCAATATACACAAACATACGGTCACATTACATTAATTACCACCCCTTGTTAATTAGCAGAAAACAAACATAGCACTTACAGTGGAAGAGTTGAGGCGTTTTGCGGAATGAATGCGTTTACGCGCCAAAATTTGTTGCCGGTTGAAGATCTGAAGGAAGCTAGACAAGCAACCAATTTGTTTCTCGTCATTCTGTCTGTGAACTAGTCCGGCCATATTTTCTCCGCTGTCCGGTAAGCTCTTTAACCTTATTTCTATCACACTAGCATGCAGAAGAAACTTTAGTGTTTATTAAAAGCATAAGCATATATAATTGATCACTGTCACGGTTTAATCTGCAAGTTTAGAGGGTGAGGAGAGACGGAGGTGGGGTATAGCCTTCTGATACGGGTCAGTGTTTGTCACTAATTTTGTTATTCTGAATTAATCGCATTAAAAATTAAACTTGCAACATCAATGCATCGTACATGTGTAGGATTGTTTTATGAGTTTTAGAATTATAAGTATTTAAAAAGATGGTGTAAACGAGACATTAGTCGAGTTGAATTCCAGCTTAGTCAAAGATCGAGAATATTTTTCTAAAACGAAGTTAAGAGCTGAATATTTATTTTACTATTTCAATGTTAATTTTATTTATTATTAATGTAGGTAAAGCCTTTTTAATTTTTTTTTTAGTTTTTACTCTCCTACGCACCGGTTCAACGTTTGTCACCGCCACTTTTTACCTAGTTGTGGAACCATATGACATTCATATCGAATTAGCAATACCATGTAAATTAGATTTAAAAAACAAGAAGCCGATGCACATGAAATTACTATGATTTAGATGAGATCGAATGGCGTGATAATACATGAAATTCGAAAAATATAGCATGATTTCAGAAGTTAATATTGATTATAGCGTTCATAGTCACTATTCATGTGGCTATTTCATACGTGTCTACTCTAGCATTGACTCCAAATTCTTCAAAGTAAATGATCCGCAAACCATCAAATTGAAAATATTGAATAATCCGTGTATATTGATTGATGATTTTGAGAACATGATTATGAGGCATTTAAACAAAATATAGCTTCGGGATTAAGAGCATTTCTAGTTCATTCTCTATATTCATCTCCATAATTACACTAAAACATCATCTTTTCTCTCTCTTTTTTAATTCAATAACATTTTTTTATATTTTTATTATTACATGTTTTCTCTCCTTCACTGACAAACACTTAAAAAAACATTAAAAAATTATAGAGTTGAACAGTATAATTTTCCAAATTTAACCATGAACATTAACACATTTCCTATCGCATCCTCTCAGAACCACTTTTAACCTCTCTAAAAAAATAAAAAACACCTTGTATAATTGAAGAATGGATTAAGAATGCTATAAGTTATAATATAAAGGAAACAAAATAAAAGAAATAATGATTATCATAATTATTTCCTCTTAGTTCCCTAAGGTTGGAGAGAAAAACTGTAAACGTCCAACTTGTTTGATAATGATTGTAGTTGTTTTACACATAGGGGCTTTGTGATTCGTGCAGATATCCGCTATTTCACATGTGGTATCATATATGCAAGATATATGCAAGACTTCAACTTCTTTGAATTCAATTTGTTCTATCACAATATCATAATCCATTTCAACGTGTTATTGTAATAACCCAGCCCGATTAGGACTGGCGTGCCATTTGATACGATAAATTAGAGTCCGAATTAAAGTTCATAAATTACCAAATCAAGCATCCAATAAAGTTTTCTTACAATAAACAAAATCTTAACTTTAAATCACGTCTTTGAACAATTCATTTCACTCATCCTTCAGCCCGGTTCTCTTTACGTACCTGTAACAAAAAAAAAGGAAAATAAAAATAAAGAAACATTGTTGAGCAAAAACCTCTCCAGTAACAAAGAAAACAATACCAATAACAATATAAAAAAAATACTAACTACGATTTACGTTGAACAATCGATGATAAAATAACCAAGTGACAATAAAACGATGCCATACGTTGAACGATCAATGACGAACCAATGATTGTGTAACAATAAGATGATAAACATTATACGTCGAACGATCAATTATGAATCAATACAATAATAATCTACTATAGAAATACGCATATGAGACAGTTATAGTAACAATAACAACACAGTGAGCTAGTAACAGTAACAATAACAATACAATATGTACATTAGTTGCAGATTATTGCTCCAATAATGTAGCGCCTACACCTGGGTGCCCTATGTTGACGTCGGATTTACTCATAAACACATGCATAAAATCAGAGTTAATTAAAACTTTTCTCGGAATACTTAAACTTCAACCAAATATTACATAAACATTCAAATCTTGTCTTAACCATCATTCAAACTTGTCTTTTATAATTATAAATAGAACAATAAGAAACATCATAACATTTTCTTTCATATATGTCAGCCTCTTCAGTTAATGTCATGTATCTCCCTCAAGCCAGCTGCCTCATCCTATTTGCATGTGCATACTAAAAGTCAGCTACATTGAGTGAGTGATAGATTAACTGGAAACATATCATACATTCACATTCTTACACATATGTATCCGGAGATACACATTACATACTTAACATGTCAATCTTCCATTCATACATACATGCATACATATTTACATACATACTTTCTTATCTTTACCTTTTAAGGGCATGTCGCCGTATAACTTACACAGATATTATAGGGGCCTGGCACCCTGTATCTTTCACATATCTTATAAGGGTTTGCCACCCTGTAACCTTCACATATATTATAAGGATTTGTCACCCTGTAACCTTCACAAATATTATAAGGGTCTACTACCACGTAAACTTCACAGGTATTAGAAGGGTCTGCCACTCTATCATAACTATACATGCATTTAATGTATAAACATATACACTTAACTAATTAAGACAAGTGTATTAACTTATCACTTACGAGTATGACACAACCCCAAAACATTTTAAAATGAAGGGGGGCTAGAAACTCACCTGGGTCCTTAAGCATTCAAAGTTAATTGTAATCTCTTTCTTCAATTGAACACGGCTAATTTTTTAGCATATACATGCGTTAATTTACCGTAATACTGACTAACATAACTAACTAAGTTTGCATTCTATGTTAACCTAGCTAATGAGGTTAACTAAGCTTACTTGATAAACTAGACTTTATAAATCAGTTTTATTGATCTAGCGCGGTCTCCTTAAATAACGAAAGTTGCTGAATTAACTTAAGCGAGCTAACAGGGTTAGCTAAGTTAACTAGATAACGAACCATGTTATTTAGATCAATCTAACTTTCTATCTAAGTTAACTGTAGTTAACTTGAATTAATAAGATACTTATTAAAATATTATTTAATTTATAATTTGTTTTATAAACTTTAATGGGGTTAACCATGACTTTTTAGTTTACCAACTTAACAGGTTAGTTAACGAGACTTAATGGGATTGACGAGGTTAATTAGTTCGGTTTATTTTATTTTGGTCAACTTGGTTAACTTGGATTAGTCTAGGCAGGCCCACAAGTAACTAAGCTAATTATCTCAAACCTAAGTACTAGGGACATCACCGTAGTCCATGCCCAAATGGTTGTAGCTGTAACTTGGGTTTCATCCAGGCCCAATGTTTGCCATTCGGGTTCATGGTTTGGGTATCAGTGTTCGAATCTGGTTATGAGTTTTCGCTTAAATACACAAAAAAATCAAGGTTTCGTTAGAAGCGAACCTCGAACCTGAGATCACAACCCAACATCTTATCCGTTCCACCATCAGCATTCTTATGTTGTTAGTTCCATTCTCTGTCCTCGTATATTCACTTTCTTGTTGCCCCTTATTATTTTCTTTCTTTCCTTACTCAAGAACTTCAATAATTCTTAAAACTAATTATATAAATAGTTAAAGTCATAACCTTAAAACTTTATGGCACAGAAGTTTTCAATTTTACTTTTATAATACCATGTTGAAAAGCAATCCCACTTCGGATTCATATTTGATTATTAGATTTTCTTAAAGAATTTGACATGTGACTTTCTATGATTATAAATATTTATGTAACATCTCAAAAAATACCATATTTATTTTTGGGTTAAAATGTTTACTTTGAAAATAGAAGGACCCATAAATATTTAATATAAATATGATAAGGAAATAATAACATATATAGATTATAAAGATGGAAGCATTCCATGTTAAGGAAAGAAATCAATCCCACATGGAAGGAAGGAAGGAAGGAAGAAAATGAAACTCCTTTATATGGGTATAAATAAGGAATATAAATTCCATCCCACATGGAAAGTGGGAAAGATTTGGAAGCTCTTTAAACGGAATGAAGTTTCCATAATAATATTATTTTATGCTTAGCATGCACCCAGTGGTCCTAGAGGAGGGTGCAGAGCACCCGACATGCACGCGCACGTGCACGGGCACATGCTCGGGCGAGGACGATGGCGACGACGACGGCGAAGGGCGATGGGCGCAATGTGGCGGTTTGATGGCGCACTTCGCACGCTCGCATCGCCGCGAGCCACCTTATTGTTTTCGGAAAGTGGAACCAAGACCAAGACGTGATAAGTCATCCAAAGTAAAGGGACTAAAACAAAAATTCTGGAATTCAAGACTCATCGCGATACGCGACGGGTACATCACATTGCCCCAGGATGGGCGGTGTCGCGATATGCGATCGCCTAACCTTTTGAGTCATCGCGTCACGCGATGACCAAGCGAAGTAATCGTGGACACGTGTCCAGCCATGTGGCAACACGTGGCATGTCTACTAGGTGACCAATAAAACCTGTGGGCGACGTCGCGATACGCGATGGAATATAATATTCATAGACGGTTAAGTGCTCCATCGCGATACGCGATGGATCCCCCTTTTAACCCATCGCGTATCGCAATGGGTCATGATTTCGACTCTATAAATAGGGGTGTTGGGCTCTGCTTTATGCATCCCAAAATCAATCTTTACTTATAATATTTCGATAATCGTGCCTCGATCCCGGCGATTCGTTTCCCGAAGTACGTGCAAGTGTTGAAGCCTTGTTTGTTTGTATTCTCAATTAACCGCCGACCAAATAGAAGTGTTGCCCGCGTCAAGCTTAGAAATTTCCTATAAGCTAGTCATACAAGGTAGGGATACTGCCCGATTATTTTATTATATATGGCTTAGACCCTAGTCGGGGGTATAGTCTATACCTTAATAAGATAAAATGGTGAATATACTTTTATAAGACAAGGGTATAGAAAAAATATTATTCCTTTATAATTACAAAGATTTTATAATATTTCTTAACAAATAAGAAACTTAGTATATACGTTTCTTCATGAAGAAGAAACATAATGTTTTATTAATAAATGTTTTGGACTAAAGGTCCATGTATAAATAAATAAGTATCAAGGTAATGATTATGCAAAAAGACTAAAGGTCTAAAGCCATATCGTTGATCTAGTATTCATAATTGGTTATTCTCGTACTAGAGGTCCGAGGTAACTTTAAAACAAAATCAGTGAAAGCGTTGATCAAAACAATGGTGAATACGCTCATATCTATAAAACTCTTTAATCGAGTCCTTTACCTAGAAACCAAAGTTTACATGGGGTAATGTATCCCTGAAACTTTAGTATCTGCTGGCAGTTGGGCTAGTTATACTTGTATTTGGATTCATACATATGTGGGTAGAGGGTAGGCATACCCCACCACGCGTGGTACCATGTCCCCATCTCATTGAGCCAATCTATAGAGCTGTGGGGGCTGGACTAATGTGATATAATTGGTACTCCGACCTAGAGGGCCGCTGATTGTTTCGAGCATGAACTAAATGTTTTCATAAATTTTTTAGCGTCATCATGTTCACCGGAATGTGTTCCTGACGTATTTTATAAACTGTTTTACAGGTAACCAAGAGTAGACGTTTGGAGTTGGAGTCTAGTCGTTAGACGATCTGATGGCTCATGAAGTTTTATTATTAAAATATTGTAAATTATGGTTTATAACTTCAACGCTTTTGTAACAAACTAACGGGTGTTTAATTCCCGTCTTTTGGAATATATTAATATTTATTCATAACTTCCACTTTACAACCTTAAACTCTGATATATTTACAAAACATGTACCAACTATTGGTCACACTCCTAGGCCCTAAGTTGGGGTGTGACAGGTTGGTATCAGAGACATCGATCTTAGCGAAGTAGGTATTTAATCGTACATAATATTTGATTAGGGGATAAGTTTTTATATTTTATTATACTATATTATAGGGATAAGATAGGTTGGTATTCTTTCATATCCCTCATCATTCTAAAATTCAATAAATAGATGCCATTCAAGAAAGTGATAGACGACTTTATGTGCGACGCAAGAAGAGCTGGTCACCCCTAGCCAATACTCCCGGAGGACAACAAGAGTGAATATTACTATGAAGATATATTTAGACAAGACCGTCCAACCATACATGTAGTTCCATATGGAAGTCAACCCATCTATTTTCCCGGCACAGAGCAAATGCCAATTTGTATTCCAAATGATCCACCAACTCCCGAGTATCATCCGCCTGATATTCCGAACTATCATCCTTTTAATGAAATGCATGTTGATAAGCCTATTAAATCCAATCAAGCAAGACACATCTAGTTGGATGCAGTGTCATTGTGATTAACGAAGATGGCGTTTTGGAACTCCAACTTATAATCTAACCAATTCCAACAATGATTCCATAGCAGATCCATCAAGGAAACCTAAGATGAGGGTAATGCAATTTCAAGAAAAGATAAAAATCAAGTAGATCTAAACAAAGATGATGAAGAGATGTGGACGGAGGAAGAATCATAAGAAGATCCGGAGGAGGAAGAGGAAGAGGAAGATTCAAAGAAGAAATTTCAGAAGAAATAAGTATCGAGGAAGAAAATCCTGATATTCAGGATACTTCAAAGTGTGATTGTCCACCAAATATTGGTTTCCAACATCCCATGCTTCCTATGACCTCTTTTATGCCTTCCAAGAACCATCATTCCACATGCCTTCTGGATATATTTCTCAAGACCCTTATGTTCAAAGATTCCCTCCAAGTTTTCCACCATACCCTGGAATTGTTCCTACCTTATCTAAATAAACCAATGAAATAAGGGAACAAGAAGCAACTATTGAAGCTTTGTACAACTTACCATTTGAATCGAGTCCCCCATCACCATACCCAAGAAATCACTATGATATCGTTATGATGGAATACCATGATCCACCACCACAATATGGATACCCAAATGTTATGCCACAATCACATGAGGAACATCTTGATAGAGCCCTACATGAAACCGATGACTTGAGGAAGAAGATTGTTACTAAAGGTAGAAAGAAGAAGAAGGTTGGGAATAAATTACTACAGAACTGTAGTAAAATGAAGAAGATAATCAAGGATTACATGAAAGATTAGAAATCCCCGTCCGTTTGTGTTTGTATCGTTTGTTTCGGTGTCAGTTTTATATAATACTCTATCGTTAGTAGTTATAATCGTCTGTATGATATTCTAGTTGTTGTAAGATATTCCGGTTTGTAACATACTCTATCTACCGGTATATAAATAAAGGTCTTTGCTTCTAAATCCATTCTTTATAATTTAAGATGTCGAACCAAAATAATCTTTCACAAAACCAAGAAGCTTCTAATGCAAGAAGAAATCGAGCTAGAACCGAACCTGCTCAGGATATTCCCGAAAATCTGATACTAAAAATGCAAGAAATGATAATTCAAGGTATGAACCCGATGGTTCAAGCTATGAAGGAAGGTTCAGTTCGCAAAAGTGAAACCAAACTATCCCACAAAACCATTAAAACCAAGACTCATCCTAATCCTCCTCACCAAGATGAGGAAAGCGATCAAGCATCAAAGTTTGTTGAAAATTTTAACCTAAACTTTAAAAAGAAACTTCAGATCGAAGGTTGTCTTTTTAAAGATTTCAAGACTTATGGGCCGAAAGAGTTTTATGGCGATAAGGATGTCATTGCTGCTTTAAAATGGTTAGAAGAGATGGAATCAATCATGGTAATAAGCAAGTATACTGAAAAGGAGAAGACTCGGTATACTTCTCAAATTTTAAAGGTGAAGCATTAGAGTGGTGGAACACTCTAATCATGTCTAAAGGAAGAGAGCCCATGTACCAGTTGGCGTGGGAAGAGTTTAAAGAATTGGTACTTTAAAAATTTTGTCCGATGCATGAGATAGACATGTTCCAAACCAAGTTCCTTAAACACAAGGTGGTCGGGACTAACCTGAAATACTACAATACTAAGTTTTAAGAGTATTGTAGACTCGTACCTCAGTTGGTAACACCAGAATCGAACAAGGTAACCCGTTACATTGGGGTTTGCCTAGGGAAATACGAGACATTGTGAGGTCTCACTTTCCACAAACTGTCGATTCCGCCATGGAACTGGCAGGTTATTTGATGAATGGTCTTATCCGAAATAAGGAAGAGGATAAGAAAGTTGACACAAAAAACGATAAGAGAGGAAAAGGGAATACTCGATTTAAGGGAAAGGAGACTGATAAAAGAAGAGGGAGCTTTAATTCTAATAATCCATTGTGTAAGATATGCAAGAGGCATCATTTCGGTCGATGTAGGTTTGTAGCATCTACTTCTGTAGTATGTGATTCATGCAACAATCTTGGGCATGTCGCAGCTGACTGCTGGAAGAAATCTATGACTTGCTTCAACTATAAGGAAACTAGGCATCTCAGTTTTGAATGCCCCAAAAAAGAAAAAATGTTGTTGCTGGAGGAGGTGCTGGAGGAAGCGGCACCAAGAATGATGGAAAGAAAGGAAATGCTCGAGTCTTTGTACTCGACACCAAGGAGGCTGCAGACATACCGGACACTATCACCGATACATTTTTAGTCAATAACGTTTATGTTAGAGTTTTATTTGATTCAGGTGCTAATCAAAGTTTTATAGATTATAAATTTTGAAGTCTAATAAATGAACCTTAAACGAAACTGAATAAAACTTTAAACGTTGAGACAGCCAATGGTGAGATAGTTAAGATTTCTGAAACCTTAGAAAATGGAAATATCTTGTTAGCTGGTTATGTCATTCCTGTTCAATTATTACCCATGACATTAGCCGGCTTTGACATAGTTCTAGGTATGGACTGGTTATCTGATAACCATGCCCGTATCATCTACAATAAGAAAACCATAGAACTACATGCTCCTGATAAACGAACAAATAGCCGGTGACAAAGATGTTGGTCAAGTTAGCATAATTTCTATGATTAAAGCTAACAAATGTCTAAACCAAGGTTGTTTAGCATTTAGACATATGTTATCGAAGAGCCAAAACGAAAAGATGTTGGTCAAGTTAGCATAATTTCTATGATTAAAGCTAACAAATGTCTAAACCAAGGTTGTTTAGCATTTCCGATGTCTTTCCCGATGAGTTAACAAGTATTCCACCTAAACGAGAAGTCGAGTTTAGAATAGACTTAATACCTGGAACTGCACCAATAGCCAAAGCTCCATATCGCTTAGCTCCAACAGAAATGAAAGAATTGAAGAAACAATTGGATGAGCTACTGGAAAAAGGATTTATACGTCCAAGTTCGTCGCCTTGGGGAGCTCCAATATTTTTCGTCAAGAAGAACGATGGATCAATGAGAATGTGTATTGATTATAGAGCCTTGAACAAAGTAACTAATAAGAATTGATAACCGCTACTTAGAATTGACGATCTATTCGATCAATTGCAAGGAGAGAGCTAATTTTCTAAAATAGACGTACGCTCAGGATATCATCAATTGAAGGTTCAAGAAGAAGACATTCCGAAGACGGCATTTCGCACAAGTTATGGACATTTTGAGTTCACCGAATGTCATTTGGACTCACTAATGCCCCAACCACTTTCATGGACATGATGAATAGAATTTGCAAACCCTATGTAGATAAATTTGTAATCATATTCATTGAATATATACTTATTTATTCTAAATCGGAAGAAGCTCACAAAGTGCATCTTAGGATCTTACTTGAAATACTTAGGAATGAGAAATTTTACGCTAAGTTTTCAAAGTGCGAATTCTGGCTTCATAAAGTACCATTTATTGGTCATGTGGTTAATGTCAAAGGAATTCAAGTAGACCCTGCTAAGATTGAAGCGATAGCTAAGTGGGAAATTTCAAAAACGCCAACCGAAGTCTGAAGTTTTCTAGGTTTGGCGGGATACTATCGAAGGTTCACTGAAAATTTCTCACATATAGTCGTTCATCTAACTTCGTTAACTCGAAAGAACGTCAAGTATGAATGGGGAGCTAAACAACAAGAAGCATTTGAATTACCTAAACAAAATTTAACCAACACACCTATACTGGCCTTGCTAGAAGATACGGAAGATTTCGTTGTATTTAGTGACGCATCTCATTCAGGTTTAGGATGTGTACTAATGCAAAGAAAGAAAGTAATAGCTTATGCTTCTCGTCAATTAAAAGTGCACGAAAAAAATTATAAAATTCATGATCTAGAGTTAGGTGCCATAATTTTCACCTTAAAACTATGGAGGCACTATCTCTATGGAGTTAAATTTATCGTGTATACTAATCATAAGAATTTATAACATATCTTTGATCGGAAAGAGCTTAACATGCGTCAGAGGAGATGGATGGAAATCTTAAATGATTATGATTGCGAAATCATCTATCATGAAGGTAAAGCCAATGTGGTGGCTGATGCCTTAAGCCAAAAGGAACATGAGAAACCTAAGAGGGTTCTAGCTTTAAGATTAGAACTTCAAATTGGTCTAATCGAGAAAATTAAGAAAGCTCAAGAGCAAGCCATTGAAGAAAAAAACATCTCTGAAGAAAAGCTTAATGGCACAATCGAGTCTGTAGTCAAAAGCCTTCGGGTTTGCTTCAGCAACCTGAACTTCCCGTTAGGAAGTGGGAAACAATAACCATGGACTGTATAACAAAACTTCCAAATACTACTCGTCAACATAATGAAATATGGGTTAAACGAACACGAATATACGTAAACAACATCGTATCATTACATGGTGTGCCATTGTCTATCATATCCGATTGAGATAGTAGATTTACATCTCTCCATTTTGGTATAGTTTCCAAAAAGCTTTAGGAACTCAGCTAAATCTTAGCACTGCTTATCATCCTCAAACTGATGGACAAAGCGAAAGAACAATTCAAACGCTTGAAGATATGCTTCGAGCTTGTGTGATCAATTTAGGAGGAAGTTGGGACGATCATCTTCCCCTAATGTAATCACACAAGTATTCAAACCGCGTAGTTCGAAACTTTGTATGGATGAAAATATTGAATGCTGGTATGTTGGTCTGAAATTGGAAATAACCAAATATTTAGACCTGAAATAGTCTAAGAAACCATGGATAAAGTGTTACAAATCCGTGAGCGAATTAATACGGCTAGAGATCGACCAAAGAGTTATGCTGATGTTTGTCGTAAGCCGTTGGAATTTCAAGTAGTCGATAAGGTGATGTGCTCTAAATTATATATATTTTTATATTAATATTTCTTACACTTTTAGATACTTTGAGTCATGTTTTTATTGAATATTATTATTAATTGGCCCATATGTGAGTTTATTGGTTTCGAGAGACAACGGGCTAAAATAGAGTAATTTTACTAACTTAAAACCAACAGGTGAATATATGAATATGTTAGTATAATTATTATAAAGTGTGTCTTTCAATTAAATGGTGTGATGTGCATTTGAGTAAAATATGTTATTCACCATTTTATTTGTTGTGGATAGTAGCATCACGAGGGAAGTCTAAAATTGATGATGGCCCACAAGACTTGAAAAGATATCTTGAGCTTGATAATTGTCCAAGAAGCAATCAAAGAAGTACTAAATAGGCTTGATGGGTTTGGTGGACTAAAACAAAAGAAGTCCATTAGGTTTAATCACCTGGGGTCGGTGAAAAGATTTGCGAGAAATTGGACACGACATATAATATATATCTTTGAGTTTTTGTGAAGAGAGAAATTATTGGTGATTTATTAGTTTCTTGGAGGTCACGACATATATACTTTAAAAAGGGACCAGCCGCAAAAAGGTTTTTTGACAAGGGAGAACCATTATTATTATTATCTCAAAAAGTCAATATATTGTTATTCTGGGGTGGACAGAAGTGGTATAAAGGAGAATATTATTATTATTACATACCTCTCACTATTAAGGTCACGAGAGATAACAGCCGCAAGTCAGCAAGAACAGGTATCATTATTATTATTATTTTCATTGGGGAGCTTTATTTCATCGCAAGAAGATAGCAAACACAAGTTCGGTTCTTTGGTTTGATTTATTATTTTTATTATGAACTATATTATTGAACTTATTTACTTTATTGTTTTGAACATGATTATTGGCTAAACTCTTTTAGTTATCTAGGCTTGTGATGATGTTTTGTTGATTGCTTTGGACTTGTCGGTTTTCGGGTTTTGTTTATGGGATTTTTATTAATTAAAAGTTTTGATCATATTTATTGGATGTGTCTCATGCGTATTTATTTTTAATTTGTGTCTAAATGAATGTTTCACATGTTACTTTATTGATTGCCATTCGATTATAGGTTGTATGTTAGGGTTGTTTACTGTGTGTTTGCAACTTGTTTATGGTTTATTGAGCTCATTTACCATAGAAACTGATTTTTGGCATATTATTAGAAGTTTATATTCTTACTAGCTTAAATATTCGACGGGTGATAAGTTGTCGGGTTTGTCTACGTTGTTAGGGTTTTAGGATAAATTATCTGACAGGAGGTTTGCCTATTTTTGCCTTAATTTCACTGTTTACCCGTGTCCTTAAACTGTTCATAAAACCACCCCGTTTACTTAGGTGCATTGAGATAGTGAAACTGACGAGTTAGCTATTTTCTAGGGTAATTAATCATAGTTGGTGAACTGACAGGTGAACCAATAAGCCGGTGTTTTTACATGATCTCTAAGATTTCTTTTTAGGTGACACCTTGAGAGTGATTAAGGATCCATTAAGTTTCCTAGAGTTTCATATCTTTAGATTCCCGGTTCCCATAGCATTTTCCTGTAACCGATAAAAGCCCGAGTCGTCACAATTCGGATTCCTTGCCTAGGTAACTCTTGCTCCCATATTTGAATTTGCTAAAGTTTTTATTCGGTAATTTAATTTTCTAGTTTACTTTAATTTATTTAAGTATTTAGTATAATTAATTATTAGCTTTTAAAATAAAATAAATAAAAATCCAAAACTATATATTTTCTTAATTATTATTTTAAATTAGCTTTTAAAACTAGTCTCGTTATTTAAATTAGTTCCTCTAGGGTTCGATATTCTCGGTCTTCCCATAGCTATTCTACACCCGATAGTTTCACTTGCTTGTTGCTAGTGGTTTGGTTTAGGGTATTCTAGGTTTTTATTACTCGTTGTGCTTGGTCATTATTTGTTAAATTTTTATATACCACTTTACGCACATCAAGTTTTTGGCGCCGTTGCCGGGGAAACTTGATAATAGCGAACTAGTTTCTATTTTTTTTAATTGTTTTTAGTTTTAGTTAATTAATTAGTTTTATTTTATTTAATTATTATTTAATTGCTCTTGATTGCTATTTGTGCCTTGATTTTAACGTGTGTGCTTTAGGGATAAGCTTGGGTCCTCATTATTTTACTTGTTTTTCAGCATATACGACGTACTCGTTCACTAGGACCACCAGAGTTCACTGCTTCTGACGAACCCGAGAGAGATTTTCGTGAGCGCCGTAGGGAGTTTCGAGAGATTGCACGTTCTCTATGCGAAAACAAGGTACACGTTTCTGATTCAAAATTAGATATGGGTGACGCTAACCCCCCTAGGCGTACGGTTCACTCGAGAGCGAATGAGGGAGTTATGGGGAGACGGTCTGCTATCACACTTCCGGCAATGCCCGATGCTAATAACTGGCAGATTCCGACCAACATCATGAATTCCATTACTAATTCTGCCCCATTTCACGGACTTGAAGATGAGGACACGCCTGGCCATCTGAACAAATTCACTCGTATTTGCGACACTTTTAATATTGCCAACGTCACTCGTGCTTCTATCTACCTTCATCTTTTTCCATTTTCTCTAGAGTGTCGTGCTTCATCATGGTTGGAAAACCTTCCGCCTGGGTCCATCACTACATGGGAGAATCTTCAAGCCGAATTCCTTAAGAAATACTTTCCGCCATCTAAAGCCTCGCGACTTCGTTATCAGATCTGTTCCTTCCGCATGGAGCCTGACGAGCCATACTCTTTGGCTTGGGAAAGGTTCCATAATCTGCTTAGTAGATGCCCCCAACATGGTCTACTTGAATGGGCTGTAGTCGATAAATTCTATAACGGGCTGACCTTTGAGATGCAGAAGAGATTCAATACGTCAGCCGGAGGAAACATGTTAGAGAAGTTGGATATAGATGAGTGTGAGTCGTTGTTTGAGAGTTTCGCCCTAGCCGAGCAGCAGGAGCCGTCCGCCCGTGGTACTTCTAAAACCACCACCTCTTCCGCTCGAGGCATTTATCAGGTCACGAATGATACTAGCATCGCGGCTGCCTTAGAGGCAATGCAGAAGGATATCCGAGAGTTGAAGAAGATCGCTCAGAAATGTGAAATCTGTCGTGGAGGGCACGATACAGTTGATTGTCCGGTCGATCAGCAGGAGAAGGTGGACTACTTGGGAAATCAGAATCGGGGAGCGAATGCCTACGGTAACTCAGGATGGATAAATAACTCAAACTATGGATGGAGGTCGGGAGGTAATGCTCAGGGTTTTAGGCAGGAGTAGGTTAGTGACCCAGAGGCAGCAGGAAGTTCGAGTGCGGGGAAGAGTAGCGGTATGGATCCGGATCTTAAGGAGCTTCTAACTAAGCAATCTACCATGCTTTCTCACCTTATTGACAGAGATAACAACACACAGCAGAGACTGGCTGAGCACGACACCCTATTGAAGAACCAGCAGTCGTCATTTTTGGAGATATCTCGAAAGGTGGATGAGATGATGAAGCAGATGCTACCTAATACACAGGTCAGAGCATTTCAGGGTAGCACTGAGCTTAACCCGAAGGCACAGTTGAAGGCGGTGACCACCCGTAGTGGCAGAGGAGGCGATCTAGAGCAGTCGCCGACAGATGATGAGGAGCCGGTGGACGAAAAGATAGAGATGGAGACTCCTGTGAGGACGCACGAGAGGCGAGTCCCAACATGTACCGCGTCAGACGGTAAGTCTCCTGCAGAGAAAGTTGTTGAGACGAAAATTGAAGATAAGAAGAGTCCCGAAGTCGATCTTACTCGAGTTCCGTATCCTGCCCGTCTTCTGCGGCAGAAGTATGCGCAGGATATGGACATTTCTTGGACATGTTTAAACAGCTAAAAATCAATCATTCGTTTGTCGAGGTACTCCAGCATATGCCTAAATATGCCAAATTCTTAAAAGATCTCCTTTCGAATAAGAAGAAGCTGGAGGGACTTTCGACAGTATGTCTAAATGAAGGATGCTCTGCGGTAGTCCAGAACAAGCTGCCGGAGAAATTAGCAGACCTGGGACACTTCACAATTCCGTGTTTGTTTGGCAGCTCGACCGAGAGCTACGCGTTGGCCGATTTAGGTGCTAGCATAAATCTGATGCCATATTCTCTCTGTAAAAAGCTAGAACTTGGCGAACCAGTCCCGACGCGTATGAGTTTATCCTTGGCCGATCGTTCGGTCAAATACCCACGGGGAATTGTGGAAAACGTACTCGTTAAAGTCGATAAATTCGTTTTCCCCGTGGATTTTTTTATTCTTGACATGGAGGCTGATGATCAGGTCCCATTTATTTTAGGACGACCCTTCCCGCGTACTGCTAAAGCGCTTATTGACGTCTTCGACGGCAAAATTACACTTCGTGTAGGGGAGGAGAACGTCAACTTCGATGTCGTCAAATCGATGAGGAACTCTAGTAGTCAGGACGATTCTGTTTACTTTCTTGACACGTTCATATCTCAATTCGAGCGTTGTCTTGACTACATCTCTAGAGCAGATATGCTCAATCAGGAGGACGAGGTTGATGTTCCCCCAGAGCAAGACCTGAGCATTCTTGTTAGCTCACCTCCTGAATACCCCGAGGTGTTCACGGTTGCCGATAGCACCGAGGGACCGAAGGAGAGACCATCGATTGAGGCGCCCCCGTCCCTCGAACTTAAAGAGCTACCTCTTCATTTGGAGTACGCTTTCTTGGATGGTGACGCCGATTTCCCCGTCATCATTTCTTCCCAGTTGACGGATGATGAGAAATTGAGGTTGGTTGATGTGCTCAAGGCACATAAACAGGCTATTGCGTGGAAACTCATGGATATTCAGGGCATCAGCCCGAACTTTTGCACGCACAGGATACTCATGGAGGATGAGTACAAGCCTGTAATCCAACCCCAAAGGAGGCTCAACCCTAACATGTCGGAGGTAGTCAAGAAGGAGGTTATCAAACTCCTCGACGCAGGCCTGATATATCCTATCTCCGATTCTTCATGGGTGAGTCCCGTTCAGGTCGTCCCTAAAAAGGGAGGGATGACAGTTGTCACTAACGAACGTAACGAGCTTATTACGACTAGGACAGTCACAGGTTGGCGGGTGTGCATCGACTACAGGAGGCTTAATGACGCTACTAGGAAAGACCATTTTCCTCTTCCGTTCATCGATCAGATGTTGGAGCGTCTTTCGGGAGGACAATTTTACTGTTTTCTTGATGGATTTTCAGGTTATTTCCAGATCCCGGTCGCACATGAGGATCAGGAAAAGACCACTTTTACATGCCCATACGGTACCTTCGCGTACAAACGTATGCCTTTCGGGTTATGTAATGCTCCGGCCACTTTCCAGCGTTGCATGGTAACGATTTTCCAGGACATGATCAAGAGTTCCATGGAGGTTTTCATGGACGATTTTTCGGTATATGGGGACTCATTCGATCATTGTCTTTCTAAACTTGAGAGGATGATGAAGAGGTGCATAGAGACTAAGTTGATGCTGAACTGGGAGAAGTGCCACTTTATGGTGACTGAAGGCATTGTGCTCGGGCACAAGATTTCGCGAGAAGGTATTGAGGTAGACAGAGCTAAAATCGACACTATCAGTAGACTTCCTCCACCGACTAGTGTGAAATCCGTTCGTAGTTTTCTCGGGCATGCGGGTTTTTATCGTAGGTTCATTAGAGATTTTTCTAAGATCACCCGGCCCATGACTCGTCTTCTAGAGAAGGATATCGCATTCGACTTTGATGCTAATTGCCTGAAGGCGTTTGAGTTTCTCAAGGGGCAGCTAGTTAACGCCCCTATCTTAGTAGCACCCGACTGGAGCTTACCCTTCGAGCTCATGTGCGACGCCAGTGATTTTGCAGTCGGTGCTGTTTTAGGTAAGTGGAAGGACAAGCACTTCCATCCTATCTATTACGCGAGTAAGACCCTCAATGATACTCAGGAGAATTATAAGACTACTGAGAAGGAGCTTCTAGCAGTGGTTTTTTCGCGTTCGACAAATTCCGTTCTTATCTCGTGCTGTCCAAAACCATCGTTTATACTGATCATGCGGCATTTCGATACCTGTTCGCCAAGAAATATGCCAAGCCTCGCTTGATACGATGGATTCTCTTGCTTTCCGAGTTCGATATTGAGATTAAAGATAAAAAGGGAGCGGAGAATGTAGCTGCGGATCACTTATCACGTCTGGAGGATCCGAAGAGGGAGGAGATAAGAGAGGATGCCATCGGGGATAAGTTTCCCCACGAGTCGTTGATGATGGTGAGAGTGAGATTTGAGAGAGAACCAGTTTTATACGTGAGTGCTGAAGAGGAGGGTCTACCATGGTTCTCCGACATTGCAAATTATCTGGCCGAAGGAGTAGTGGTCAAGGGCATGAGTTATCAGCAGAGGAGGAAGTTTTTCGCAGACGCCAGCCACTACATATGGGATGCGCCGTATTTGTTTCGTGTAGGCGTCGATAGAGTGTTGAGGAGATGTGTGAGTAGAGAAGAGAGCCGTGAGATTCTTAGGCATTGTCATGAGAGTTTAACTGGAGGCCACCATGGTTCGTCTTCCACCGCTAGGAAAGTTCTAGATTCCGGCTTTTATTGGCCATCGATATTCAAAGACTCACACGAGTTTGTCAGACAGTGTGACGCGTCAGCGCACTGGTAACATCTCATCCCGTAATAAGATGCCCCAAAACCCCATTCAGGTTTGTGAGGTTTTCGACGTTTGGGGCATTGATTTCATGGGTCCGTTCCCTTCTTCTCGAGGGAATCGATACATTCTCGTGGCTATCGACTACGTTTCGAAGTGGGTTGAGGCTCAAGCCTTGCCACTAACGACGCCCGAGTTGTAGTGGGATTCTTGAAGAGGTTGTTCAGTCGGTTTGGTACTCCCAAGGCTTTGATCATCGATAGGGGCACACATTTCTGCAATGCCTAGATGGAGAAGGCATTGGCACGGTATGGGGTCACCCACCGGTTGTCCACCGCCTATCATCCACAGACGAGCGGGCAAGTGGAGAACGCAAACCGAGGAGTGAAGCGAATTCTGGAGAAAACTGTCGGCAAGAACCGAAAGGACTGGTCTGACAAGTTGGATGATGCACTTTGGGCTTTCCGCACAGCGTTTAAAACGCCTATTGGGACCACGCCCATTAGGATGGTTTACGGGAAAGCGTGTCATCTACCGGTTGAGTTAGAGCATAGAGCATATTGGGCATTGAGATCCGTTAATCTTGAACTGACCCAAGCTGCGAAAAACCGGTATCTCCAAATTCATGAGGTATAGGAGTTGAGAGATGAGGCGTATGCGAGATCATGGAGTAATAAGGAGCATACGAAGGTGTTACACGATCGAAAGTTGAGGAAAGTGAAAGAGTTCAAGTGTGGGGATCGGGTGTTGGTTTATAATTCCCGTCTGAAGTTATTTCCAGGTAAGCTTAGATCGAGATGGGTTGGTCCGTATACGGTGAAGGCGACATTCCCGCACGGTGCAGTTGAGTTAGTTGATCATGAGGGGAGAGCGTGGAAGGTCAACGGCCATAGGTTAAAACATTATATCGGTGGGCTGGTTGATTCAGTCGAGGAAGATGTATTTTTCCTCGACATCCCTACATTGATTGCTTGATAGGGATAGACCTCGGGAAATACCCGAGTGTAGAGTTTGTATAATTTTTATTTGCTTTCTTTTATTTTTCTATTTTGAGTCAGTTTTAAGTTTTTAGAGTCTGTTTGATGTCTGCTTTGGGTGCTTTGAGCCTTGTTTTGCAGGATTGGATACTTTCGTTCGTACTCAATCTCCATACGGACGGGGGCGTTCTGAGCTTATTTGATTGTAGAGGGTACCCAAAAGCTGCGGCCGCGAATGAAATGTTGTACGGTCGCTTTGTTGGAACATGACATACGCATATCATTGCCATATTACTAGGGGAGTCTGTTCCATTTTCTTTATGCGTTATTTTATTTTATTTCTGCTTTATTTTTGTCTTTTTCTTGTCTCCCATTGAGGACAATGTGAAATTTAAGTGTGGGGATGGGAAACTGACGTTTTTTAGATAGTTTTAAGATTTAAAAAAAATAGATATATAAAAAAACGAAAAAAAAGAGTTAAAAAAAACAAATTGAAAAAAAAAAACTTAAATAAAAAGAAAAAAAATGTCCCGAAAATTTATTTTGCGTATAATGGAAAATGATATTATTGTTTAAGGTTGATCTTTTAAAACTACTATTATATATGAGATTAAATAACAGATGGCGCACTTAATTTGGGTTGTGTCGGTAGGCCCAACTAGCTTTGATAGTCCTCTTTAGCAAATTTTATATATCTAATAATTTGAAAAACGGTGAAACCGAATTTCGATGCTTAGGGAGGATTACCATAATCTAAAAACTTTGAGATGGTAAGACTTAGATGCACTCAAACCAGCACACCACCACATGTCCATCTTTTTACGAGCTTAGAACATAGTTATATAATTTAGGGTAATATAAAAAAAAGAAAAAAAAGAAAAAAAAGAGAAAAAAAGGAAAAGAAAGTGTGTTTTGAAAGTGTATTTCCAATTATTGGTCCAAAAAGCAAATGAAGTGAGAAAGTTATGTATTGTAAAATGCCAAAGAAGCATTTTCCAAGTTAGTAAAAGAGGCCAAAGATGCACATGCTAGACGTGACTTAGAGTTTACGTGTTAACAAGGGGATAGTGACTCTGAGGATACACTATTGGGGCTCGAAGGTTCTTAGTCAATAAATATCAAATTAGGAATTTATAGGACAAAGTCCAATAATATTTAGGAATAGCTCGTACGACCTCCACAAGACCATTCACCCATCATATTTCACCGAGTGCATCTAATTAGTACCATCAACGAGTCCTTGGCTTATGACTAGTAATCGTACTCGCGCGCTACGACGGGCTAAGTTGGCGCTAGTAGCTGCAGCTTTAAATTGCGCCTGAAGTGCAATACGTGCTGATTTAAGAGGTGTGATTATTCTGCCAAGAGTCTTGGATGCTTAGAACAGCTCAGGCAATTTATGAGTAAACGAAGCCTGCCAGGTTTCTCGTCAAGCTTAGATTCATCCTCTCCTGTAAGGATAAATATGTAAACTAACAATAATGAAATAAGTGTTTAATGAGCCATGTTCATTGGAGGTCCCTTTGGTACGTTGACTTGTTTAAGTTAAAAAGGAGGTGAGAACAAACCACTGGTTTTAAATTTATGACTTAAAACTAATAATAAAGAACAAAAAATATATCACTCGAGATGAACCAAGCATGTTAATACTGCTAATAGTAAGTGGAGATGACCTATTAAAAACAATCCGAACATGCCAAAATAATTGGTTGTGACCTAAAACACTACCTAACATCACCATTGTGTGAACATAAAGCATGATCTATATAAATGCTTGATTGCTTCGTATCTTACCTTAACATGAGCTTCCCCTGGCAATAGCGAACAACCACCACTATCGCAAACTAATAATACAAATAAAAGTATGTCGTTCAAGGAAATCAAGATATGTGAATACATCAAACGGAAAATGAAAATAGCAAAGTGTCAACAGTCTTATAAGAGCAATAAAGACAACATTACACATGTTCATTCAAAAGATTTCAACAATAGCCGAAAAGACAACATTGTATTTCCTAATTAATCCTCTGTAAGCTGGTACAACACATATAAAACAACATATAAATGCAAAAATCCACATTATTAGATAATAAAGGAGCTGTAGAGAACCTACCCATTGCTGAACCAAATAACCTCTACACCTCTTTAGATATACTTGCCAAGAAACTGTTGGGTTTCAACGGTGGTTCGAGAAACGGTTTTAACAATTAAACCCGTTATATAATTTTCGTTTAAGTAATTATTAATCAAATTAATAATTTAACGAGTAAAAACGCAGCGGATAAAACGAACTACCATTGAACCGAAACCCGAACTTGGATCCGATTACAACTAATACGAGTACGATAAAATAAAACAACCATAGATAAAGATTAGTGTTTATACCTCGGTTATACACAACTGGGTGAGACAACGAACTATGCTAGATCTGGACACAATCAACAACCCCGGTGGCTGCAGCAGCGGAATACTCCGGCGACGGCGATTCACGGCGGCAGCCTGTTGTTCCGGTGGACAGCAGCAACCAAAAGCGGCAGTAGGCACCAGCAGCTGCAATGGTGGTGGCAGGAAGCAGCTGCGGTGGCAGCAGACAGCAGCGACGGCAGAGGAGGAGGGCGGCGGTGGTGACTGTGGTGGCCGGAAGGTGTCGGACGACAGCGGCGGTTGTCGGATGGCAACAAGAGGCGCCGAACAGCAGCAGACAAGAAACTGAGCGGCTCTGGTTCAACTGCAGCAGCCCGAGGACAACAGCAGCAGCTCGCCGGAAAAGCGGCGTTGCCGGAAAAACGAGCTGCCAGAATCCGGCAGCGGCGGTCGGCGGTTCCGGCAGGGACTATGGCAACAACGACTCAGGTGACGGCAACCGGAGGTGGCGGCATCGTAGCTGGCCGGTGGCGGCTAGATATATATGTTATGGTGGCTAGGGTTTAGTTGGTGATGATGATTACGTTAGAATATTATAATAATAAGATATTATATATAAATGCAATTAGGGTTAAACCCAATCATAAACCCATATGGCTTTTAGCCCAATTACCAACTTAAAGCCTTGTCTAATAAAGGTCCTTGATTAATCATGTCTAGCCCAATTAACGATTAAGTGGGCTCGGTGTTCGTTATTCTCAGTGTAACTCTTACCGGGTCATAATCGGGTCGGCCCGCGTTGACTTGACCCGAACCGAACATATATTCCAACAATCTCCCACTTGGACAGATTTGGGTCAAGTATGACAACGCTAACAGCTATAGGCGTTCTAGCTACGCATAACTGTCCCCAACCAATTATGACATTTTTAAATTCATAACCAAAATATCTTGGAATACCTTATTGCAAGATAATGAATTTATAGTAATTGTTGTCATCTATCTTTTATGTATAAAACATCAATTGAACAATGATACATTGATCAAATCAATCTCATATAGTGTTCAATTATTGTAGTTCTCAATATAGAGTCAAAGTAGTCCAATCAAACACACAGTAAGTTTGGGTGAGACCTCACACTTTACCAGTTTGAATCAACAAGGGCGCCAAGATGACTAACCGTTACATTTTCATGTAAGAGTACAGAATCCCATCTTGACTACATACAACTCCCACTGAACTCCAGAATATTCCCAATCAATGCCTTTATGACTGGCAGTTACGCAACATCGGTTAACATGATCAAAGAATATTCCTCGGTAAATGGAAGTTCTAATATGTATCTCAGGTCTAAGGATACTAAATGAGCATACGATTATCAAAACATCTTATGATCAAGATCCATTAAGATGATTTGATGCGAGTTACATCCAACGTCATTCATAATGAAGTCTGTGAGTTTGGAAGTCAACTGCTTGAGTCCAGTCAGAATAGTCTTAATTCAGAATCATTCCCATGAATCTGAAAGACTACGGATAATTTAGAATATAATATTCATGGTTTAAACGTATTAAAAAGAACACAGTTATATCATTCAACGTTTGCATTTAACCATTAAATCAAAAGTGAATTGAAAAGTACAACTGTATAAATGTTCATACATCCAAATACTAAATCAAAATAAATCACTAGCAAGTCTAAGCCTGATAGCATCTATATGCATATCATGCTTGTTCTGAGTAATCGGCTTAGTGAACGAGTTAGCTAGATTTTGATCTGTGTCTACTTTGCTTATCACGATGTCTTTATGTTTCAGTAATTCTCGTACATAATGGAACTAAAAATGTGCTTGGCCATGTGATGAAAATTGGGCTCTTTGGCTTGAGCAATAGCACCTGTGTTATCACATATTACGTCAATCATTTTCCCAAACTTGGAACCAGATTGAGGTTGGTTATGAATTTCTTCACCCAAGAAAATTATGAGCGAGAAACATCTCGGTCATTCTGGAAGTTAGCTTCAGTGTAACACCTTACAGTGAGCTCCTCTTCCACTCCTCCAAACAAGCATACGAGACGTCAGGTCTAGTGCATAATATAGCATACATGACAAAGCCAATCGTTAAAGCATGTGGAATTGCTTGCATGTGCTTTGTCTCAATGTCCGTTGCCGGAGATTGCGATTTGCTAAAACGGTTCCTTTAGCAATGGAACAACTCCTATCTTGGAGTTGTCCATTGAGAAGCGTGTCATGACTTTGCTTATGTATGTACTATGACTTAGCCCTAGAAGCCGCTTAGATCTATCTCGGTAGATCTTGATTCCCAAAAGATAAACAGCTTCACCAAGATCTTTCATTGCGAAACAAGATCCCAAACAGTGCTTAACTTCCTTAAGCATAGGAATGTTGTTTCCAATTATCAGTATATCATCCACATACAGGATGAGGAATGATATAGTGCTCCCAGTAGCCTTTCTGTAAACACAATGCTCATCTTCAGTTTTGATAAAACCAAACTCTTTGATTTTCTCATCAATATGTAGATTCCAGCTACGAGATGCTCGTTTGAAAATCCACTTGCTCCCTATTGCCCGACCTTCGGGGGGTAGCTAAATAAAGTTCCAGACTTTATTGTCATGAATAAATTGCATCTCGGCGTTCATGGCATCTTGCCATTTCTCAGATTCCGGATCCAAGATTTCATATTTGAAGTTAGTAGGTTCGTCGCCAGACTTGGCTACTAATAAGACTTCGGGAGCATCTAAATGCCATAGGTATTTAGAATTTGGTACGGGAGTCCTACTACTTCTGCGAAAGCTCATGTTCACGTCTGATATATTAGCAACAACAACTTGTTGATCAGACGCTCCAACTTCCTCAGCGGTTGATTATGGTTCTTGAATTTCTTCAAGATCGAAAATGTTATCTCCATTTGATCGAGAAATTCTTTCTCGAGGAAGTGGCCTTTCCTCTTGATAGAAATCATATTTGTATCAGGATAAAAGAAGTAATAACCATTTTGGTTGTAGTAATTGATGAATGCGGGAGGCGGTCAAAAGGGCGAAACTCCAAAATGAGTGAGGCAAGTTAGTTCTACACATAATCGTTCGAACCATGTTTAGAAAATTTCGATTCCTCCTCTTACTCACGCCATTATGTTGGGATGTACCAGGTGGAGTAAGCTGTGAAACAATTTCACACTCTTTTAGATGACTAATGAACTCTGAGCTGAGATACTTTCCACCTCGATCTGATCGAAGTATCTTGATGGTTTTACCAAGTTGGTTTTCCACTTCGTTTTGAAACTCTTTGAACTTTTCAAAAGTTTCATGCTTTCGTTCACTTTTATGAGTGAAGGAGTCCTTGGCGAGTTTTCCAGCTAAGCAATATTCACAATCGTCAAAAGAGTCCGGCCCTGTGGATTCAAGAATACCTTCGGATTGGAGTCTTTTAACTATTGCCTTGCTTATGTGGCCAAGTCGGCAATGCCATAGAAATGTATCACTGATGCCAGATCGGATACGTTTTGAAAGATTATATAAGTTATTGTTAGTTTGAACATCAATCTCATAAATACCATTTCGAGGTTTAGCCTCAAAATAAAAGATATGATTCAAGTAAGCAGAAATAGCCATGTCATTAAAAATGTACTTAAAACCTTGTTCAAACAACAACAAAACTGAAATGATGTTTCTGGTCAAACCAGGAGCATACAAACAATTATTCAAAGGAAAAACTAGGCCAGATAGACAAGTAAAATGAAAAACTCCAGTTTCCAGAACTGGTACTCTCTTCCCATCTCCAGCGATGAGTTCCATGCTGCCTTTATTCAGTTTCCTCCACTTCTCAGGCCCCTTCAAGTAACGATATGGAAACCACATCCGGTATCAAATACCCATGTGTTGCTAGAGACAGTGAAAAGTTCAATAACGTATATAAGAATACCTCGAGAAGAGCCTTCACCATTGGCTCTCTTCATCTTAATCTCTATAAGGTATTCGGGACAATTTCGCATCCAGTGTCCCATTTGGTTGCATCGGTAGCACTGGCTCCCTCAGGGGGCGACGGTGGTATCTTTGGAACACCTTTGTTAGCATTGGTGGCACGAGGGGCAGCAATGGTAACATTCTTCTTGCCTTTACCCTTATAACCCCGGTTCTTGGGATTAGGCTTCTTGACACCAGTAGATCGGATCATCAGAACTTGATTGGTCCTTAAAGGAATGTTCATCTCAACCGTCTTGAGCAAGTTGTGAAGCTCCGGAATTGCCTTCACCAAGGCATTCATGTTGAAATTCATTACGAACTGGTTGTAAGAGCTGGGGAGAGAGTTGAGGTTGAAATCAGCTGCCATTTCATCAAGCAGGGGATAATCAAGTTTCTTGAGCTGATCGATGTGCCCCTTCATCTTAAGAGCATGCGCACTGACGGGAGATCCTTCTGCCATCTTGCAACTAATGAGTTGTTTCATGGTGTCGAATTGTTCCTGACGGGCTTTTTTCTATAACATGCCCTTGAGTTGCTCAAGCATCTCATAGGCACCAAAGTCTTCCAAGCCTTTAGCAAGCTCAGAAGTCATGGTGGCTTGTATAATGCAGGAGACATCAGCCGAGTCATCCATATGCTTATCAAGAACTTTTCGAGCAGCGGCTGTATTGTTTTCAGGCTCGGTTGGAACAGGTCCATCGAGAACATACAGGCGCTTTGCCATGGTGAGAACAAGTCTCAAGTTGCGGTGCCATTCGATGAAGTTGGTGCCATTTAGTTTATCCTTCTCAAGGATAGACTTAAGGGCGTAGGGTGAGTTTTCGTTTGATGACATCTGATTAAATAAGCAAAAGTAAATTTAATTAGTATTTTCGACGTTGTAGTCCTATTATTAATGACCCAATAACATTAATAAAATAGGAGCATGAGAATCTGGCTTCCAGCTACTAAAGGTAGTTATAGCACACAACATTAATAAGTGGTTAGGCATACTGACAACGATTGCCAATTGTGAGTAGAGCACAACTCTCGGTTTTGAGGCCTATAAAGACAAAGATTCTGTATAAATACGTTTAGCCTCATCTTTGCCCACTTTAAGTCTCCAGACAGCTGTAGCACGTAACAGGAGAGTAAAGTAATAGTTGTCCTAGTACAGTGACGTGTGAAAGGGCCGGATGTGTCAACGAAACGCTTTCACCTTGATGGGATAGGCTAGAAAACAAGTGCGGTGTTGTAGCTCCAAACACTCGAAATTTCGCAGTATGCCTCAAGTGTGACTTGTAGTAGGATTGGCATAAACTATTGTTTTATAAATTAGGATTAATTATAGAATTACCAAATAGAGTAAAAGTCAAATTTTACTGTATTTATTATCGGGACAAATTGATGAACCCTTTCATCTCTCAGGACACTTAGGTTTAAATAACCTATTAAAAACTAAGTTTGTCGCGATACGGCTAACCAATTATAAGTTAATAGAAAATCTATTAAGTTATTAGTTTTTGAAATCAAAACGCTTTTAATTTACAAAACATAATTGGTCAATTACAATGTTTATTCTCAAATTTATTTGGTATTAGATCAGTGATATTATAATCCTATTATAGACATCCAAGCAACCACAATAGCAAAAAATAATATGTAAATCCTTATGGCCAAAAAGGCGATCGGTATCGCTAGAGCCAATTAGTAAGACCGATCGGGTCAAGGGGTTCACAACACAAAACAACCACAATGATGGACTTCATGGTGCATCCCGTCATCTTGTCCGAACTCCCACTAACTCCAAGAAATCCTTGAGCTCGTCCTCGGTTATCTTCGCGTCTTCTTTATTACAAATTTATAATGCCAACAAAAATCTCTTATTACAAATTTGAACCATCCATATGGCCAAAAAAATAACCGAAAACTAAAATAATAACTATTTACAACTTTGAACCATCCATATGGCCAAAAAACAAGCTCAACAACCAAACACAACCAAACAAACATAGGTCGGGGCCGGATTTACATATTCAAAATAAATAATATTCGGGTCGTTTTGACTTGGTCAAATAAAATAAATAAAACTTTGACCGAGTCCAAAATTACCCGAAATCAAATCTAGATCAAGAAACTTTAAACAATTTAAAGTTCGTGATGTAGATCCGGTTTAAACGAACTGTCACACCCCGACCAAAGGCGGAACATGCCGGGGCGTAACGTATTGATTGGACAGTAGCTCGAAAGACACTAATTAAAGTGACAATAACTATTTAATTCATTAATATCAAAACAAGTACACAAATTTAATAAACAGAACAACAATTACATCATGTTTTGTATTTTGAATAATATCCTAAGGTAAAACTAAATTCTTCGATCTTGAACAATGTAAATTACTTGTACCTGTAGCATGTATAAAAATAGAGTTTGTCAACACGAATGTTGGTGAGAATACATAAGTTTTAGTTGAGATACATATATAGATAAAAACCACAATTCATATGTAAATGATGAGTATTACTATTTCTATGAAAATGTAAACAACTAAATAGATGTGGACCCGTTCTTATTTATACGAAATCAATGTACTTGGGTAAATGTATGATCATACTAGATGATGATAGATGAGGATGAGATACCAACCACCAAACATAAAATAAACAGTTAACCACATAGAGCATTATCATAGAGCTTTCAATAGTCACACATAAACATATATTGAATTGTGTTTTGAATAGATGTGGAAATAAAATGTGTAATGTAAATAGGGTATACATGCCACCCCCAAAACTTAAAAGATGAAAAAAAGGGGGATATGTAAACTCACCTCAAAGATGAACGCAGATGATTAATATAGTGAGAATGAGGAAAAGAGTCACACGCGAACGTTAAAGCCTATGAGAAAACGAGAACAACGGACTTGCTAAGTACGATATTTATTATGAACACTATTTAAACGATATTATAATAATTTAATATTATATATAAGGATTTATCATATAAAACAATTATTTTAATTTATAGAAAAAAAAACTTAATAAATATTATTAGTAGTTGTATAAATAGTTTATAAAATTAATTTACTTGATTACATATCTATTAAAACATTAGTTTTTATGTTATAATATTATATATATATATATATATATATATATATATATATATATATATATATATATATTTATATATATAAGCCTTTATTTATATACGAGAACGAAAATGATAGTTAAAAGGGTATTACAAAGCCGGTGCTTAATAAAATAACCTTATTTAGCTATTATTATTATTATTATAATTATAATCTATTTAAAAACATAACATAAAAAAGAAGGTAATTGTCTTTTTTTTTAAATATAACACAGATCTTCATGTGACTAAAATAACGATACAAAAGGAAGACATGATAAGGACACTTATATATAGGATGTACCAGCGGCGTATCCACCATGCCCTTATCACATCGATATTTGTACCTACCCAAAATCACCCTCGGTTCTGAGTTATGACACAAAACCGTATTCACTATGAGTTTCATGCGAGGACTTTTATAATTATGCGTGCACTCATAATTATTTAGGTCGTCGCATGATGCACATAGTTCGTCCCATTGTGCGGGTTCGAAAAACAAGGTAAATGAAAAACTTTTTAAGTCGATAAATAAATGGAACTATTTGAGCAAGAGCAATAAAATAAAATAAATAAATAAACAAATAAATAAATGAGTGAAATTTGATTAGCATAAATAACTAGTAACAACTTTGCAAAATAAAGCGAAATTACTAAGTTAATCGTCAAAAGTAATAATAAGTAAATTAAATAAATAGATAGAAGGAATTTTGAATAGAAATACTTAGGATGACAACAAAATTCACGAATAAGTATTCACATAGACAGGTTCACATAACAAACGAATCACATGATTAGAGAAATATAATAACATATGAGGCTCGAAATCAATATTATAAAATCGAATGAGAAAAGAGTGACGTGAGAAGGAGGTGAGTTTGGAGGGCTTGGATAGTCATGCATTAAAATATCGAAATAAAATTTATACATGTGACTCCTATTAGATAACTATATACAACACATGTTCATAGTCTCAATTTCCAAAACGTTTGTAGGAAATCGGTCATAGGTAGTTTATGATACAAATACGGTACTATTAGATAACTATGCACATCACCGTGCACATAGTCCCCGTAAATAACCGGTCATAGACCACTTAAATCAAGATAATAAATTGTGTAACATTAAATAATGCACTAAACGACATAATAGGAATAATTGAGAGATTGAATACCATTATAAATAACCAAAATTCTCATTCATAACAAAATTGGAGATTTAATGAAGTCAATACATTATATTTAAATGAAAAGAATTAAATAAAAGAAACGTCTTTTGCGTAGCATGTCTTCATAAAGGATTAGGCTTAAACTTGGGAACCGTTGATGTAACACACTTGTCATTGAGAACCTTGAGTGGCTTGGTCAACTTTTTTTTGGGAAAAGGGCATTGCCCTTGGTAAAATTTACTGAAACAAAAACTGGTTACAAACAAGTGCATTTCTCCCATCCTGGACATAAAACCATGGACGGGAGGAAACCACAAACCAAATTGAAACAAACAAGAAACATGAAACAAATAAAACTAGAAACCAAAACAACCAAAAATTATTCTTCTAGTTGTTGTTTTTTCCTATGCTTGTGCTTTTTTTTCTTTCTCCTTAAAGTATCATTTGTCATATAACGTGACATGCCATCTGTCTCAGACTCCACCTCCCTTTCATATGTTGCATAATCATCCCCATCATAGTTATCTTGATCAAGGTTCGAAAATAAATTACTAACCTTAATTTCATACGGTTTGGAATGATCATCACTCTTCATTTGTGTTGCATTTGTGTTTTGGGTTGGGCTTTTCGGCCCAGGTTGTTTAGATGGGCCCGCTCCCGGAGATGGAATAGGCCTCCAAGCTGGAGTCTGGATCGGGATTTGGGTGCTACGGCCCACCCCATGAATTATCGGGTCTGCAAACTTGACTTTGGGCTTGGGTTTCTTTTTCTTCCTTTTTACTTCCGTGAACCCATCTGAACCAGGCCCAACCAAAGTAACATCTGGATCTACAATCTTCAATTTCTCGTCATCCAAAGGAGGCCAATCATCCAGCCCACAATTCATGATGGGCTGTGTTATAACCATGGGTGTTTCTTGAAGCCCATTATGTTTATCCAAGACAATTGGGCCATTGTCGATCCCTTGTTTCTAAAGATCAATTTTTTCTCGGATAAAAACGTTAGGGCAATTTTCACATAGGTGACCAAATACCACACACTTAGTACATAAAGAAGGCTTCCATTTATAACATAGCTCAAGATCAATAAATTCGTTAGGAGCAAATTCAGTTTTTGGAATTCTAACCTTAGCCGTTGTAGGAAGCCAACTCTAGCAAAATCCGAGGGACCTTTCATTGTTTTACATCTATCATGTGTAGCTTTGTCTAACATAAGAGGTCTTCCCACTTTGCTCACAATTTGACATATATTTACCCCATTCCATAGCCCATTTGGAAGATCTTTAATCCCTCCCAAAGTGGAACCGTCTTTAGTTTGGGTTTGGTAAGATGAGATGTCGGTTCCCAAAGTTTAATCATAATTTTCAACAACCCAAGGGCTTGTCTTCAACACATTTAACATACCTTCCTCCGTGTTAAACCGAAAGAAGTAAAACCCCTTTCTATTTTTAAAGATAACTTTAGACCAAATTTATGCCACATGCAAATAAGATTTTGTCTAACCATTTGAAAAGACGGATTACCACCCACAAAATAGCCATAAAGTTGAACCACATGAGATTCAATGTTCTTCTTCATAAAATGAGCATTTATTTCAATAGCTAGTTCCCCATTTTCATCTAATTTGGGTGGGTCATACAAAAGCCTAGTTTCACTGTTTTCAACCATCACCCCTTTAGTAAGTTGTGTAAACAACTCCTTATTCCATAAAAAAGAACCCCGAATCGGATCTCGGTCCGGAATATCATCATCAAATTGCATATTATTATTAAGTTCATAGTTAAACATAGAACTTACATGAGATGAAGTCCAAGACTTTTTCAACAGATGGCTCGGAATTGACCAAGCAGCAGGCCTATATGCATTTTGTTGGGATCCCGAATTGGGCTCAGATGGCACCCCCTGTGTTAAATTAATCTCCTTAGCATTTAGGCCCATTGCATCACCAACTGTTGGCCCCCCATGAACCGTTGTTGACCCAGGTTTGAACACATGTTTCGGATCCCAATCCAAATTATCTGGGAGGACTTCATCAAATTTTGTGGTTATGAACTCACCACGTGAATTACCTATGCACTCATTAATATTGGTGGGTACGGCACCCACATGGGTCACATGCACGTTATCCGGATAATTCACACCCTTATCTAAATCCCGGTTCTCATTTGACTTTTTGGAACTAACATTATATTCCAAATCAATAGTTTCCTCAAAATTAGGAGAATTCACCTTGTTTTTTTTTGGAGAGAGACATTGATTTGAAAAACGAATCTTATTAATCCCTTCCGTAGAATCTGGAACTGGAGTTGCATCCGGCTTGGTTAATTTGAGGTTGGTTGATTGATTGGGATTTGGTTAACTTGAGGTTGAGGTTGGTTGACTTGAGGTTGAATTGGTTGAATGGGTTGGGCTTGAATTGCTTGAGGTTAACTTGAGGTTGGTTGATTGGGATTTGGTTGACTTGAATTGGTTGAATGGGTTGGGCTTGAATTGCTTGGATGGGTTGAGCTTGAATTGGTGGAAGTTGATTTACTTGGGCTTGGTAAGCTTGATATTGAGTGGTTTGAGTTAGGTAAGATTGAATTTGGTTCATGTGTGTGAGTCTTGGGCATGCATTCCGAAAATGGCTATGGTCTCCACAATTGTAACAATCTCTAATAGTTGAGGGTGCTTGAGTAAACGGTTGAGTATAAGATAAAGTTTGGGGTTGGGTAAGAGGTGAGGTAAATGGTTGCATCATGAGTTGGCTGCATTCAAGGCATGTGGTAAAGAGGTGACCAAATCGATTGCAATGGGTGCATTGTCGACACTTGAGGTTAGGGGAATGGTGAAAGTTACACGTATTACATAATGGGTGAGGTCCTGTGTAGGGCTTCTTGGTGGGTTGGGTTTGCGATTGGGCCAAGACATAGTTTTGGGAATTGGACTTTCTTTTATTGCTGCGGTAGTGGGGAAAGTTGTTGTTGTTGTGCTTGAAGGATTCGGGCTTAGAAGACTCGAGTTTGGAAGATTCGGGCTTGGGTTCTTCGGTGGGCTTGGATGCAGGCTTATCATTGGGCTTCTTGGAAATTTTCCGCGTCAAGGTCCCGGCCTTAACGTGGTTTTCGGTGAGGGTACCGACTAAGGTGATGGCATCATGGAGGGTTTGAGGGTCACGACTTAGGACGGAATCTTGGATTTGCATAGGCAAACCCGAGATGTACTTGTCGATTGAACGTTCAAAGGGAGTGACCATGTGAGGGATGAGAAGGCTCAGTTCATGGAAACGATCGTCGTAGATGGCGTCATTTCCACTTTCTTGTTTCAAATTCCAAAACTCCTCTTCCAACTTCCGAAGCTCATGTTTCGGGGAAAAACTTCTTGAGCATGAGTTTCTTGAGGTCATCCCATGGCAAGGCCATGGCAACCTCGGCGCCAAGCGTGTGCTTCTCACCGTTCCACCAATTAAGGGCATTCTTCTTGAGCATGCTCGAGGCGTAAGTGGTTTTCTTGTGCTCAGGACATTCACAATGGAGGAATATGCTCTCCATTTCTTCGAACCATTGGAGGAGAATGGTAGCACCGTCGATACCGAAGTATTCGGGCGGGTTGGAACTCTTGAATTGTTTGAGGGGGTAAGCAATTGGGTTCGAAGTTGTGGATGATGAAGAAGCATTCACAGTTTGCAATTGAGAGATGATCGTTGGGAGGTCTTCCACGATGCCTTTAGTAATGCGGGACGATATGCTGCGGCCAGATTTGACGGTGCGACGGTTACGGTTGATAAGGCGAGAAGAAGACATGCTACAATGACGACACGTGAAAAATTTATAATTTTTTGGAAAAAGAAAAATTGTATAACTATGTGAAATGTCGAGTTTTTGTGAAAATTCATGAGAATAAAATTTTAATAACCTTAACTTCTCGTATTGATGAAATTGATCATTTGAAAAAAAAATCATTCTTAACAAAATAAAAAGAAAATTTAAACAAAAATCTCATCGTTGATTTAAGAGTGTGATCGTCACATGACCACGTTTGATACAATGAGGGTAGCAGATTCGGGTACGTTTGGTGTGATATGCTTTGGCCTAATAAGTTCCACACCCTTACCGAACACTCCAGGAAGGCAACCAGGTCTCGCGGTTGATTGAGATTTATGCGCATTGCACTTCCTTAGGCTCGCAAGCCTTGGTGTCAAGGGTTCGGTAAACAAGTGCGTCCCTCTTACAGTTACTACATATCCGTCCCACGAATCATCCCCAAGGAGAGGGGAGTAAAAAGGCGGGATTTCTTAAGGAATTTCCCTTTTTTTTTAAATCGTCCTAAAGTTTTGAAAACAATTTTGAGAGTGAGGCATAGCCTCGGATTAAGTGTGTGATTTTGTGTACAAGAATAATATTAAATCATTAAATAATATTTAAGCTACTGCAATCAATAATATAATTCAGGGTGCAAACACGTAAAGGCATATCACGTATAGGGACCCTAAGCATGCTATTAGGTAGTTATATCTAACCACCTACTTATAGCCTTCGGCTTTGATACCAATCTGTCACACCCCGACCAAAGGCGGAACATGTCGGGGCTTAACGTATTGATTGGACAGTAGCTCGAAAGACACTAATTAAAGTACAATAATGATTTAATTAATTAATATCTAAACAAGTACACAAATTCAATAAACAGAACAACAATTACATCACGTTTTGTATTTTGAATAATATCCTAAGGTAAAACTAAATTCTTCAATCTTGAACAATGTAGTTTACTTGTACCTGTAGCATGTATCAAAATAGAGTTTGTCAACACGAATGTTGGTGAGAATACATAAGTTTTAGTTGAGATACATATATAGATAAAAACCACAATTCATATGTAAATGATGAGTATTACTATTTCTATGAAAATGTAAACAACTAAATAGATATGGATCCGTTCTTATTGATACGAAAACAATGTACTTGGATAAATGTATGATCATACTAGATGAGGATAGATGAGGATGAGATACCAACCACCAAACATAAAATGAACAATTAAGCACATACAACATTATCATAGAGCATGCAATAGTCACACATAAACATATATTGAATTGTGTTTTGAATAGATGTGGAAATAAAAATGTGTAATGTAAATAGGGTATACATGCCACCCCCAAAACTTAAAAGATGAAATAAGGGGGATATGTAAACTCACCTCAAAGATGAACGAAGATGATTAAGATAGTGAGAATGAGGAAAAGAGTCACACTCGAACGTTAAAGCCTTTGAGAAAACGAGAACAACGGACTTGCTAAGTACGATATTTATTATGAACACAATTTAAACGATATTATAATAATTTAACATTATATATAAGGATTTATCATATAAAACAATTATTTTAATTTAAAGAAAAAAAAAACTTAATAAATATTATTTGTAGTTGTATAAATAGTTTATAAAAATAATTTACTTGATTACATATCTATTAAAACATTAGTTTTTATGTTATAATATTATATATATATAAGCCTTTATTTATATACGAGAACGAAAATGATAGTTAAACGGGTATTACAAAGTCGTTGCTTAATAAAATAACCTTATTTAGCTATTATTATTATTATTATTAATATAATTATAATCTATTTAATATTAATAATTTTCCAAAATCAAATGGGTGCAGGGGGTCGAACATGCGACCTCCGTCCCACCATACACAAAGCTTAACCAACCGGGCTACCAGTGATGTACTAACTAAACTGATTTCCATAAATATAAACACAAACATAAATTAAACCAAATTGATGTTGGGGCTTTTGATCTATACTGAATCGCGATCAAAATGATATTTATTAATTACCTTAATTCGATCTGGTTGATGATGAATGAGACCAGAACTAAGATGGCTCAAGGAAAGCATAAACGAGTGAATAAACGATCAGTTTGATCTAATTATTTATAGGGGTTGTGTCGGCCACTGATTATGGAATGTGTCTAACCATTTAATTGATATATAAACACTAATTTCGTGATAAATGGCTGTTACGCGTGTCGGTTAGGTTTAAAAAAGGAAAAACGAGTCAAAATGGTGTAATTAACTTAATTTGATCGTCGGTGAGGCCGCGCCTAACATACATAAACGATTTTCTAAGCCATAACTTGATTACAAACGATTCTTGACAGCTAATTGATTGATTGCTTGATTCGGGTACAAGAAAAACCCGTTTAACTAGGGTATGGGTAAACGAACTATCCAGGTAAGGAGATGGGTTATAACAAAAGTTCATTTTTAGCCCTTGGGGTTTAAGGATGGGTACACAAAAGGGTAAAAGATTATGATTTGGGTTAAAAGTGCCAAAACAAGAAAGATATAATTATAAATAATTAAATAAAATTTTAATAATGATATATTAATAATTAAACAAATATAAAGTTGATAACGCAATAAAAATTAAAATAACCCGAACATCGAACGAGTCGGGTTTTTCGGGTCCGAAAATTGACAAATGTTACACGAACCGGGGTCGACTCGTACGTTGTAACCGCGGCTCTGATGCCACTGTTGGGTTTCAACGGTGGTTCTAGAAACGGTTTTAACAATTAAACCTGTTATATAATTTTCGTTTAAGTAATTATTAATCACATTAATAATTTAATGAGTAAAACCGCAGCGGATAAAACGAACTACCATTGAATCGAAACCCAAACTTGGATCCGATTACAACTAATACGAGTACGATAAAATAAAACAACCATAGATAAAGATTGGTGTTTATAACTCGGTTATACACAACCGGGTGAGACACCGAGAGACAACGAACTATGCTATATCTGGACACAATCAACAACCCCGGTGGCTGCAGCGGTTCACGGCGGGCGGCGGACTACTCCGGCGACAGCGATTCACGGCGGCAGCCTGTTGTTCCGGTGGACAGCAGCAACCAAAAGCGGCAGTAGGCACCAGCAGCTGCAGCGGCGGTGGCTGGAAGCAGCTACGGTGGCAGCAGACTGCAGCGCCGGCAGCGAAGGAGGGCGTCAGTGGTGACTGCGGTGGCCGGAAGGCGACGGACAACAGCGGCGGTTGTCGGATGGCAACAAGAGGCGCCGAACAGCAACAGACAAGAAACTGAGCGGCTCTAGTTCAATTGCAGCAGCCCGATGACAGCAGCAGCTCGCCGGAAAAACGGGCTGCCGGAATCCGGCAGCGACGGTCGGCGGTCCCGGCAGGGACTATGGTAACAACGGCTCAGGTGACGGCAACTGGGGGTGGCGGCGTCGGAGATGGCTGGTGGCGGCTGGATATATATGTTATGGTGGCTAGGGTTTAGTTGGTTCTGATGATTAGGTTAGAATATTATAATAATAAGATATTATATATAAATGCAATTAGGGTTAAACCCAATCATAAACCCATTGGGCTTTTAGCCCAATCACCAATTTAAAGCCTTGTCCACTAAAGGTCCTTGATTAATCATGTCTAGCCCAATTAACGATTAAGTGGGCTCGGTGTTCGTTATTCTCGGTGTTACTCTTACCGGGTAATAATCGGGTCGGCCCGCGTTGACTTGACCCGAACCGAACATATATTCCAACAGAAACACCCAACATCACAAACCAAAAAAAGAAAAGAAACCAATCCTGGCTGATTCAAAAAATAACTACAGCACCGAATAGGTTAGATAGATGATTCCACAGGATACGGTTCAAATAACAAATAACACGACGATACAAGTAACAACACAACAAGTCCGACAAAGGAAACCTACAAAACAAAACACCATGAACTCGTTACGGAAAGGACAAGAGTGGGGTCTTCCCGTAACCATCCTTCGGCGTGAGAATAAGTACAAGTCTTAGAGAGAGAAAGCACTTAAAGTAATTGATATAATATATGAAGTGTGAATGAATACCTCATGATGATGGAGAAGGTATTTATAACCGGTGGCTAGGGGAATATTATTGGCACAACTGTCCTTTTGTAGAAGATGCTCTTTGTAACAAACTGGACACGTCTCTGCACATGATAGGATGGGACAACTGGCCATGTGCATGGTTATAACAACCTTTCCAGCTGTCTTCCCCTAGTTGGCTGTTACATCACGTGCCTTCCAAGAAAGAATCTTCGTGTAAATCTTCTAGAAAGAAGTTGGTTACAACTGATTTGCTGACGTCGCCCTACTGTCATCTCGCGAGTGATGGGGATACTCTGCGGATGACTTCTGAAGAAGTCTTAGGTAACCCGCGGATAGTCCTTGAAGCTTTTCATCATTCTTCCTCTAACTTGATTTATGCGGGTGATGGGAGGTGTTCCGCGGGCGACTCTTGAGGGAGTCCTGGACGACCCGCGGATGGTTTTTATGAGTATTTTGATCTTTTCACTACCCTACCTCTATAAGTCCCCCCTAGCCCATTGTTTCTTCCGCGTGAAGTTTTATGCAGGTGAAATTTTGGACTTAAGATATTTTTTGGGGAATTTGAAATCTTTTGCGTGAGCTTATGGATATATTTTTGTCCTTTAAGGATAAGTATGGACGGAATAGATGTTACATCTCTGCGGACGCCCTATGGTGATGTGACTTCTATGCCGGCTGTCAACTGTACCCTACTGTACCTCTGTTTTCGTCTTTTCAGTTTTCCCGCGTGACGCGTCACGTTATTACTTGGCTGGTGAATTTCTCTCTCTACTTTCACCATCCCATCGCATTAACTGCGATGGGTATAAATATAGCGTTTCGTGCCTTCGGAAAATGTTTATCAACTGTTATATTTCTATCTCCCCTTTCATCTTCTCTCTTTGAAGCCTGTTTTTCTTTCACCGATCATTCACCATTGCTCGGTATTTTCCTTTACCTCCTGAAAATAATGGCCCAAGAGAAGAAAAGCTCGTCGTCGGTGGAACAGATAGAAATAAATTGGAAGACCTCAAAGTTTGAGAAACCGATTGCCACTTATGGCATAGAGCCGGAATGGGAAGCGGACTACCCAGTTGCTGGATCTACGGCTAATAAGCCTCCGGCTGGCAAGATGGTCGTGTATGCCGAGTATTTTTCTACTGGGAATATTTGGTTTCCGATAAATAAGTTCCTAGGCAACGCCATCACCGGCCACAGGATCTATCTTTCTCAAATTCATCCATCGGGCCTGATGCGAATTCGTCACTTTGAATTAGTTTGCAGAGCTAATAATATTGTGCCCAAGGTGGACAAGTTTTCTGTGTTTTACAAGATGCATGGGCGTGGTGGTTGGTTCAACTGTTCTTCCATCGCTAAGAAAATCATCGAGACTGAGACGCCACACGATGTCTACGAATGGATAACCAAATTCTTCTTGATTCATGAGGACGTGGTGCCGATCAACATGGTTCGTCGACCGCATATTGAAAAGCTTCTGGATATGCGGTTTGAATCGTTTGAGGATCAAGTTTGGTTCAAAACGTTGATCCAGACGCCAACGCCCATGCGGGCCATTCTTGAGGAAGCCCTAGTCCGGGCTGGTATGAGCCGCCTATGGCCTTACCCAGAACTGGAACCATTTTTCCAAAATACGGATGAGAGTAAGTTGGATATATTTCTATTGTTTTACTTTGCTCTTATGTTTTCTGAATCATTGTTATGTTTAATAGGCGAGGGACCCATTCTGAACGCTCTTCTTGACAAGACTCTGGGATGTATGCAGAGGCGTCCGCGTGATCCTAAAGCGATTCCAATCCTTGATAGACACATGACCACGTTTTGTTTCCCAAAAATTTGCTCTCTGAGCCAGTGATGTTAGAGGCTATTTTTGAATTAGGTGAGTTCTTCCTCAACCCTCGTCCTTTGAATGCACTTACTTCTGATGGGGTAATATTATTGTTGTCCTCGAGTGACGAATCATCACCCCGCCTAGAAGAGGAAACTCTTACTGAGACAATTGAACCATCAGAAATTATGTGTGCTTTAGCAGAGCTTGAACGCGAAACGAAGCAGTGTACGTCCAAGTCCAATGATGCTGCTGAAACCGATGATGGCCCGCGAAAGAAAAAACATGCAGCTGGGCCAAAGAAAGTGAAGAAAGTACGTCTTGAGACCGAGTTAAATATGTGGCCATGCGGTCACCACCAAGTAAGTTATTATTTTCGCAAGTATTTCCAGAAATAACTTCCTTGTATGTCCAATTTTACATGTTTTTGCTGCTCGCAGAGAAAACAAATGCGCCTGATCAAGATGTAGTAATCCAGGACCCTCCATCCCCTCCACCAACAATCGTCATACCTGATGATGCTTCAGGTTCCAAAGGGAAGGACCTGGTGCAAGATGTTGAGAACCCAAAGACTGAAGATCAACCGCAGAATTCATCGCTTTCTCCTCCGCACTTCTCCCAATCTTCTCTCGTCTGTCATGCAGGAGAAGGGAACCGGATTTTGACAAACTGATCGCCACTTATGGCATAGCGCCAGAATGGGAACCAGACTACCCAGTTGCTGTATCTACGACTAATAAGCCTCCGGCTGGCAAGATAGCCGTGTATGCCAAGTGTTTTTCTACTGGGAATCTTTGGTTTCCGATAACCAAGTTCCTAGGCAACGTATCCCCGGCCATAGGATCCATCTTTCTCAAATTCGTCCATCCGGCCTGATGCGAATTCGTCACTTTGAATTTGTTTGTAGAGCTAATAATATTGTGCCCAAGGTGGACAAGTTCTCCATGTTTTACAAGATGCATGGGCTTGGTGGTTGGTTCAACAGTTCTTCCATCGCTAAGAGAATCATAGGGACTGTGCCGCTACGCATGCCTACGAATTGCAACAACCGTCAAAATTTCGTTTCAAAAAGGTCAACTTTTAAAAGTTGAAAGACTAAAGTGTAATATACGACATAAAAATAAGTGGGTTCAAATATGGGATCTGTTCATTTAGAGGTAAACATACCTATAGATAAATTGAAATATTATTACTCAAGCGTTTAGTCGTAAAACCAATCCTTTTAAATTATTAAACATCGTTAAAAGATTAAATAAACAATCAATTACTAATATATGTATATGTATAGGTATATGTATATATTAACATTAATATTAAAATATACGTATATAGCAGAATGAGTATATGTTAATACATACAAAGAGATTAATGATCTTGTTAATAAAGACAATCTGACAAGTTTATCAATAATTTGCCACATTTAAGATGTCACCATATTTCTAAAAGAGCTACAATTTTTCATTCTACTGTCATTTGTGAATGAAACGATATTTACTTTACATTATTTTAAGATTTCACCAAGATAAATATAGAATGCCTTCCAAAAGAGAATCACAAATTTATATAATAACAATTACGGGAGAATTGTGCAGTTCTCTGGGCTTTAGTATTTGTATTATGGCTTCCTCATTTTATGTTTGCCAGGTGTCTTTGTCTATCTATATACACGTGTCCTCGCCTCAGGTTTAATACACATCCCTTTCATTCATTGTTCATATTCCAATCTCCCTTCTATCTTCAACCGGATTCACCGCTTTCGTTCTCTCTCATCTATTGGTTCTACCTTTCTTTCTAGCGGTTTCACCATCTCATCTGCGGCTCCCACCATGGTCACTATCGAGTTTAGCACCACCTGATTTAGGTTTTTGTGGTGGTGCAACCTTGATACGGTGGCCGTTGGTGTCAAAAGGGGAGGTTATGGTGACCGGTTGTGTGGCGGTGTTTTCGATATATGAACATACTGACGACGGTTGTGGTGGAGGTACGGCGGTGACGTTGTGCAACCATCGTTGTCTCCCCCGCAAAGACATGGCGACCTCTAAGCGGTGGAGGTTAAGGCAACCATTGGGTGTCGTCTCTCAATCCATCATTTCATCGATAGGATAAGGGGGTTTTGCGAAATTCTCTCTCTTTTGTACCCAAAATCAACACATTCGTCTGCGGACTTTTGACTTTTACGAAATGGCATGAAGGTATCCTCTTTATTATTTTTCATTATTGTTTGTGTTTCAAGTGATTTGGTTTGCATAAAACGTCCATCAAAATTATGTTTCAACTCACTAATTATATATTTTCTTTTTGGCTTTGAGATTGTTTTTTGGACCGGATGAATTAGTTTCTGGTTATGCAAATGGATAGGATGGGATTAGCAGTTTGTTTAATGCGGTTGTTAATGTTTTGGTATTATAGAGTTCAAGTGTATTCGGTTTTATTTTTGCCTCATACTGTTTATAATTTGTTGACTGTGTGTTCTTGTAGTCTTTTGTTTTTTTTTTCTTTCTTTTCCTTTAGGGTGCTTTCTAATTCCTTACGTGTTTGTTGTTTTGATGGGCATTGTCAATTATAGCTTCTCTTGACAATTAGTTTGTTTACTTAGTGAATTTTGGTTGTCTTTTGACATGTATAGTTGAACAAGTTGAAGTGTTATTTTCTTTGTCATGTATTATTACAAATTATGTTCCTGGTCACTTTTATCACGAAAAGGTATTCAAGATCTAGATTGCCATAAAGTTATATTTTTATTGTCATGGATACAAAGGAGGAAGATATGGATGATCATGGTGGTAATTCTTAGGAGGATGATATGGATGATATCATGGTGACAGTTTTTTATTTTCAGCTGAAGAAGCAATTAGCATGAATTCAACGAGAGTAAGACAATTTAAACGTTAAAGCCTTTTAATATGTATCGTTTATCTTTATTTAGTTATAATGTATCTAAATAGTTATTATATTCATCACCAGGCTCAAAGCACCTAAGACATAACTACATTATTTGTGAGGTACCAGAAGAAGTTGGATCCAAGGTTGCTATGTTAAAGTAAGTTTTTTTATTCTGGTTTGCACGTAAGTTGTTGGAATGCTCAAGTGAAGGTGTTTTACTCCGTCTTTTGTATGCATATTTGCTTTGGTTGCTGATTATCATATTCTGTATGACCAGAATGTCTTTTTTAAACTTGAAGGAAAACAACCAAATTGTCAATATATTTGGTTTTATTGTTAGAAAAGGTACCAACCTTCATGTCTAAAGCCAAACATAGCTCTTATTTGTATTTAAACTTGCAATTCTTTCAGTGTGATTACTTCGATTTGTAACTTCCTTAATGTTGATTAATGACCGATATCATGGTAACATTTGGGCGTCGTTTGTTTCTTTGGTTACAGTTTCGCACTCCCGCCGCATCGAGGTGGGTCAAAATACTAGTATACTACTAATTACGGAGGAGAGTAACCAGTGGTATTTATAGCAAATCCAAGGCCAAACCAGTTTAAGGATTTGATCAAATAAATAAACTAAATTATAGTTATTAACTATTATGCTTGTTAGTTTTACTAGCTTTTGAACCCGTGTATTATATGGAATTTGTCAAATTATCGAAATTTAGGTATTTAATCATACGTAATTTATGGATTTTCTTTTAATTTATAGATTAATTTTAATATTATCACACACACGTACTTCAAATGCTACATATTTAAATTTTTCATTTTTCTAAGATTGAAATAATGTTTTAAGGTGACATAAAATAAAATATTGGTGATTACCTAAATATATAAAGATGTTTTATTTGATCAATACGAATGTAAGTTAAATAGTGTTTTACAAATTGTAAGATTATAATTATAAATATTGTAACCACTTGGGCTAGCTCAAGTGGTCAGCCAAATGATGGGTAAGAGTTTGATGCCGGTTGGCCTCTCAAGTTCGAATCTTGATGGCGACACGAGTTTTCTATTAGAGTGTCCCTTCCCAGAGAGCTTGCTCTTGTGGGCGGACAACTCCTGTCAAGTGGCAGGGGCCTCGAAATTTTCTCGTGGAATGCCTAGCCAAACTCGGATGCCAAGCGTGGGCCCGGTTAAGACAGCATAGTCTTGGCCCGAGTGGGGTGGGGCTCTCTCCGAGAGCTGTGGCTGAATATTCAACCACTATGAAAGTCACCGTTCGAAAAAAAAAATAATTATAAATATTGTATTTATTCAACGGAATTTGAAGTACACACATAATTAAATATCTATAATAAACACATGTCATCAATTATTATACGATAATAGTTCGTAAATTATTACTTAACTAATTTAATAATTCACTGTTTGATTTTAAACTCATTATAGATATTCAATGGTTTATATGTTTTTTTTAAATCATGTCAAACTTTATATATTTAATAGTAAAATTAGATGTAATCGGATGGACAATAAAAGTTAGTGTGACATACCAATTGGACTCATGGATACTTTAATTAAACATGTAATGTGATAGAAAAAGTTAACAAAATTAGATGAAATGGTATTAAATGATATTAAATACTTTTTTTATATGGGTTACAACTAATGGTAATACTAGTTGGACCCATGGATAACATGGATCAAGGAGAGTTGAGATTAGAAAATATGATTAAAATTAAAGTTAGGATTGAATGTGGTTAGGACATATCATCATTATTATTTTTGTTTATTAGTATAGGTAGATATATAAATACTACAAATAAGATAGGTTTTTTATTTTTGAACGACCAATTAAGTAATGCCGGGTACTCCGTACGCGGCCCCCATTGGCTAAAGGTAACCCGAGCCGGCCACTAGTCAGGACGGACGGAGCTCCTAGCGGTCCATCTATTGAGGGATTCACCGGATAAAACCAGACCCCCACCCCGCCAAATGGCACGACAGCGAGGAGCCGGTAAAACCGGGTGAGATCAGGACTCGAACCCTGGCAAGTCATGGTCATCCCTTATATCTCCCATATAAATTGATAATAGTGATGTATGAACCCCTTACCTCTCACTAATAAGATAGATATACACATAGAAAGATATGCATTGAAAATATCTTACCTTAATTGTGAAGATATATGAACATACTGACACATTCATTACAAAACGCCACCAAATTATCCATCAAAACACGTGTTAAACCCACTAAGAGCATTCACATCTCATCCTTTATAATTATATGTGGGGAGTTTGTAAATTATGGGGTGGGTTTGTGAGTGATTGTGAGTGTAAATTATAGGGTGGAGAGAGAAATGTAGTGATTTTTTATAAATTTGGGGAAACATTTAGGGAATATTGTTTGTCCCTATTTATTTTTTAATATTTGTTGGATTGGTTGTGAGTAGAGGAGAGAGAAAACTGTAATGATAAAGGTATAAAAAATATTATTTAATTGAACATGAGAGAGAAATGTAGTGTTTTTTAGTGTAATTATAGAGATGAGGATGGGGAATGAGATCTCCTATAATTATGTGTGGGGAGTTTGTAAATTATGGGGTGGGGTTGTGAGTGATTGTGAGTGTAAATTATAGGGTGGAGAGAGAAATGTAGTGATTTTTTGTAAATTTGGGGAAACATTTAGGGAATATTGTTTGCCCCTATTTATTTTTTAATATTTGTTGGATTGGTTGTGAGTAGAGAAGAGAGAAAACTGTAATGATAAATGTATAAAAAATATTATTTAATTGAACGGAAGAGAGAAATGTAGTGTTTTTTAGTGTAATTATAGAGATGAGGATGAAGAATGGGATGAGAATGCTCTAACAACCTACACTTTAACTCTCAAATCCCCTAATATATTAGTACACCTATTTCACCATAAAGAAAGAACTGTGTAAACATGTTGAGGCGTAAGAGTCTGAAAACCAATTATTAATACTTTACTCCATCAAACAATACTAGACGATTCTTTTATGGGTGAACGACTTAACAATCAATTCGTAACAAACAACATTGATTGGCGGTGGCCGTAGGTGTTTTTAAGCACTCCATATCTCAATTTTACACACACTTTACTTCGGTCTTCGTGAGTTTTCCGAGCCTCGAAGTCCGTGCCATCCCGACGCCACTTTGGAGTTCTGTCATTTCCTTCCCGACACTCGACGTGTAGTAGAAGTGTTACTGGTTATTTCTTAAGCTTTATATTTCAAATACCCTTTTAAGGTCAACCATTCATTCATTCATTCATAAAGGTTTTCAAACGAGATCACCACATCATTCAGAACAGACAATCATAGGTGAATACGTTAAACCTTGTTAATCAGTCAAGATAAACGGGTTGTTTATCTTAAACAAAGTCAGTCAAATATTTTTATGAGATTACGTGATATCTAACAAAAAGATTTAAGGGACTACGTGATCCCTAATTTACAAAATAGAAAATAAAAACAACTCAGACCATAATTGTGTGTATGGCAGTGGCACAATCCCAGAAATAAGAGACGTTTCTGCTAAGGTTGTTCAAGAAAACTATCTTGTCAGTCAAAGAAAGATTTGTAAGGCCAATTTTAGTGACTTGAGATATCAAATGACGAAACCCGTTATATATTAATGGTCAAGTGAATAATTAAAGCCGACGAGGAAAATCAGACACAAAACGAGGCTTCGGGATGCATGTTTAGCTTCAACAGGTGAAGACTTCTAGAATGTTAGTTGTTTGGTTATAAATAGAACCATTGTTAGTGTGTTTGAAATATGTAAAACACCACCCAAGGGGAGCTCACCTTGGGTGGGTCGGTTCTAGTTTAATGTATCCAATCTTTTAACCGACAATGAAATCGTTCATATTTTACTTTTATGTTTATTATTTATGTTCGGTCGTTTGATTTACCGTACCCGTCTCGACACGTTTATCTAGAGCAAAACCGTTTGGTGGTCGTTTTGGGACCTACAAGATTTATTAAATGTTTTTAGAGTCAACGATTCACCAGCATATCGCTGACGTATTTTTCCCAACATTTCAGGAATATAAAGTTAGCACAGGTAGCAAGGAATATTAGCCACTCATGGAGATAGATGCTCGCAAGGTAGAGATGACTTAGTTTTTAATTATTAAAATATTGTAAACAATATGATTTGTAAAATCAAACAAGTTTTATAAACTAAACAGCCGGGTATTTTTTATCCGAGAAGCTTTTCAATTAAATTAATATTTTGTTATAAATAAAGGTTTCAAAATATATATTAATATTTTATTAAAGACTTCCGCTAAAACTATGATGTATTTACAAAACAGGTACCAACTATTGGTCACACGTCTAGGCCTAAGTCGGGGTGTGACACGAATGAAGAACCAAATTCTTCTGGATCCATGAGGACGTTGTGCCGATCACCATGGTTCGTCGTCCGCATAACGAAAAGCTTCCGGATATGCGGTTTGCATCGTTTGAGGAACAAGTTTGGTTCAAAACGTTGATCCAGACGCCAACGCCAATGCGGGCCATTCTTGAGGATGCTCTAGTCTGGGCTGATATGAGCCGCCTACGGCTTTACCCAGAACTGGAACCATTTTTCCAAAATGCGGATGAGAGTAAGTTGGATATATTTCTATTGTTTTACTTTGCTTTTATGTTTTCTGATTCATTATTATGTTTAATGGGCGAGGGACCCATTCTGAACGCTCTTCTTGACAAGACTGTGGGATGTATGTAGAGGCGTCCGCGTGATCCAAAAGTGCTACCAATCCTTAATAGGACGCATGACCACTTTTTGATTCCCAAAAATTTGCGCTCTGAGCCAGTGGTGTCAGAGACAATTTTGAATTAGGAGAATTCTTCCTCAACCCTCATCCTTTGAATGCACTTACAGAGCTTAAACGCACCCAGAAGAGGAAACTATTACTGAGACAATTGAACAATCGGAAATTATGCGTGCTTTAGCAGAGCTTAAACGCAAAACAACTAGCGTACTTCCAAGTCCAACGATGTTGCTGAAACCGATGATGGCCCGTGAAAGAAAAAACATGCAACTGGGCCAAAGAAAGTGAAGAAAGTCCGTCTTGAGGACCGAGTTAAAGATGTGGCCATGCGGTCACCACCAAGTAAGTTATTATTTTCGCAAGTATTTCCATAAATTACTTCCTTGCATGTCCAATTTTACATACTTTTGATGCTCGCAGAGAAAACAATTGTGCCCGATCAAGGTGTAGTAATCCAGGACCCTCCATCCCCTCCACCAACAATCGTCATACTTGATGGTGCTTCAGGATCCAAATGGAAGGACCTGGTGCAAGATGTTGAGAACTCGGAGACTGAAGAATCACCGCAGAATTCACTGCCATCTCCTCCGCACTTCTCCCGTCTGTCATGCAGGAGATGGGATGACTTCGTACACCCAACAATCTTCTCAGGGGGGAGCAATTTCGTCGTCCTTCTGATTCAAGTTACCCTGGGATGGCTAACCCAGGAGAGGATGACCACCTCCACATACCGCGTTGGACCTTAGCTCAAGGTTCGCGGCTCTCAGACGCAGATGGTTATGTAAAGGCTTTAAAACCTTAGAAAACCCAAAATTATTTTCTTTCACTGTGATGTTTATGCACTTGAGTTACATTGATAGATTTTGAGTTTTGTTGGGTTCACTGGTGCACGTTGGAGGAGTCTCAGCGGGCGGTAATGCATGGCACCAATAATTATGTGAATGCGAAAGAGCATGTTTTGGTGAAGACGCTTCAGGGTATAAACCAAGAGAACTATGATGGCATCGAGACACTACTTTAGTTTTGTGTGTATCTACGTACCATTGCAATTATAATTGTTGAATTTGGCAAGTGTCACATATGGGTGTAATATGTTAAATTTGATCGAACTCCCCTTTAAAATTTCACCCCTTTACCAATACTAGATATTGTTACGCAGGCACAAAAGGGTCAAGTCCTCCTATTTGATCCCGTTTTCATCCATAGTTGAACTGCCTACATGTTACTCAAAGGTCTGAATGAACCATGTTTACTTTAGTAATTATGTTGCTTTTATAATCATAATAAACATATTATTTATGACGTCAATTATCTTCAGGCAAGTCATTCAGGTTGTGTAATCGTGTTACTGATACAATCCAGTTGAGCAGAAAGCCTGATTTGAAGTTTGGACATTATAGTTTAGTAAGTGCTTTGTTACTTCGGATTTGATAATAGTTTAATAAAAATCACATGCTGACATACTTCAAGAGTTTTGAAGATGTTTGAATAACGGGCCATATTATGGTGTGGCTCAAAAGTCAAAACCAATCAGGCAATCACTACTTGGGTTCATCTGGAGTATTTTTGTCTAATGTTTTTAGTTTCGTAGCTGAATACGACACCATTGCCAAATGTCTCACTTTTTATCTTTCAAGAAATTATAATAGTACACTCACACTTGCCAATTATCGTGTACTTTATTTGGAGATTTTACTTCAGATCTGCAAATGATGTATTAAAACTTTCCACATGTAATGCATCATGTTGCATAGCGAAGATGGGATTATAGCCTTATAGGGGTTTCAACCAACTCTTCATTTGGGAACAACAAAGTTATAAGGTTCTTATTATCTTATTTCGTAGTGTATGTGATTAGTAGTTAATGCTTTTGGTGGTTATATTGTAAATTCGTTAGTGAATAAAAGTCATGCAAGCTTTTAATCAAGATGTTTATGACGATGTTCAAGAAGCGGCAGAAAATTATGACATATTAAGAAGTATTTTTTTATTTTTCTTGACCATTTGTAGATGGTTTACTAGAGGTGCCAAGTTGGCCGGGTCGGGTAACGGGGTGAAAATGATCAATTCGGGTTTAATTGGGATATTCTTGACATGGGATGAAACGGAACAAGGTTAATATATGTATTAGTTTTAAAAAATAATTATTTGAAGCTTTAGACCATCTTTTGAAGGAAAAAAGTAACTCACTTATTTGGATTATTTAAAGTTTATAGCGAAGAAAGATTTGGAATTTTTATTTTTAATTTCATGCTGCCCAATAAAAGAAATTATAAAAAAATCTATACTGTATTTTAATATATTACTATACATGCATTTTAATTTAATATGATCGGGCAATGTTCGTTCAATTTGTTTTGGATCAGATTAAGATTATCAATTGGTCACAAATTGATACACAGCGAAATTGACAGTCAAAAGAAAAGTTTTGAATGCGGTTTAGGTTGCTATAAAAGTAAAGTTTTAGCTGTCAAAGTTTCGAATACAGGCCAGTTTGCTGTTGTCATATATGTCAATCGAGCTAATTGATTTTGGAATTTTGTCTGTAAAAAGTCAACTGGGCTAATTGTTTTGGGTTTTGAATTTAAAAAGTCAACTGTAATTGTTTTGGATCAGATTAAGATTAAGAAGCAATCGTTGTTTTGCAATTTGACGGAAACTGGGTCAAACTATGTTTCACGTTCTTATGTCACATACTTTCGAGTCTTTTTCGTGGTTTTCTCATGTGCCCCCCCCCCCCCCCCGGCAACGCGGGGGGTTCTACCAAGTATATATATACAATTTGAAACTTTTATGCGCACAAACATGTGTGCATTATGCATTATGTGTGTTTCAATACTATTCTTTTTAACTTTTAACCTTACGTTTTTCATGATTAACTTTTAACCCCTATACTTCTTATCCTTTACAAGTTTGTCACAAGCCATTTATTTTTTACCCTAATAACTTTCCATTTTTGACTTTGGTCCCCAATACTTATTATCTTTTAAAATTAACTGTTTAATGTTCTGGTCTAAACTGTGAGTTAACACGCTGCAATGAACGTGTGCGGTTCAACGTTTTTACGTTTAATTTCTCCGTTCAGCGTTACGGTCTGCTATGAACCTGGATCTAGCCCAGATAAGATCCATAAAGCCTAGCCCAATCAAGCAGCCCAACAAGCGAAATGGAAAATGAAAGAATGATCAGAAGATATAAGGGAGTGAGAGCAAACAAACAAGGAGAATGATGAATATTTTTTAGAATGTGGTTCTCTTCTTCTTCTCATACCCTACTCTTTAATCTCTAAGCTTCTGCAGCCCAAGAAGCGAAATAGCAAATGAAAGAATGATCAGAAGATATAAGGGAGTGAGAGCAAACAAACAATGAGAATGATGAATATTGTTTAGAATGTGGTTCTCTTCTTTTTCTCATCCCCTACTCTTTAAACTCTATGCTTCTTATCCCCTTCTTTATTGTTATCTTGTATTACATTCTGTTCTCTGTGTGGTAATTCGGAAACGTATCAGATTTAGTACCAATTGTATTACTTGTGAGTTGTGAAATAACCATTCACAACATTGGTGCTTTCATTTCTCCTTAGCACAAATGTCTTTAGATGATGATCTACAAGTGAAGCAATCGCTTACCCTAATTGAACATCATGCTCTGCTTGAGGAGATCTACAATCAACTAGCTCAGTTTCCAATTCCACCTCCAATTGAGCTTAACGATTTACCAGATGATGTGTTATCTGCTTCGGACTTAGGTATGTACGATCCAGCTCCACCTTTACCTCGATTCACTGGTTTACATCCAACTAAATGGCTTGCATATGCTGAAACATATTTCACGTACTATAGTCTCTATAACACTGATCGGTTTCAAAATTAAAAAATTATTGTGTAGTGTTATATATAAAATATGGAGTGTATGCCCTTATATAATTGGAATGCACCCCGAAAACAATCTAGAAAAGTGATGGAGTGGTTAAGGCGTTGGTTATTAACGTGGATGTCTTGCGTTCGATTTTTGTTCCTGCCGGGTCTTTTAATGTTTTATGCTTATTCTTCTTTCATTTCCTGCCCATTTATTGTTGTTTCTTGGGTTGTATGTTTTGTAATAATTTTATCTTTGATTACATAAAAGTGTTGCTGTTTTAGGCTTTTAGCTGGAACGGAGGTTAAGGAAGTTACTTTTTACTCTTTTCTTTTTAATGGAGTAGCCAATTAGCCATGTTTTGAGTATGAGGTAATATTCTCCGGTTAACCAGACTAGCTTCACGCAGGGAATATTTGTTTTGGATTTTTTTTATGTCCATTAAGTTAATATAGATTACAGAAGACTTAAACTTTTGGTTGTAAACTTTAGTAGCAAACACCGGAAAGACTTGAACTTTTGGTTGTAAACTAAAGTTGGGCTCGAGGGGGGGGGGGGGGGGGGGGGGTTCTACAACTACTTATGATGATTCATTATTCAACCGAATACAAGTCTAACATTTAGGCATGTAAGTGTCACACCGATCAAAAGTGGCGGAATATGTCGGGATGCGATGTGATTGTTTCAATGCACACGGCACTATTAAAGTGTCAATATTTAAGCGACTTATTCATTTCATTTAACATCAAATACAACACAACTTGTTCATTACAAATAAAACAAAGTACAAGAAAATGAATAGTTCATTTCACTAATAACCTAACGTTCAAAAATAAAAATAACATCTTCAAATCTTTAATCAACTAATAATCAAACCTGTAACGTTTCATAAAATATATTTTGTCAACACTTATGTTGGTGAATAATTCAATGATTTTGTGTATATATGATATGAGGCAAAAATCAACAACTCATATGCGTGATACTGTAAATAAAAGCAACAATTGATGTATAAAAATCATAAATAAATAAGACTTCTTTTTAATAGGTAAAACTATCAAATTACAAGAATGAACGTATGATCATACTTATTGAGAATGAGGATGAGGACAACCAATAAAAACAATAAACATTTAGCAATTAATAATATGAGGCATATAGCACACCATCGGGTAATTATTCTAGCAACACATAACCTAGAGTTTGTGGTTTGAGGATCTAAGTCTTAAATCATTTTAATTTGTTTGAGTAAGTATGCAAGTTATCCCCAAAGTATAAACGTGAAAACGGGGATGAAATTACTCATTTGGACAAAGTGACTTTAATGAAGAAAAACTTAGAATGAAATCTTCAAGAAATCGATCCCAACGGTTTTAGCGAGTGTAAGAATTCTTATTAATTAAACAAGTTTAAGAATTCTTATTAACTAAACTCTCAAACTCGGGTTTAAGCGAGTGTAAGTCGGCCCGATCTTAGTATAAAACCTAGTTTGGTTCCGACATACCTTAATCTTAGAAACATAAATAATATAATATGAAACATAAGTTAAAAGGGTTAGGAAAGTTTTTGGTGAAACGAGAAGTTCGACTTTTACTCGATTTTGTCCGAAATTTGGTTTAAGCCAAAAGTTGTTCCAACACTTACAAAATTTTAAGTAATATGAGTAATATAAAGTAAAACATAACTAAAAAGATAGGCTGAACTTTTGGTGGTTTGAACATTGACTAACTCTTAAAGACGAATGTCGGTTTTACTCGGTTTTTTACTCGAAACTTGGATTCAAGCCAAGATTTATTCTACACTTCCATATCAACCATATAAGAACTAAAATATAAAAAAAAACTTAGATCTAAAGTGTTCCGTACAATATGTTTTAAAAGTTAAATAAAGTGCTTAAACAAGTGTTTGGTTTTGGTTCGGTCCTTGACTAGGTATGAGACCAAGGATGGTTACCACATGTCCAAAACCATAGAACTAAAATATAGTAAAACTTCCAGATCCAAACTCAAATACGAAGGATTAAACGAGTAAACTTCCCGAAAAAGATCAAACGAGCCTAAAATGCATAAATATGTGTTTGAAGGTCTAATAACCATAAATAAAGATAAAACTGGTTTTATTAAGATAAATTAACTTAAAAAAACTGAAAATATCAAAAACTTAAACCCAAAAATGGACTGAAATGCAAGATTCAGTCCTGTTGACTTTTAAAGTCAAACTTCAGCAAAACTAGCTAGAACAACTTGCAAGTTCAAACAATTTAGGAGAAGAAGAATAATATGAGCAAGTGAAATGGCTGATATTGAGTGGTTATTTATGGGGGAGGATTAGGGTTTGAGGAAATGGATAATGCGTTGTCCGGTGGATAAACCAGTACAGTTTGATTCTTTTATTTGAAATGATTTTGAATTTAAATAAATTTTGACCAGGTATAAAGTCATGTTTGGAGGTTTCTAGAATAATTATGAGTTAAGTCTTGGTTGATTTGGATGGTTAAAACACGAATTCGAGGTTTAAACGAACGAAAAACAAACAATAAACGAAAAATGTTGCTGCAGCTAGCTGGTGGTGTCACGAGGCCACCAAAAGGGTGCCTGGTCGCGTGACGCCATGTCACACCCCGACCAAAGGCGGCGGAACATGTCGGTATTCGACGGGCCCATAAACGCATGATACTATTTAAAGCGACAATATTTAACAACTCATTTAATTTCACAAAATCATAACGTCACATAACATACTTGTTCATTCAATAATCATCACAAAATATAGCAAATAAATATATTGTTCATTATGCTAATATCCTAAAGGTATTTGTGACGTTTTCTTCAAGCTCCCAATATCAACCTAAATGCAAACCTGTAACATTTCATAAAATAAAATTTATCAACACAAAGGTTGGTGAGCAATTCATAGTTTTGAGCATATATGTATATAATAAGAAAAACCACAATCATGTATACGAAACAATAAATAAATAGCAATAATTTGGATAAAGAGATGAGATCGCTAATAGAAATATGTTAGCGACACCTTGCTATAAGGGGATGCCAAATAGTCTAGGATTTATAGTTATCGTTAATATGAATACATTAAATGTCAACTTTCCAATCGAACCAACAACCCGAGCATTAAGTGTTCGGGTCCCAAAAGTCAACTTTCCAAAATATTAAGTGTTATGAGATAACTCATAAAAATATATTAACACTTAATCAAGTATATAGTTAGAACTAACAACGCACGTTAAGCGAGTGTTCGGTTTTGTCGGTCCAAACTTTGTTATAAGATCAAGTTGTGTTAGTGCACGGTTTTGTGACTGGTGATTTGCAGTTAAAGTATTCAAGATTAAAGCATTCGATAGCTACGGAAAAGGGGGTGTCTGTTAGTGCACGGTTTTGGTGTCCGTAGCAATAGAATAAGTTATAGATAGTCTAGAATGTATAATTAATGTAAAATGGCCCATTCACTATGGATTGTATAGCGAATGGGGTCCATTCGTTAGTTAACTAGACTAGTTCGTTAAGGTATAGGCCCATTCGTTATGGAAGCATAATGAATGAGGGATAGTTCGTTAAGTTATTACCATTCGTTATGGAATCATAACGAATGGAGTCTAATTCGTTATGAATATATAACGAATTAGGCTTAACTTAACGAATTGAAGCATATTGCCTATAAATAGGCTAATCCATGCTCATTTGTAAAGTGATCACACATACGAGAGATGTGAGAGATCATAGGTCTAAGTTATTATCCTCTCCATAAGTTCTTCTGTATTTTCCCTTATCTATCATTAAAGTATGTATCTAAAGTATTAATCGTTCTTGTGTTTAATTGATGTATCGACGCGGCTAGATCCGAGACGGGATAAAACAGTGGTATCAGAGCAGAAGGCTGCTCTGTATGCATCAATAATAAGGTATTGAATCTGAGTTTTTCGTGTTCTTCGGGATTTGGAACTGTTTTTGTCAGATTTGTGGTTATTTTATGGATGATTGATGGATTTGAGGATGAATTCGTGTTTGTTGAGGTAATACGAATCTCCCTGTGTAAATTGGTGATAAGTTATGGTGTATTGACGAATCCACCATGGAAGAGCATGTTAATTTTGATTCGGTTTTTGATGATTTAGTGTGTGTTAACTTAATTGGATGATGGATTTGTGTTTATAATTTAAATCTGCATGTTCATGTGGATTTTGGTGGTTAATTATGGTGAATTGACGATTTCACCATGGAAGAGCATGTTACGGGTTGATTTATTTGGTGTTGAATCAATGGTTAAATACAACAAAAAGTGTTTTTTAGTACGCACAAAAGCGTCTTAAAATGCTATTTTATAGGACCTTTCATTTAATAGGACCAACAAGAAAAGTGTTTCATGTAAAGGGGTCGTAATAAGTCTCGGAACTCAAAAAACGTCCTGATATCCCAGATAAGATTATGAAACCAATTTTATGGCCGCATAAAATATCCATTAACAACACAAAAAGCGTCCCAATAAAAACATATTAGGACACTTTTACAATGTTTTTACATGTGCTTACCTACCTTTAATTTTTTGATACACATACAAGTGTCCTTAAAAAATAATTTATAAGACCCTTATGGTGTAACATTATAGGTACTTTAGTACCAAGAAAAAAATCCCGATATCCCAAATAAAATTATGAAACCAATTTTATGGTCGCATAATATATTCATTAACAACCCAAAAAGCGTCCCAATAAAAACATATTAGGTTACTTTTACAATGTTTTGACATGTGCTTACCTAATCACTAGTACAAAAAAAGTGAGCAAATATGACATTTTTTAATCAAATATGGTGGCAAATCAACCGCATTAAAAGACAAATAAAAACATAGCTAGAACAGAAAAAATGAGCAAATAAACAACATATCCAAACAATGAACCATTTTAAAAATAGCTAGAACAGCTAAAGCATCCATCTTGACCATTAGTCTAAATTATTCATTTTTTTAACATACATATTATTAAAGTATTCAGTTTAACACAAATAAAAACAATCATCCAAAAACCTCCATGACTTCGTGCAACCACCTTTATCAGCCACAAACCTTCAATAGCACTGCCGTAATCTAGAACTCTTTGCCACTGATCAAAACACAGAAAAATATTTGTTAGTCACCATTAAAGATTAATATAAAGCAACATCCCCTTGTTAAAATAAGGAAGCAATTGAAATAAATAAGTCATAATAGAGTCAACATAAATACAAAGCCCTTTGGTGCCAATAAAAAACCCGTAATAATATGTGTGATATGTGTTTTCAAAAGCCCTTTAGTGTGTGTAGGCCTTGAGGTCAAATGAACGACAGGTCAAAGTGGACGAATGTGTAAGTGACTTAACCATCCGTGTAATTAACTCTCAATACAATAAATAGACTATGTCCGAGGGCCGAGTCTCACTCTCAAGTGTATTAAACAAATAATTTATAGAAATTAAAAAAAAAATGATATCCTTTTGGTTGACTTTCTTTGGTTTCTTGCATGTGTCCCTTTAAAAATCTTTCATGAGATAGCAAATATAATCTGTCAATGTTGGCATTGTTGCCGGTGTTTAGTGTTAAGTATTGTGTGTGTATGAAATTTTAATTTCGATGGCTGCAATGAATGTTTCGAAAGCATGGTAGCTTAAGTTTTAGGAATTCAGTAAACTTAAAAAAAATACATATTATGCATTTAGCCAAAGGCTGTCATTATTTTAGTGATAAAAACTTCATTTTCAAACTTAATTTAACAAAAATCATACAATTGTTTTTTAAGTTCACTCAGTTTGTAATGTATAAATTCTAGAGTTCCATATTGGACGCGTAACTAGTGTCGGTACGTGCGTAACACGGCGCCGGACAAGTAATCAGTACACACGCTGTTGAGACACCGGTACGCGTGTAACGCTGCATCGAATGCAGGCCAGCGCTGGTATACGCGTAACATAATATCGGATGGGTAACCGGTGTCAGTACTCAGAATCCGGCGCGGTACATGCATAACCGTTGCCGGCATGCATGTAACCAACTCTGCACGTATAACCCGCGTTAGTATAAATGTGTAATGGGTTTATGTTTCTATAGAGTAGTTTGTACATATGGAAAGATGAAAATTATGAACTAATATATGAATATACCTGTAAGCAAAGAAGTTTTGGTGCCACCATTTGTTCATCACATGAAGCAAATAAGAAGAAGAATGTGGTATGCTGGTGTTGAAATGGGTTCAAATTTTCCTTTTTCCTGAATTTCAAAGATGCCTTATGTTTGACTATGGGCATAGTCTTTATTGTTGATAACTATGTAGTTAATTTGTGACTGTATAACATGAGTCTACCTAAATTATCAGACTTATAGTACCTCTTGTCAATTAAGTCAGTTGTGGCTCAATAGTATCGCCCTGCGTTAAGCCCAAATAGATATGAGTTTTAGCAAATCACTATTTTCATATTATAGATATTCATGTATGTATCCAACTTACACATGTCTAAAAACCGGTAACAAATTTCCTGTCCTTGACCAATCACCAAGCAGTGCCGATTTTTTAACGACTCTCATTTACGATAGAATGGGCTTCTATCAATCTATCATACTTTAATGTTGGAATGGCGTACGAAAGACATGTTGTTAGCATATTTAATTAAATACTAAGCTATGACTACGAAATTACAGTTTGTAAGCAACATGTACTGGAAAAAAGATTTTAACTTACTATTTTTCGCCAAATTGTCTTGACTCATTCTTCATTATTTTCTATAAAATGGAATTTCACGTATGCCCCAAGAGAATTTAACAGTTTTCAATGTCTTCTCGAGTCATTCTTTATCTTCAGGTGACATAAAATCTCTTTTAGATATATGTCATTCAGCATACATTTTAGCTTCAAGCCTGCAAACAAAAATAATATCAAGCTTCAAATTTTACATTTATGTTCCAAAAAATGTAAGAACATAAGTTAGATGATCTAAGAATCACTATCCAAAGTTATTAGATCCTCTAAAGAAAACAGGAAAAAAATTCATGTACGTCTATAGCCAGTTAGTAGCAACAGCTAGCAAAATGTCTCCACATTCAATTTTAAAACTTAAGCGCTGGACACAATTTATTATGTTTTATTTTGATAGCCACTTTTACAGTGGTTATGTAGTAATGAGATTTAAAGCATCAAGTAAACATAACTAAAAGTCATTTCACATGATCTTAAAAGTTAAAAGTCATTTAAAATGTGTTTTACCATATTAAGTCAATGTTCAAACTAAAAGTATTTGACATAATTTTTTAGATAGCTGGACATTTTCACCTTGACCTTAGAAGTTATGTTAACACAGGTTAAAGATAACACACATACACAACCTAATGATGCATCAAAAATACTGAAAACCTAAATACGAAATACACATAACCCAAAAGCTAATATAAACAACCAACATTGGACATAACAAATGTGAGCCAAATTGAAAAGCTAAATGAACAACGTAGCTACAATTATTTATTAAAATGGTGGATGGATTCGTGTTTAGGATGAAAATCCGAGTCTTCGTGTGTATTTATGTTGGTTAATTATGGTGGTTTGATAAATCTGCCATGGATGAAGCTTCAAAAATGCAGATTCCGGCCAGATCTATAATTTTCCGGCGAGATAACCACTTTTTCACGCGAAATACGCTTTTCCGGTGATCTGTTACAGATCCAACAACGTGATTCGTTAACTTACTGTAGCTGATTCGTTATGCTACTGTAGCTGATTCGTTATAGAAGTTTAACGAATCTACTATAGCTATTTCGTTATGAGAGTTTAACGAATTGAGATGGTAAATTATAACGAATTAAGGTAATTCGTTAAGGAGATTCGTCAAGTTAAAGATAACGAATCGAAGTACTTCGTTAAGTTAATTCGTCAAACTAATTCGTTAAGTTGAAGATAACGAATTAAAGTAATTCGATAAGTTAATTCGTTAAGGTATTGGTAAAGAATTAAGGTAATTCGTTAAGGAGATTCGTCAAGTTAAAGATAACGAATCGAAGTACTTCGTTAACTTAATTCGTCAAAGTAATTCGTTAAGTTAAAGATAAGGAATTAAAGTAATTCGATAAGTTAATTCGTTAAGGTATTGGTAAAGAATTAAGGTAATTCGTTAATGTGTATGACGAAGTGTGGAGATCTTAACGAATGGAAGGCCATTCGTGTGATTTTTATAACGAATTAAGACTGGAGAGCACGAACTAAGTTAACGAAGGGAGAGCACGAACTAAGTTAACGAATGAGATGGATACTTATAACGAACTGAAAGACAATCCGTTAAAAAAAGTTATTTTTTGGGAAACTATTTCTTGCGCAATTATTTTTCCTGGATACTCCTCGTAAGTGAGACGTCATTCTTGAAAATTTTGGCGATAATATTTATTTTTCGAAAAATTTCGGTGAATTTTTTACGGGAAAATCGGGAAAAATTTTCTTAATCGAAATTTTTCTGGGATGTTCCTAATGTATTAGGTACTCCTCTCTCAAATTTTGGTGACATACTTTCCGGCCGACTTTTTACGCGTTTCAATTGGCCGAGGGGGAGCCCGCGTGTAATTTAAGGATGAGTTTTGTTTGTGAATTTTGGAGATTATTCAAGACCTTGCTGAATTTGTCAAGAAAAGGGGGAGATAAAAACTTTCATATGAGTTTATTTGACTTGCATTTTCCTACGTTTGTAAGGTTTCTTGAAAAATTACTGCAATTCTGGTGGTAATTCATGCTTTCAAAGCTACGTTTGACTGAGTTCAAGACTGCAACTGTTCTTCGATTTGTGATTGATTTGTTAAAAGATTGAAACCGGACTATGTGGGATACGAGTGTCTATTCGTTTCTTCTTTCTGAGGGACTTTGATCCTGACTATGTTGGCTACGAGTAAATGGCGGATTACTTCTGTTGAGGGGGATGATTCTCGAACGAGTTGATCTTATTGAAGAATATACGAGTCTTGTCATTGGATTGAATAATTTGATTATTTGGGGTTTATTAATGGAGGTTGGAACTCTAAATATTATGCTCAAACATTAGTGCATCTTTGCGAATGGGATGTGGAAGAGCTTCAAAGGGTATATTTGGGATACACGTTAACAAGAGAGGGAAAATCGAAGTGAAAGATGTTGAATGATCGAGTTGTTCATGAAGACGTGTGACGAGGTTACACGTAAAGATATGTTTTCTTTACCGGTGCTGACGGATAACTGATGACTTGATGCTGATTGTTGAAAGATTGAACCATATCATACGCCAATGGATGATTGAGATGATCTCCAAGAGTTGCTCACTTTGAGGGGTTGATCTGATATGAGAGGCTTCAAGTTGTTGGTTTGCTGGAAAGATTTAAAGATTGCCTGTCTAACAAGCCCGGAAATCATCAATCAAGGGGGTGTCTGTTGGAGCACGGTTTTGTGGCTGGTGATTTGCAGTTAAAGTATTCAAGATTAAAGTATTCGATAGCTACGAAAAAGGGGGTGTCTGTTAGTGCACGGTTTTGGTGTCCGTAGCAATCGAATAAGTTATAGATAGTCTAGAATGTATATTTAATGTAAAATGGCCCATTCGCTATGGATTGTATAGCGAATGGGGTCCATTCGTAAGTTAACTAGACTAGTTCGTTAAGGTATAAGCCCATTCGTTATGGAAGCATAACGAATGAGGGCTAGTTCGTTAAGTTATTACCATTCGTTATGGAATCATAACGAATGGAGTCTAATTCGTTAGGAATATATAACGAATTCGTTATGAATATATAACGAATTAGGCTTAACTTAACGAATTGGAGCATATTGCTTATAAATAGGCTAATCCATGCTCATTTGTAAAGTGATCCCACATATGAGAGATGTGAGAGATCCTAGATCTAAGTTATTATCCTCTTCATAAGTTATTATCTATTTATCCCTTATCTATCATTAAAGTATGTATTTAAAGTATTAATCGTTCTTGTGTTTAATTGATGTATCGACGCGGCTAGATCCGAGACGGGATAAAACAAGTTGGATTCAACATTCCAAGTACTTTAATAAAATATTTAAAATCAGTTTGTAAAGTATTTTTAAATAAGTATACAAGTCTTCATATCTAAAAACACACTTGTGTGTCTTAAGCGAGTGAAAGTCGGTTTAGTTCGGTTTGGTTCGGTTTCCATCTCACAATAATTTCATAGATGGTTTCTGATGTACGTGAGTGCGCGGCTTGTATAAAATATAAGAGGTTTGATTATTATTTGCTTTTGCACAAGATCGTGTTTTAAATTTATAAAAGTGATTTCTACAAAGACTAAACACACACAAAATAGGCAAGTGTACCTATCGTATATGTAGAATAGTATTGGTAAGAACCAAGTATCGATTCGTGGACACAAATGTTTCAAGTAATAAATCGTTGTTTGATGTGCTTAAAACAGTAAATTAAATATTAACTAAATTAACAAGTAATAAATACTAGACTCACTACAAATAAAAAGCCATTCAATGGCATACAAAAAGTGTCACAAGAAACCAAAAAAATGCCACTAAAGAACCCTAATGGAATGAGTGGCACACAAAAAAAGTCACTAGAAGCGCTACCATTAAAGCCTTTTAGTGGCAGTTTTTCCGTCTGCCACTACAAACTTTTAGACTTTTAGTTGCACCTTTTTCACATGTCATTAAAAAATTTTTAGACTTTTAGTGGCACTTTTTGTTCATATGCCACTACGAACCTTTGGACTTCTAGTGACACTTTTTTTCATCCGCCACTAAAACTTTTGGATTTTTAGTGGCAATATTTTGGCTTCAACTCAAACTTTCAGTGACACTTTTTTTATCACTACAAACTTTTGGGCTTAGTGACACCTTTTAACAAAATAATTAACAAAAATAATTAACCAAAATTAAAGTTCGATCACATTCGAACACATACCAATCACATACAAAATGTCTAATAACTCTCAAATCTAGTCAAAATATCAAACATATAAAATGTAAAGTAACAAATATTTGAATAAAAAACAGAAAACTTCACCACGCTCAATAACCTCTTTTACCATATTCAATCTTCATGCGAGGTACCTAATAAGAAAAATAAAGACTTATCAATATGAAAACAATATGGACACTAACTTGTGTAACCAACTTAATTGTTAAGCTAAAACCAATAATAACCTATTAAAGTCAACCATATCAACACTAACCTTGTTTAGGGATGCAAACAAGCCGTGTTGAACCGCTCACGAGCTACTTGATATCGGCTCGTGAAAAAGCATGATCGAGCCGAGCATGAGCCCGATCCTAAAAGTAAGCTTGTTTAATAAACGAGCATGAGCCCAAGTTTTACTTGCCAATCTCAAGCCGGTTCACGAGCCTAAATGAGCCTAGCATTTTAATATATATATGATGTGTGTGTAAATATATATATATATTGTTGTGAAATAATAACTAAATAATATGTTATATATATAATTATAACTGAAAAAATATAAATATAATTATGAATATATTAAAATTCATTAATAAACAGTATACGGGCCAAGCTGAGCCGAGCTTGAACTCTATGTATAATAAACGGGTCGAGCTCGGAATCGGCTAGCCTAGTTTGCACCCCTAGCCTCAATAAATATAAAACTAACCTACTAAGCTTCTTTATATCCACAAAATTATAGTATTTGCAGTATCTTTTAGCGTAGCATGTGCAAGGACACCTGTAAGTTCCATAATGTTCTTTTTGTCCACAAGGATGTCCTACAACAAAAAAAGTTATTATTATTAATATTCAATATAAGAAATTAAGAATGAAGAAAAGAAGCACACATGCATCATAATAAGAGTTGGTTGTTCTGAACAGCAGGAGGAACTATTTCATAAAGAAAATACCTAACTCGCAATGGTAAGCAGAAGTTTGTCCAGCAAAAGCTTTTACTTGTTATCTGTCTCGTATCAAATCAGCAAAATTAAATTAAAAGACAGGAAAATGAAAATTTAAAAACTTCATAACATATACAACTTAAAAAGGGGGAAAACATAATAGTACATATGCAATTCACAATTTCAAAGAGCCAAGACGATCCTTTTACAACTTTAAAAAACCATCCTATTGATTGGCAGCTGATTATGGTATAGCGGTTGTATCGACGGGTATAATAGGTCAATTCGTTGGGTCAAACCATCCTTTTAGAACTTCAAAGGAAGAGTCAAGAAACTAAAAAAGAGAACTGAAAGGTAAAAAGAAGGAAAACCTGCTGCACTTTTAAGCACATATGGCTACTCTTTGTTTAATAATATAAAATTTTAATCAATAGAAGCAAGTACTTAGACTTAACATGACTAATTAACTATTTAAGCAGAAATTAAAACACTAATTGTGTTCGAGCCTTGATCACCTGTTGTAAAATTACTAGACTTAATATGGCAATGTAAATATAATTAGCTTCCAATCACTAACATCAGTTGCAATCATGGTTGTTCACATCAAAATGTGAACAATTTTTCTAGTTGTCTTTTAACGAAAGTTGCCGCTAAAATAACTAAAAAGAGGCTAACCCTTTTGTAAATTGCACTATAAAATTCTTAGTCTGTAAACAGGGAAGAAACCTAGACTTAAATACTGGAGGAAATAGAGATGGATCACATCCAGGGGCGGACCCATATAGAACCCATCGTGGTCCCGAGACACCAATGTTTTTTAAAAATTACCAAGAGGCGGTGTATTAAATTTTGTAAGGACCCCGTAAAAATTAATACTTGGAAGCCATACTATTAATGTTGAACTAGTCTAGTGGAAAGTCCCTTGTTTTTCTTTTGAGAGGTTGCAGGTTCAAGCCTCACCATACTTTGTTTTTATTGTTTTTTATATCCTAGTCCATATTAGTTGTTTAGTTAGGGTATTTGTTTTTGTTGTTTTTTTATATCCAAGTCAATATTAGTTATTTAGTTAGGATATTTTTGTTATTCGTTAGTTTCTCACATATAATCATTATCACCATGCAACTTATATAATGATAACATGAGTTTTGCATATTCGTTTATTATTTATCTTGTGTATGCATATTATAATTAATCATTTATATGTGTTAGAGTTAATTTTTCATGTTTGGTCGTGTATGTAATACCATATATATAGCTTACGTTTATGTTTTTCGTGTATGAATAAAAATGAATTAAAAGTCTCTTTTCTTATCTAGTTTCCAATCTAAATTCTTACTACTTACTCGTTTCCAGTGACACCATATTTCCGTGTTTTATTATGTTTATCGTCTCGACCCGACCGGAATAACGACCGACCCGGAAATTTTGTAAACCGAAAAAATTAGGACCCCATTGACAAAAATTCTTGGGTCCGCCACTAATCACATCCAGCATAATAACATCAAAATTGATACATCAAGATGAAATCAAACAAATTAATTAATCATATATAACCGAATCTAATTCTCTTTGGTTCACAACAATAAATTACCATAAACATCAACACATAAAGAGTAATTAAGATTATTTTGGATACCTTATGTTCAGAAAAAATACGTTGCTACATATGTTGAAGAACGAACTCTAACTTTATGTAGACCTGCAATTGAAACCCAGAACGATTGACAACAAAAATCATTGTTGAGATCGGTGGTATGCAGCAAGAACTAACCATACAAATCGAATAATCTTACCTTTAAATTAAACTTGCAGCGACCTGCTTCATCTTCACCATCATCGTAAACAAAACTAACGTGTTGGTGTTAATTAACAATATAAATGTATGCTTTATAAACGTAAGCAAACGAACATAATTGTATATAGATGAACCATCAGTATGAAGATAAAGCCAATTATAAAAAAAATATTATATTTGTAATCATCAAATATATAGCCTCCAATTCATGGATTTAAACTATTATTCCAGAACTAAATATATAATGTGTAGTGGAGGGGCTACAAATTGAGACGTTTTGCGCCATGTGGCGCCCAGTCAACAAAGGATGGGTTTTTGTTTTTGGGATGTAATGGTGTAGGGGCTACAATAATAATATAATATATATATATATATATATATATATATATATATATATATATATATATATATATATATGTATATATACAACACACACACACACATATTAATATAATAATAATAAAATCAATGTGATGCCAGGCGACAAATTCACCTGGCCACCGCCCCTTTCCGTCCCAAATTCGCCCAGGGGGCGGTGTGCACCACAAAAATCGCCCATTTTCGCCCAAATCTTCACCCCACTACACTAAGCCTTAACAACACAAATTAGTGGCACTAAAAATGTGTGTGAAGCAAATATACTATACAGGTGTTATTAAAAATTTAAATTTGTGGTAAAAAAGCTAAATGCCTTTAAAAATGTGCGTCATTAGATTTTTAGTGGCATATGCAAAGTGCCACTAGAATGCTAATCTAGTGGCATAAAAACTAAGTACCACTAAAAATATGTGTTAAGCAAATATGACATACAGAAAGTGCCATTAAAGACCTAATTAGTGGCACAAAAGCAAAATGTCATAAAAATGTGTGACTAAATTTATAGTGGCACACGCAAAGTGCCACTAAAATCATAAATTAGTGGCACTATAACTAAATGCCACTGAAACCGTGTGCGAAGCAAAGATGGCATACACAAAGTGCCATTAAAAACTTAAATTAGTGGCACAATAGCTAAGTGTCACTAAAAATGTGTGCCACTAAATGGCATTTTATTTGTAGTGACTTAAGACTCAGCTACACAAAACACCGGCAAGTGAACCGGTCAATTGTACTAAAGCTATGTAAGTCCAGAATATCGAACCCACAAAGAATCTATAAATTACGTTAATTAACTAATTAGACTCGACTTACGACACGACTATTTATTATTAATGTTTAAAGGGGTTTTTTTAAACTAAGATTAAACTAAGAAAGCAAATAAACAAGTAAACTATAAAACAAGCCATTAAACACAAGATCGAAACCAACAAGAGAAGGAATCTACCTAGGTAAGAATCCCATACATTAACAATCATCAAGCAATGGACAAAAAATGATTATGGAAACTTATTTCTAAACATATTCATCTAACAAACCCTTAGGACCCTTGACCGAATCAAACGAAATCCCAAAGAATGATTATTAGATTATTAAGCAATCTGTTATATTGATTTCCTCACACTTATCAAATATGGTTAATTAACACTAAGTGGAGTAATCATGTAATCAATAACGAGCAAAACGAACTTAAACTTCGCATGAAAAGATAGAAAGAATAAGTTTAACATGCAAGACACCAAAAGATATAAAACACGTAAACATATAATAAACTTGACTCAAAACCTAAATTAATAAAAGATGAACTAAACACGAACTAAACCGAAATTGAAACATTAAAGAAACACAACTTTTCAAGGGATTCGATATGTATGAATAGATGTATATCAAATATCCCCACACTTACTCTTTTTTCGTCCTTGAAAAAGTCTTATGCAATTGGATCAAAATCGGAAAATACAGTCTTATAAACATATAGGTTAATTTTTAAAGCTTAGAAGAACGCAAAAACCGCGATCACCAATATTGTTATCCACTTAAACTCAAGCCTTAATCTTTACCGGGACAAATAAGATCCGACAATAATATTACTCAGTGGTTTACACAATTAAGACCCGCTTATTTTCAGCTTTTACCGGACCAAGCCACCCCAACTTGACTTAAACCTCAAAATTAGCAGAATTAAAAGTTTTGTTACTCTATTTTTTCATGAATAGTTAAGACGATCAAGGGTATTGTTTATCCACCTAAGCTTAAGCATCAAAGTCTACCAAGCAGCCATTATATACGATTAAGGTTCAATTAATTAATAGCTAGTGTTCCCCACAACATGACATACCCCCGTTATCAAGCAATACCCCGAACCCATCACCATAGGTGAGCATGCAAAATTTCATCTGTAGGGCTTACATGTAGCGTGTCCCTTGTGGTCCGTTTCTTAATGGTAATGAGACGCGAGAAAGGGGACCCCACATGGCTAACAGCGTGGATGATCAAGTCTGTAGTGAATTTGTACTTTTGTACTCTTGTAATCATGTTTTATAGACTTATAAGGGGTTGCTCTTTTTGGCTTAATTTTAAATATTCACAACTCCACTTAGGAATTATGAATACCCAGATGAATAGATTGCATACAGACCCATGGTCTCCGGACCTGAAGCATCCTATCAGATTTAAGGTTATAAACCCATACGCCAATGAGGTGTAAAACACTAAACTAGAAGTTTAAGATTTATATCACAGGCTACACGGCATACTCTAACGTTAAACCTACCAAGCATCATATGATAACGTATTCAAATTTTCAAAACTCATAATATTTCCACTATTCATACCAAGAATTGAGGCTTGAGTATGGCCCGACCTTTCATTACTTATCTTCCACGGACAAAGCGCTTTACCCACAAGAGATTTCCGTTTTAACCATTTTATCGAATTTGCCCTTTCATTTTCAATGTTGAGCCTACCGACACATCCCAAGTTAAGTGCGTTTTCTTTTCTTTATCTCATATTATTAGTAGTTTGAAAAACCAATTTCCGATAAATATCATCATCTCCCACTTTAACGCAAAAAACTAGATTCAAGGGATATTTTTAAACATTTTTCAATTTTTTTTAATTTTTTTATTATTTTTTCAATTTTTTTATTTTTCTTAATTAAAGCAACATTAAACTACGACACAAATATCCTATCCCCACACTTTAATTATGCATTGTCCTCAACGAAAGGATAAGGATGACTCAAAATAAAAATTAAAAATAAAGTCGGACTATAAAAAACTAAAAATCTAAAAATTAAAAACAAAAGCAAAATAAAAAGTTAATAAGCTAGATAATGGAAAAGACTTAGCTGGTAATATGCGAATAAAACATGATGCCAAGGTCTTCTTCCATGAATGCCCTCCAACTACGAACGTGCTCAGCAAATGGTAACTCCCTCTCTCTCACACATGAACGTAAGCGGCAAAACCAAACAAACATGTCTAAAAATGTATCTTGTCAAAGTGATAGATATTAAGTATTTAAAGTGTGTCAACAATAAATATATAAAATATAATAATCAGTAGCGAATAAATAAACATGAAGTATACGGTTCCAATACAACTCCATCCCCACACTTGTTCGTTTCATTATACTCAACCTCGGGGATCTCTTCTCTAGCTCACACTATCTTCAAACTAGCAAAACTTAAAAACACAAAAACAAAGTCGAACTATAAAAACTACGTTAGCGACTCGAACGGGTAGACCCGAAAACATGACTCAAGACACCAAACCAAAAACAAGGAATTACACCCAAATAAACGCACAAGGAATGAACAAGAAATAACAAATAATAAAAAAAATCTGGTTGTGTAGTCTGGCCGCGCTGCGCGACCAGGGATGGGCTCCTGGCTCGCGCTGCGCCTCGCCTCCCTGACAGAGACCTCCGCGTCGCGCGGAGGGAGATGGGTACCCCGTTGCGCGTGCGACGGGCTCCCTTGACAGAATGTTTCTTTGTTTTCAGCCCCTTTTTTACTTAGATAAATTTTTAGAAAATTATCAAGTATTTGTTATGCCTATTTTATTTCATTCTTGCATGTAAAACTTACCTGGTACCTCTTGATTTCTCGTCAATTCCTCTCTCCATGATGGTGATGATTCCTTGAAACGACTCGACGACGCAACGAAACTAAGAAAATAAAAATTAAAATAAAGGAAAATCTACAAACTCTACACTTGAGTTTTCACTCAAATACCCATGCTATGCGAATCATGTGGCGGACCGAGTGAAGCTTCCTCCACCTCGGTAAAACTCCAATGCCCTCAAGGATACCAAATCACGATCCGACCATTCATCAATATTGGTCTTCTTCTTTCTAACTCCACGAACCCTCTCAAACTTACGCTTTCCACCACCTCGTTCTCAACACACTTCACCATTTCCTGAGAATTCGAAACTTACGCTTTCTTCTTTCTAACTCCACGAACCCTCTCAAACTTACGCTTTCCACCACCTCGTTCTCAACACACTTCACCATTTCCTGAGAACTCGAAACCTTTCGCTCCTTTTCCACACTAATACTAACCCAACGGGAATCGTCAAAACTAGGATCCATGCCCCAGATAAATGATTCTATCGAGTAAACTGGATGACATGGATCAATGAGACCGTCTTGACCACTCGGATGTCTCATAGACTTCGCCAAATAAGTAGCACTATCATCACCGGCTCTATGAGTGATATTACCTTCAAACACATCAATGACCGTCCTAGAAGTACGTAAGAATGGACGACCTAAAATGATAGGAACTCTCTCGTCGGCCTCCATATCTAAAACAACAAAATCTACGGGGAAAACCAAATTATCTACCTTAACGAGCAAATTCTCTATAACACCCCTCGGATACTTAACAGAACGATCGGCTAAAGACAACGTCATACGAGTAGGGGTGAGCTCTCCTAGGTCTAGCTTTTCATACAAAGAATATGGCATAAGGTTTATACTAGCTCCTAGATCGGCCAATGCTTGACACGTCGTATCATTTCCGAAAAGGCATGAAATGGTAAAAACACCGGGGTCGGGTAATTTCTCCGTTACTGTATTGAGAACTACTACAGAACACTCTCCATTTAGGGGCACAGTCGAAAGTTCCTCCAACTTATCCTTTCTTTTAAGAAGGTCTTTCAAAAATTTGGCGTACTTAGGCATATGCTGGAGGACTTCTACGAACGGAAGGTTGACATTCAATTGACTAAACATATTAAGAAAATTCTCGTAATCTTTCATGTACCATTGATTCTTTAGACGAGCGGGATACGAGATATAGGCTAGGTCAATGGTGTGTGGTGATGGCCGGACTCCAACCGGCTTCTTCTCGGTGTTTTTCTTAACTTGCGGCTCTATGATTGGTGTTGTACTTTGTGACTTACCTGGTGCCTCTACCTCTATCTCCTCATCTATCAACTCATCATCCCTATCTTTCCTAATTTCTCAACTAACTACCTCCGGACCAAAAACCCTACCACTACGAGTGGAGATGGCTTTCAATTGAGCAGCCGGATTAGTTTGAGGGATACCCGAAAACTAACCTGGGGGCCTTTCTTCTAAACGACGAGCAATATCACCAACAGTCCTTTGAATATCGAGAATAGAAGATTGTTGATTCTTGAAGAGCAAATCGTGTTCGGCAAACTTTTTCTGTGTAACTTGATCTCTCTCCAAGATTAGCTTCATCATCTCTTCCAAACGCCTAATTCCACCGTTCGAATCCTGCACATTATTTTGAGCATTAGTACCATCGGTGTTATTATTATTATAATACTGACCTTGTCCAGGAGCATAAGAATTTTGAAACCCGGGTGGTGTACCCGACGGACGCCAATTAGCATTATTCAGATTCGGGTTCTTGTAGGTGTTCCAATTCTGACTGTTGTTGTTGTAATTATTGGGAAACCTATTCTGACCAGCAACAAAATCGACCTGTTGATTCATCACCGGGCACTCCAACGTACCATGTCCACCTCTACAAAAGTCACACCTATCCACCTTGGCCTTAAGCTTCTTAACTTCTCTAGTTAGTGATTCCAAAGCAGCAGCCACACTAGTATCCAGATTAACCTGGTGTACACCTCGAGCGGATGAGGATGTACTAGTGACGGGAGTGGAATTCCCGCAATGTGGCTCTTTGGCATAATCAAATTGAGCAAAGCTCTCAAACAACTCGTTACATTCGGTGACATTCTTCTTTGCCAGTAAACTTCCTCCCGCGGCCGTGTCGAACCGAACTTGGGTTTCGTAGTTCAACCCATTGTAAAATTTCTCCACTAGAGCCCATGGTGTAAGACCATTCTGTGAACAACAAGCTAGCATGTTCTAAAAACTCTCCCAAGCATGACAATATTTCTCCCCCGGTTCCATGTGAAAAGAATGAATTTGATCGCGAAGAACAACCGCTTTAGCAGGTGAGAAGTACTTCTTGATAAAAGTTGAACGCAATGCTTCCCAAGTCGTGAACGTGCCAGGTGGCTGAGTGTCAAGCCAAGTAGCTGCTTTACCTGCAAGTGAAAATGGAAACAGATGTAAGAAAATAGCATCTTCGGTAGCACCTTGTAAATTAAAAGTTTTAAGTACGTGGTAAAGTCGGTTAATGTGAGCCGGTGCATCCTCGTCATCACGCACATGAAACTGATTTGTTTGAACGATGTTTTTCATGACGTATGACGGAATTTTCCATGAGTTGGGATTGTTGATCTCGGGAACGACGATGCATGATTGGTTTCCGGTTAAGCCATCGAAGGCTTAAGCAGCAATTGTCCTATTGTCGGCCATTTGATCTTGATTTCTCGGACTTTCAGGCGGTGAACTGGGTGGTGAAGAATTTGGTGTAGAACCAGCTTCTGGCTGTTGTTGCTGTGCTGACGAGCTAGACATGGTTTTCAATGGAGAACATACAAGATCAGCCAGCGGTGGTCCTTGCGAACGAAGATGTGGCATAAACCTGAAGAACGCAAAAGACCAACTGAGTAGACTCGAAGACTTAAAAAAATAAACTAAAATAAACTAAAACTTAAATTAGACTCCTACGACTCAAACAAAAATAAAACAAATAGCACGTATGTATCAAATAAGTACAATTAACGCAAATAACGCAATTGCCAAGAGTCCCTGGCAACGGCGCCAAAATTTTGATGTGCTTAAAACAGTCAATTAAATATTAACTAAATTAACAAGTAATAAAAGCTAGACTTAAGACTCAACTACACAAAACACCAGCAATTGAACCAGTCAATTGTACTAAAGCTAAGTAAGTCCGGAATATCGAACCCACATGACTCTATAAATTACGTTAATTAACTAATTAGAATCGACTTACGACATGACTAAGTTTAAACTAAGAAAGCAAATAAACAAGTAAACTAGAATACAAGCAATTAAACACAAGATTGAAACCAACAAGAGAAGAATCTACTTAGGTAATAACCCCATGCATCAACAATCATCAAGCAATGGAAAAAAAAATGATTATGGAAACTTATTTCTAAACATATTCATCTAACAAACCCTAAGGACCCTTGACCGAATCAAACGAAATCCCAAAGAATGATTATTAGATTATTAAGCAATAAGTTATACTGATTTCCTCACAGTTATCAAATAGGGTTAATTAATAGTATCTTAGGCAAGCAATCTCACGAAACACTAAACCCTAGATAACTTGATAAGCTAAACACGACATCATGAACAAGGATCAACACAATAAGTAATAATACTGTCACTATCTATACTAGCATGCGATTGACCAAGACACATGAACAACTCCTCACCTTACAGCTATTGAAATTTAGTAGAACATTCAAAACCCTAACCAACTATCAACTAGCTTCTATGATCTAGTGGGCCCATTCAATCACAATAATCAAAACACCAAGTAATGATTAAACATAAACCCTAAATCTAAAGAACACAATTAAGAGATAAAAGATCTATGTGAAGCAATAGTTAATAATTAATCAAGCTAACAAATACTCATATGCATCATGAAAGCAAAATCAAGTCTTTTACTATTAATTTAACGAAACCATAATAAAAACATTAGTCCAAATCAAGAATCATGCATCAAACATGTTCATCAAACCTAGGTAGACATGAAGTCTAGCCTAGAATCATTACTGAAAACATTCCTAAACAAGTCTTAAAAACAAAGAGGAAAGACATGACAAATAATGAACAAGGAACGAAAGTTAGAGCAATAAAACCCTTTGCAATTGATCCTTGAACACTTGTACAAAAGCTCTATGATCCTCCTTCTTCCTAGCCTCCAAAACACCATCAATCATAGCTCAAGACCTTGGAAAATCGGCTGCCAAAGTACTTATCCCCGTCTAGGTTTACAATGAGATGCTTTTATAGTGCATAACGGGCTTGGATTGCCAAAATATGTTGACCAGAAGACCCTAGGCGCGCGCGACCCCCTTGGTCCTTGGGCTCTGCGCAGCGCGGCTTGCTTGGGTGGGAGCTCCGCAATTTTCTTGTTTAATTGTTTCTTAATTTGGTTAAACATCTTTCTTGAACTCCAAGCAACGTTTGAGAAACTTCTAAAACTTCTTTTCTTGGCTTACAAATCATCATCTACATGAAAACAAATCCAAACACTAAGTGGAGTAATCATGTAATCAATAACGAGCAAAACGAACTTAAACTTCACATGAAAAGATAGAGAGAATTAAGTTTAACATGCAAGACACCAAAAGATATAAAACACGTAAACATATAATAAACTTGACTCAAAACCTAAATTAATAAAAGATGAACTAAACATGAACTAAACCGAACTTGAAACATTAAAGAAACACAACTTTACAAGGGATTCGAGATGTATAAATAGATGTATATCATTGTTTTACTTTAATCGGAGGTTTAATCATTTTGGGGTTAATTTTCAAACTTTTTATAAAATATAAATACTTATATATAATATATAGGTGACCAAGATGAGAGATTCTAAACGGGTTATTCAATTATGTGAAGGTTACCATCTAAGATCAAGAATCCACTCCATTCTAATATTGATAATTAATATTTAAACATGTGATAAACTTTTCATAGCAATATATAATAGATAGCTCCTTAAACCTTAAGTGAGCATCTTTGGCACTAAGGAGATAACATGCGCATTTTAAAGTCCACCCTTTCCTAATGTCATGCCATCTCAATGATGTCAATTTAAGTTGGCAAGTAGTTTCGTAAAGTAGAATGATTAGGATTGGCTTCGATTTCTCAAATACCAATTCTAACAACTTCGGGTGGTTGTAGTTAACCCACACAACCTCCCCTTGGTTGATTTATGTAGGTTATAATTACACATTCCATTAACATATGATTTCTTTAACTAGCATGATATCCTAAGCAAAGCCATTTTCGGATTACCAAGACTTAGAGAAATACATCATAACTTATATCTCATCATTTCTAAGTACAATATAAGGATCCATGTTTCGATAATGTATCAAAGTATTTCTATCTTTCAAGAACATGAATCGATCATGAACGATTGCCAATAGAATTGACAACCACCAACATTGAATTAGTGATTTAAGATGATGAAACATTTCTCATCAAAAGATAATTGTAATATAAACATGTACTTTACTAGACTACACCACATGTTTTGTATAATTATCAAGTAAAACAAAGCTTCTTCATAGATTTTGGATGGTAAAAGGAGTTTAGTTCATAATGAGCATGATGATAAACATTAAGATGGATGATGATAACAGATACATGATTAAACTTGGAATGATCTAACCAAATGTAGATGAATCTTCCTTCTTAATGATGGTGATGATGGATGATGATGATGGTTGATGGTGATGACCTCCAAGCCTTCAAACTCTTCACTAAATCTTCTTTGTGAGTGTTAGTGTGTGTTTTTATAAGAGAAAACCGGATAGAATTCCTTTCAATGCACACTCTTCAAATGGCACAAGAGCCACTATTTATAGGCTGTATGGAGAGAGAAGCACGGCCCCGTGCTTTATTAAGCACGACCTCGTTTCTACGTGTCCCAGTTGCATGTTGTCAGATCGTACATGATGACTCACCACGACCCCGTGCTTCCTGAGGCACGGCCCCGTGTCTTTTTATGACATGTGCTAATTTCATTTTGTCGTTTCTGAAAGGTGACCACGGCCCCGTGGTTGAGAGGCACGGTCCTGTGCTTTTGTTCCTAGTTTTTTGTCTTTTCTTGTAGATTTTGTCTTTTCTGGTGTTCAGAAGCATGGGGGCGTGTTTCTTTGTTTTTCTTGTGTATTCATCTATTTTTCTCTGTCTTTTCGCTTGTTTCTTCGTTTGGGGCTTGGTTTCACCTGAAATTACATTTTATTATGATAAGTAGCCTTTTATGCTATGTTGTTTAATAGAAATTGTAGTTTTTAGAGATTATTTGATGCCAAAAAATGTATAATTTTATGTACATCAGTTTCCACATGCCCAAATATCAAAGAACTTGTATAATAACTTATAAATGATGAAACTTAAGTTTTACAACCAAAAAGTTAACAATAAAGTCTTTAAACGAAAGTTTGAATTCCGGTTCGGATCTTGGTTCGGGTTAAGACCGAGGTAAGATTCTACAAACCCATAACCATAGAACTTATAAAAATGTTTTTAGAGACTTAAATCTAACCTAAAGCATGTTTAAACAATTATTTAACAAAAACTAGTAAACAAAGTTCGGTTTACGGTCTATAGCTATTTACGGTCAAACATGGGCTAGACTCTTAGAACCCTTAACCATGGAACTTGTAAATATGAAAAACAAACTAAAATGAGTAGAAGTTAGACATGGTTAGTATCTATAAACAAGTTATATAAGTTATATATATATATATATATATATATATATATATATATATATATATATATATATATATATATATATATATATATATATATCAAGAACAAGAAGTCCTCCATTAAGCCTTGCCTTACGAGGCCTGAAACTTAACCAACCAAGGCCGGATAAGTAACTACCAAAGGTAACAAGGGTTGTATATTATATATATGTTGTGTCATATGCTTCAAGTGTTAATTTAGATTAAGATATACAAATAAAAATGAAGAACTAGCATAGTTTGACTTTGGAAGTCAAACTTGACATAAACTTGAAAATAACCTTGAATGATTCTTGAATTTGAGTGAGGGAAGAGTTTATGAGCAGGGATTTATGTGGGAAAGGGTTGGGTATTTATAGGACAAGCTTAAGTGGGTTAAACAAGAGGTTTATTGGTTGAAACTCGGATTTAATGGTCAATAAAACAAGTAAGGAGACCAAGAAAACATTTCTGTCTGCAGGTGTTCGCGCCACGCAACCTCAAGAGGCTCCCCCGTCGCGCGGCGCGACGGGGTGGCACTGATGGTATTTTTCAGACTTTTAAAAATGACATTTTTAGCCCCGGAAATTAGTTTTAAGTGATTTTAACGCGTTTTAAGGCCCGAAAAGGATGTTTTCAAGACCCAACAAGTGTAAAACAATATTGTAACATAAAAACCATCATTTTGATTATATCATAAGTTTTGATTTACAAAATGGGTCGGTTTACACGATAAACGAATCATAAAAGGAATACAACGAGTACAAACGGGACCCGATTTTGACGAATGTCACAGTATCCCCTACTTAAAGAAATTTCGTCATGAAATTAAGACAAAGACGATGAAGCAAACAAGTGTAGATACTTCTCTTTCATAGTGTCTTCTCGTTCCCAAGTGAATTCTGCGCCACGCCGTGATTCCCATCGAACTTTGACTAGCCAAATACGACTACGCTTGGTTTTCTTCTCATTGCGATCGATGATCTCAACGGGTCGCTCAACCATAAGCATCGACATGTACTTTGTCGAGGGGTATATGGAGATTACCCTCGGCTAAGCATTTTTTAAGATTTGAAACATGAAACGTCGGATGAACACCGACAAGTTCTTGCTGTAGTTCGAGTCGATAAGCTACTTTCCCAACACGCTCAAGAATTTTAAAAAAACCAAAAAAAACGAGGAGCTAGTTTACCCTTCTTTCCGAAACGGACTACCCCCTTCCAAGGAGATACTTTTAGAAGGACAAGATCTTCAACATTAAATTCGATCGGTTTTCGCCGTTTGTCGGCGTAACTCTTTTGACGACTTCTAGCGGCTAGGAGGTTCTTACGGATTTGATCAATGACGTCGGTGGCTTCTTGGACCATTTCGGGTCTCCTGATTTGAGCTTCACCGATTTCGTTCCAACTAATCGGGGAACGACATTTACGTCCGTAAAGAGCTTCAAAAGGAGCCATCTCGATGCTAGAATGATCACTGTTGTTATACGAAAACTCGATGAAAGGAATGTGAGAATCCCAATTCCCACCGAAATCAAGAACACACGCTCGTAGCATATCCTCGAGTGTTTGGATCGTACTTTCGGATTGACCGTCCGTTTGAGGATGATAAGCGGTGCTAAGATAGAGACGTGTTCCCAAGGTTACTTAAAAAAAAACGCCAAAAATGATAAGTAAAACGAGCATGCGATCGGAGATGATAGACAATGGTAAACCGTGTCGGCACAAAATTTCCCGAACATAGTTTTGAGCAAGCTGCTCGACAGAATATTTCTCGCGGATCGGAATGAAATGAGCAGACTTGGTTAAACGATCGATGATCACCTAAATGCTATCGTTACCTTTTTGGGTGTTGGGTAATTTAGTGATAAAGTCCATAGCAATGTCTTCCCATTTTCAAATGGGAATCGGTGGTTGCTCAAGTAGACCAAAAGGTCTTTGGTGTTCGGCTTTGACTTTTGAGCAAGTAAGGCATTTAGATACAAACAACGTTACATCCTTTTTCATACCCGGCCACCAAAAGGTAGCACGAAGATCGAAATACATCTTATCCGCGTCGGGATGAACGGTTAAGTATTTTTAAATATCATAGTGGTGTAATGTTCATTAGTGTTAATGTTAAGTATTTTAACATGTTTATGTTTGTTTGTCCATTAATGTTCATTAGTGTCCATTGGTATTTGTTTGACCATTAGTGTTCGGCTATCCATTAGTTTCCGTTAGCGTCCGTTTTCAATACTAACGAAAGGGCACAAACGAACACAGACAAACCCAGTTCCTTGATGAACGGACACACACACGAGTTTTTGTTCGGTAGGGTGTTTGTGAACTGTGCACTTGTCCGACATAAAACTTAGTGAACGAATACAGACAAGGTCTCGTTCGATTCGGTTCGTCCACAACGCTACTAACATTACATCATATATTCCAACATACCTCTGAAATAAATTTGTGGTTAAAAAATAATAGGCACCCAACCTCTTATAAGCACATGTCTTGCCTTTTGATCTACACCACATGGCAGGATACCCACATTCTCTGGTCTTTCACTTTCTTCACCTTCTCCACATTTTAATGTTTCAAATTGTTTATTTGTTAAAATAGCCTTTTGTATTAATAATAGAAATATATATGTTGGAGAAGTGACGTAACCAATGTACCCCACCATGGGTCTCACTAAAGTCAAGTTCAATACTTTTTGTAGATGGATTATAATCGGTCCACTATCTGTTTAGAAAATGAGAGAACCAGAAGTTATATTCGCGTGGCTCTTATTTAATGAAAAGATTAGCATCAACAGAACACACAAAAAAGTGGTTTAATTGTATAAGGAATGTATCTTCTATCTGTTATATATCGAAAGTTACATACGTATTCTAACTGTTCTAACAAAAGAAAATTACTCGTAGCACGTCTTACAAGTTCTAACAAAAGAAAATAACTAATGACACATGTCACTTGAATATTCATTCATAGTTTAAATTTCACGCTCAGATTATTCTTCTATTTTTCATACATATTCTAATAAAAGAAAATAACTAGGGATACATGTCACTTGAAGAATTATTTCTAGTCTAAATTTCCTGCTCAAACTATTCTTTTATTTTTAATAAAAACATGTTTATGTCAGTGTAATCAAAACATATCAATATATTATTTAATCAATAACTGCTTACCTAAATTATAAGTATTAAAAATATGCATGTATTTATGTTAATATAATCAAAATATTTATATCTTTAATTGAATCAAATTTACTTTTTTTATTATTTTTATTAATTTATTTTATATACATTTTTGATTTATATTCACTTTTGAGTATATGAGATTAATGTGGTAAAATTCAATAAAAAGATGTTTATATGTCTAGGATGATAAATGCATGAATAAATTATGAATGAAATCAATTTTATTCTCGCATATTCATTCACCCTCTATGGATCCGTGGCGTTTTCATCCATCTCTTTCGAAACTGCAATACAAAAACGTGATTTATTCATGTTTTTTTTATATATGATGTTTTTTATGTCATTAATAATGAAACACATTATAATCTTTTATAGAATTCACTATTCCATTAAGAAAATATAATTACAACTTATAAAATCAATAAGTGCATATTTATAGTGATTATGAATAAATTGCATGAGAATACACTATGTCTTCGTTCGAATATTTCATTTGAAAATATAATTTGAACTTATAAAACCATTAAATATTATAAAATATATGTTTTTTTAATTTAATCATTTAATTTCTGTAACCTAATTATATTTCTTTTAAACACCCCGTACATCACAGAGTGTCTAAATCTAGTAAATATATATACATAAAAACAGTAAAATCTTAGGGCTTTTAGTGCAGTATGAGTTGTTAAAACATGGTCCTAGTTTAACAATGATTAATTACAATATTACACGAAGAATCTTTCAAATCAAAACGCCAATCCATAAATAGAGTGTACAACACGCCTTTGGTGAAGACACTAGCATCCTGAGAGTTGGATAAATCGAACACGAAGAGCTCAAAGTTAACATACCTCAAACTTTTCTTCGACAAAATGAATATTGATTTCCATATGCTTTCTACTTTGATGTTGCATTGGGATGGTTGAGTGACACACGATATGCCAATGTAGACAGTAGTGGTTCGAACAAAGAAAAGCTCAAGAAATAGATATTGTAATGCTGTAAATTAAATATTAACCTATGAGATTAAATATACCTGGGAACATATGGGGCCACGGACATGGACTAGTGGATCGAGTCTGAGTATTAGAGCATCCACAATTGTGAATGAGTAAAAAAAACTAAACATTGTAAGAATAAATATATGGATATTTATATCTATGTATGTTACATGATCATTTGTATAATAATAGATCAAAATTAATTAATTATACCTTATTATATTAGCTAAGTAATTGTTGATGGACCAAATACCCTTTCTTGTTAATCAAGGGTTTCCCCTTAGGTGTATATAAATATATGGAGAGGCTAATTAACATCATACAACATAACCCTAAACCTGACTTAAAAATTTGTCACCCTCTCTCCCTCTATATTATTCGTTTTCTCAAGAACTCTAATCCCCATCACTAATATATATCCTAATGGGGAACTTGACAAAGTTGACTATCATGTCGTCTGAATCTTTCTCATCAGTTGTGACTTCTCTCTCTGCTGTGACATGTATGTTTTAGTTATAGGTTTATCATAATATTCATGTTTTCTCTTACATACATGAAAAACTGATCAACATGTGGTATCAAGAGCGATGTTGATTAATTAGTTTTTCATGTCTTCCATCAACTCAGGATCTAAACCGTAAGAAATGGACTAAAACCTTAAAAAACCCTAAGATAATTTTCGGTTTTTATGAATTCGTTTATATATATTGAAAACAGAATATTAATAAAACCTAACAATTTTTCGGTTTTAAAATTCGTATCTGATATTAACCTTAAGTTTTCGAAATATGATAAATTAATGATGTTCTTCATGTTCAACACAGTTTTCGAAAATCTTATATAATCTGGTTCAAGATTTGTATTGTTATAATGTTTTACTAAATTTTGATTAAAATTTATACCAAGATATTTCGATTTCTGGAAACTTAATAAAGGAATTATTTTGAAAATAATCAAATCTTGGATAAACAAATAATCTCTAAGAATTTAGATCAAACATTATCAAGTAACTGTTTATGAACTTATGGGTGTATGTGTTTACGGTTAAAATACTTTCTAGAAAACACTGAGTTTTCAAAATCACTTCAAACCAGAATACTCAAATTCCTGATATTATTATTTTTTTTGTGAACAGTACACTAAAATTTTCTCTGGGGCACCCCCCCGAACTTTGGGCGGGGGCGCGCTGTCCTTGCACCCCCAGCGAACTCACCAAGGAGTTCGATCCGCGCTAGTAGTTGTTTTGCTATTAACTAAATCAATGTTTTGTATATACTTGAAATATAAACATGCATATTAATTAAATTTTACAAAACATAGAAAAAGCTAACTTGAATAAATGATGATGTACACTTCTGCCCAAAGGTGATGTGCTACATATAACATATCATTCAGGTATAAATACAAGTTGTGTTAGTATAACTTAAACATGATTTAAATGTATCACTTCTGCCCCCAGGTGTATATCAAACAAAACTAATTCGTGCATAATTAAAATGGTTGTCTCACTTCTGTCTAAAGGTGATGTGTTACAATTATTTTGCACATATACTTAAATAAAATTTAATTCTGCCCAAAGGTGATTTATTTTTTATTTATGTAGATTTTTTTAATTATATTAGTCTATTATTTTGATTTTAATAATTAACATTTATTATCACAGCTTCATAATTTAAATGATTCTTATCTATGCATGCCTTAGTTAAGTTTCTCTAAGATAACTCTAAGTTTCTTCTAGGTTAGTATCTTAATATTCTCATATAAATTCCAATGACAGCTCCGATTGGTGGAATCACATCATTAACTAGAGATAACTTTGTTTCCTGGAAGGACTCTCTTATGCTTAATCTCGCCTTCCTGGATTTTGACTATGCTCTAACCGAGGATGAACCTCTAGCACTAACCGCTGAAAGCACTCATGCTCAGCACTTATTGTTCAAAAAATGGAAGAGATGCAATCGTATGTCTCCAACTCTTATAAAAACTCCATTAGCATGCCAATAAGAGGATCCATTCCAGACTCTGAAAATGCTAAAGCCTGTCTGGCTTCTATGGAGGAACAATTCAAAGGAACATCTAAGGCGCATGCTAGTACTCTTAGGGTCTGTTTGGTATGGGGTAATGGAATGAGTGAGGGTATGGAATGGATGAGGTAATGGAATGGATCATTACCATTCCAATTACATGTTTGGTTACCATGTGGGAATGACACGAATTATTAGTTTTTATTTTTTGGTAAGCTAGAAAAAGTCAAAATAAAACAATATGGTAGTGAGTGGCAGTGGGATGGTGGTGGTGGGCGGCGAGTAGTAATGGTGGTGGTAGGTGGCGGTGATAGTGGGCGGTGGTGGCAGTGGTAAGCAGGCAGGTGATTGTGGTAACGGCTGGGAGCGATGGTTGGTGGCGGCAGTGGTAGCGACTATAGTAGGTGGTGGTGGGTGGCGGCATCGGAGGCAGGTGGTGGTGGCGGAGGGCGACGGAGGCGGGTGTTGGTGGCGGCGGAGGCGGGTGGTGTTGGTGGGTGGTGGTGGTGGTGGGGGTGAGAGGGCAATTGGTAGTAGTGGTGGGATGGTGGTGGAGGTGATATAGTGTGAAAGAGGGATGTAATGAAAAAAAAACAAGGTGGTGGACGGAATGAATTTGGGGTGTTTTAGAGGGAATGGAATGGATCTGGTAATGGGTGATATCATTCCATTTGACCAACCAAGCACATTTTTTTTCATTCCATCAAAATGGTCCATTCCATTCCCGCTCTCATTCATGCATACCAAACGCAACCGTATTCTCAAGCTAGTGACTACTAAGTACGATGGAAGGAGTGGAATTCGTGGGCACATTATGATAATGAACGACATGGCCGATAAGCTGAAGGGATTAGACATGGAGATCAGTGATGGTTTTCTGGTTCACTTCATCATGACCTCTCTTTCAGCTGCCTATGAAGCTTTCAAGATCAATTACAACACCCGGAAGGACAAATGGACTATGAGTGAGCTGATTTCTATGTGCGTGCAAGAGAAAGAGCGTATGAAGATGGAAAAACTTGAAGTTGCTTACCTTGCCACCAGTTCCAAGAAGAGGAAGAACTCCACAAGAAAGGAGTTCGCTAAAGTTCAGAAGACTTATACAGGTGCTTCTTCCAGCTCTTAGAACTCCATTAGAAAGCCTTTCTGCAAGTTCTATAAGAAGTACATTCATAAGCAGAAGGACTGCCCAGACTTTAAGGAGTGCCTAGCTAAGAAAGGTAATGATCTCTTTATGATACTTGAGTCCTATATTTTAAGTGTTCCTGCTAATACATGGCGGTTTGATTCTGGTTCTATGGTTCATGTGGCCAATTCTACTTAGGGATTCCTTTCAATCCCGAAGCTGGAAATAAATCAAAGAACACTAAGACTGGGGAATGACAATGAACTTGAAGTCAAGGCTATGGGAACATTACAATTAATAATGAAAACTGGTTTATGTATTAAACTTTATGATACCTTATATGTTCCTGAGATTACTTGGAATCTTGTATCAGGACCAAAGTTAGACATGGACGGTTTTGATGTTTCTTATGGTCATGACAAACTTACTATTTCTTTAAATTCTCAAGTGTTTGGTTATGGCTTGTTGGATGGTGGTCTTTATAGATTAGAACTAGATGATAATTTTTATAAATCTTTGTTATCATATATAATATTAATGAACCACTCACAAAGATTAAAGAGAAATGAGACTTAGAGACTTCTTCTATGTTGTGGCATCAACGTTTAAGCCACATCTCACGAGACCGGTTAGCCCGACTCGTGAAGAATGAAGTCTTACCACATCTCGATTTCACCGATTTTGAAACATGTGTCAAATGCCTTAAAGGAAAAATGACATAAGCAAATAAGAAAGGCGCCACTAGGAGCTCTAATTTATTAGAACTCATTCATACTAATATTAGTGGTCCTTACCCCATTGTTGGCATAGCTGGACATATTTGATTTATCATTTTCATTAATGATTATTCTTGATATATGCTACTGTATCTCATTAAAGAAAAATATGAGTATGTTACAACTTTTAAATATTATAAAAGTGAAGTTGAAAATAAATTGGATCGTCAAATAAAAGTTGTCAGATCAGATAGAGGAGGTGAATATTATTGAAGACATACTGATGTGGGTCAGGCCCCTGGTCCATTTATGAGTTTTGTAAGGGCCATGGTATTGTGAACCAATATACCATGCCAGGTACTCCTCAGCAAAATGGTGTTGCTGAACAGAGAAATCGAACCCTTATGGATATGGTACGCAGTATGTTAGCCAACTCTAATTTACCTATATTTTTCTAGACTGAAGCCTTAATATCAGCCATTCATATACTCAATAGAGTTCCTTCTAAGTCTATCCCTAAAACTCCTTATGAACTTTGGACATGAAGGAAACCGAGCCTTAATTATATGAAAGTATGGGGCTGTATTGCTGAAGCAAAACTTTATAACCCTTTCCTAAAGAAACTTGACCCTAAAATTGTTTACCTGTTTCTTTATCGGGTATCCTAAAAATTCAAAGGTTATCGTTTCTATTATCCTTCCCAAGTCACTTGTATTGTAGAAACCAAGCGTGCTGTGTTCCTGGAGTATTATAAGATCAGTGGGAGCAGTACTAACCCTTATGTAAGGCCCCGTTACAGGTGCCTCACATTTACACGTTGGATTTACTCATTAACATAGTTCTAATAATCAGAGTTAATAAATACATTCGCGGAATATTAAACTTTCAATAAAACAAACATATTAATCCATAACTTGTCTTAATAAACATATTGTCTTTAAAACATAAACTACTAAACGTCTTGGGTCTTCCGATGCCAGCCTCTTATTAAGTGCCACGTGCTCCCCTCAAGCGAGCTGTCTCATCCTACTCACCTGCGTGCATACTAAAAGTCAACTACGCTGAGTGAGTTCTAGTTAATCAGGCCACATACAATACATTCACATACATATATACGTATCCGAAGACACGTATTTTCATCTTTCCTTACATACTTACATATCTACTTACATACATACTTCTATTCATACGTATACGTTTTAAAGAGCCTTTCGTCCTATAACCTTCGCCGATATTATTAGGGTCGGTTCCCTACATTCGCCAATATTATTAGGGTCGGTTCCCTACATTCGCCGATATTATTAGGGTCGGTTCCCTTGTTCTATCTACCTTTCGTACCTTTTTGTGCATTCATAATCATAACTTCCATACGTCCATACATCATCTATATGTCAATCATATCTTTATACTATCCCTTGACGGTACATGCAATATCCGAAGATCGTTCATACATCGTCAAGCATTCATTCATACATAATCATATGAGGCATACACATACCACTTAAGGTAAATGTATTAACTAATCACCTCGAGTATGCACACATCCCCGAAAACATAACAAGGAAAGGGGCTAGAAACTCACCTGGATCCTGTTGCGTTCGCCGTTAATTGTTATCCCCTTCTTTAGTTGAGCACGGCTAATTGTTATATATAGGTTTGTTAATGAACTGTATAATTAATTAAGTTGGTATTTTCCTAGATTGGGCTTGTTTGTTCAATTCATACAGATGGGTTATCTAATTAGTTTCGGCTACTATTCACTTTGGCTTTTGGGCCTAGTTGGGCCAGGCCCACATACCCCAACACTTCCCAAGTGGCCGAGAACCCATGGCAGAGGAACCATGTGTTGACCTAGAACATTGTTCCACTGAGAACTCAGTGGCCGAAAACTAATGGCCGAGAACTCTCGTTTTGACCGAGAACCCTAGTCACCGAGAATTATCTTTGGCCGAGAATTCTCGTTGACCAAGAACTCGTATTGACCGAGTTCTCGTGTTGACCGAGAACCCAGACGGAGGCTCAGGTCACCGAGACCGCTGGCCTGATGCTTTCAGCTCAGTTTCCTATCCTTAAATCCATTTTATAACGGCTAACGGTCTACGATTATACTTTCAACCATCTATAACCCATCCTCCTTAACCGTTTTCCCTCGTTATCAGCCCATTAACCCCACTGCTTCAAGATCTAACCTGTTCTAGTCATAAAGTTTAAACCTTTATAGTGTTAAAACGTTCTAGCTAGATTTAGGGTCTCCTTTAAGAACCGTATATAGTCATGAGTTCATTAAGTCCATTCCAATCATCAAGTTTGCATTTTTATGAATCATCTAGATCCTATCTACTCTAGGTTTGGGTTTCATGATTATTCGTTAATAAAAACGTAACCTTTAAGATCAATAATATACCTTTATGATGTTCCTAGGTTACGGCTTGACTTGTTTGTCAATCTTTATCTTGTATCAAGCTTGTGTATCAAGATCTATCAGGATTTAGCTTGGTTTGACCTTGGATTCTTGTTCTTTTTTGCGGCCGTAATAGGGGGGGGGGGTATGTGTGTGTGTGTTTTATGGTGTTTTTGGGAGAATAAGATGGATAAGATGGATGGAAATGTAAAGATTTAGGGTTTAAGGGGTATTTATACTCCCTTAAGCCCATGGACCTAAGGCCCATCTTTCCTTTTTAGTCCATGATTAATCCATCTAATTAGCCTACTTATCTTTCCTTCATTATTATTATTTTATTTACTAACTCAAGTAAACTTTTCCGCTATAAGAAATAATATATAAAATATTATTATTCGAAATTTTGGGATGTTACACCTTATGAAGAATTGCAAGAAATACAAGATGCAGGGGGAGACTCATCGATTATTGTAACTCTGTTTATTCCTCTTTTACCCAATGCAATTGAACCTATTTCATGAGCTTCTCCACACTCAGAACCCGTTATAACAGAAAATGAAGGCACATCAAACACTCACAACCAAGACAATGCTGAACCCGCTAATCAACTCAGAAGGTCATCCAGGTGCAAAAGACCTACTAATTTTGATGATTATGTCATCTATCTGACTGAAGCTGATTCCAGAAAGCTTAATGATCTTATCTCTTATAATGAAGCCATAAGGAATAATCAGTCTTCTGAATGGAATAAAAAGATTATTAATGAGCTTGACTCAATGAGGAAAAATTACGTTTGGGATTTGGTAGAATTTCCCAACGGTGTCAAATTCGTAGGATGTAAATGGGTGTTCAAAACAAAACTTGATCCAAATGGGAATGTTGAATGCTAAAAAGCGAGATTGGTTGCAAAGGGCTAGACTCATAAAGAGGGAATTGACTATCAAGAGATGTTTTCACCTATCTCTCGAAAAGATTCACTAAGGATCGTTATGGCCCTAGTAGGTCATTTTGATTTAGAGCTGCATCAGATGGATGTGAAAACCGCTTTCCTTAAGAACAATTTAGACGAAAAGGTGTACATGAAGCAGCTTGAAGGTTTTAAACCTGAAGGCTAAGAGCATCTAGTCGGTAAGCTAAAGAAGTTATAATATGGGTTGAAACAAGCATCACGTCAATTGTACCTAGATTTTGATGAAGTCCTGAAGAAATAAGGTTTTGCAAAGAATCAAGTGGATCAATGCACCTACCTCAAGATGAGTGGGGAGTAAGTTTACCATACTTTTCCTTTATGTAGATGATATTTTATTGGCAAGTAATAGCTTAGACATATTGCATGAGTCGAAGCGATTACTCTCGCATAACTTCGACATGAAGGATCTCAGAGATGCTTCTTATGTTATTGGCATCGAAATTCACCAAATAGACACAAAGGTATCTTAAAAATTATCTCAAAGGGCCTACATTGATCGTGTCGTTGTTACAAAATGCAACATTGTAATCAAACTGCAGCTCCAGTAGTTAAAGTAGACGTTTACGGGGCATTCCAATGTCTGAAAGTAGAGGATGAAAAGGATCAAATGAGATGGATACCTTACATTAGTAGTCGGGAGCCTTATGTATGCACAAGTTTGTACTTGTAACATCATGAAAATTTCGAGTATAAAGTACCAAGTTCCAAAAGATGAAGGACCAAAATGACAAAATTCTAAAATCGAGGGCTTAAAATGGAAAATCTGATTTTTTGTCCCATAGCGATACGCGACGGGACAAGGGACAATACCAACGCGTATCGCGAAGGGCTTAGTCAAAAATTCTAGAAGACTGGTCAATGGCGATACGCGATCGCCAAAGAACCTACGTCATCGCGTATCGCGATGACGTGGTCTGACAGGCCAAGACACATGTCGCCACGTGTCTGCCGGTGGCACATGGTATTGCCACGTGGCACGGTGTCCGCCACGTGGCAAAACGCCTGCCATGTGTCGCCACGTGGCAAAGCTAGTGGTGACTGGGCACGGCTACGTCGTGATACGCGACAGGCTCGCCGAAGGGGCCATCGCGTATCGCGATGGGCTCCCTGGTTTGCCTATAAATAGCAAGCTACGGGTTCAACCATTTCTCACACAAAATTTGCATAACTCTCTCTCTCTCTCTAAAATCTCTCTAAAACCCTTGGGAAGCGTGCCCTCGATCATTTCCTAAAATGTGCTTATATTCCTCGATTTTCGTGTCGGTTTCCTCGAAGTACATGCCACATACCAACGACGTTCCAACGAAGAAGGTGTTGCCATCCCGACGTCCCGACGACCCGCCTCGTAAAGCGTGCCGACGTGTGGAGAAGTGTTGGTGTGTATCGTTTTTCGTGCCAAGGGAAAGAGTTTCGAAGGAAAGGTGTTTGATCAAGAAGAAAAAGAAGGAGAAGCGGCATTGGAGAGCCGCTCGAGTGTGTAGGGTTTCATAAGTCGACAAAGGTAGGCATTATCACACCCACACTTAGGGCCTAGGCGTGTGACCAATAGTTGGTACCTGTTTTGTAAATATATCAGAGTTTTAACGGAAGTCTTTAGTTTATAAAAAAAATATTAATTTATATTTTGTACCATTAGTTTATTCATAAAATCTTTATTTGTAACAATAATAATATTTGATTTATTAGAAAGCTTTTCGAATAATAAATATTCGAGAGTTTGATTTGTAAACCTCGTTTGATTAATAAAACTTGTTAAATATTGTTTGCAATATTTTAATAATTTTAAAACTAAGTCATCTCTACCTTGCGAGCTCTATCTCCTTGAATGGCTCTAACTCCTTGCTACCTGCACTAACTTTTATTTCCTATAGTCATGGGGGAAAAATACGTCAGCGATATGCTGGTGAATCGTTGACTCTAAAAACATTTTTATAAATCTTTCTTTGACTGACAAGATAGTTTTCATGAAACAATCTCAGCAGAAACGTCTATTATTTCTGGGATTGTGCCACTGCCATACACACACAATTACGGTTCTTTGGGAATTGACACCCTTTGGAGAACTTTTATTATGACCTCTAGTCTGCGGCCACGTAGCCTTGATTGATAGACTAGATTGATTATGTTTGGATCCAGAAACATGTGTACTCGGTCTGAGTTGTTTTTATTTTCTATCTTGTATTTTAATAGGGATCACGTAATCCCATAAATCTTTATTTGACTGTCTTTGTTTAAGATAAACAACCCGTTTATCTTGACTGATTGAAAAAGGTTTAACGTATTCACCTGTGACTATATGTTCTGAATGATGTGGTGATCTCGTTTGAAAACCTTTGTGAATGAATGATTGATTGATTGATTGATTGATTGACCTATAATAAAAATGGGTTTATGTAAATACCTGGATCGTCTCTTAATCCGGCTATAGACCTTTAGTCTAGTTTGATAACTTAAACCTTGATTGATCTTTTGTTTGAATGAAATATTTTTGATCTGAAATCTTTCTCTATATTTGCTAACCATGTGCTACGTTTCTTCTTCAAGAAGAAATGTCTATGATATGTTTCTTCTTCAAGAAGAAACGTCAATTTTTTCTATCCTTTGTTAATATCTTATATTTCTTAAAAATGAAGAAATAATGTATTAACTATATCCTTTAAAAATTCTATATTTCTTAAAGAAACATTATTTTAATTTATTCATTATATTTATAATTCTTTGATCAAGGTCTAGGCTATACCCCTAACTAGGGTCTAAGCCTTTGGAATAATAATAATATTTTATTTGGGCAGAACCCTTACCTTGATTAGCTTATTATTTTCAAGATTCTCGGGCAGCACTTCGATGCTTGCACGTACTTTGAGAATCTTGATCAACAACTTCTCGGCATGCAAATCGAGGCAACGTTCGAGGGTTGTCGGGTCATGCACGTACTTCGAGGCAGAATGTCGGGTCGTCTCGGGTCGGCACGGTTTACGAGGTCGTCACGCATTACGAGGTCGGCACGCAAAACGAGGTGTGCCTATTGTCGGGATTGTCTGTACGAACTTCGAGGTGTCGTCGGTATATGGTGCGGATTACGAGGTTATAATTTGCAGGTCAGTGGCACGGAAAACGAGGTAAAAAGAGAAAGTTTTTAGAGAGAGAGATGGTGAGTATGGAATGAGCCATGAAGGCTCTTATTTATAGCTGAAAATCAGTCCCATCGCGGTATGTGATGGAACCTTTTTTTTTGTCATCGTGTACCACGATGACACGCGTTACTCAGAGAGTGCCACGTGGCGGTCACGTGTCACCGTCTTAGCCACCCTCTGTCACGTGTTGACACGTGTCCTGCCACGTGTCGTGTCGTATGCCACGTGTCACCTCCAGGTGACACGTGTTGATGTGTCATCAAGGACCATCGCGTATCGCGATGGGTCAATAAATCAAGATTTTTATTTTTATTTTTACTTTTAAACCCCTTTAGTTTTACTAACTTGTTATTTTTGGATTGAAATTTTGGGGATGTTACAGGCATAATGCTCAAATAAAATAATGATAAAATATTATAAAGGCTTAAAACCGTAAGTCGAGGATATACTCGATACCTCGAAAAATTAAAGATAACAAACAAAAGAAAAGAAAGTATTATGTGTGTGTGTCTATATATATATATATATATATATATATATCGATGTGATTATATTATATGATTCTTTGTTATAGAATGTTATTTAAGTAATAATAACTATTCTTAAATAATAAAGAAAAGAAAAGAATACGTTTCTTAAAGAAGAAGAAACGTAGGGTTTAAAGAAATAAACTAAAGGTTTATATTATAAAAGAATATAAGTTAAAAGAAAGACCTTTAATTTATAAAAGAAAAGAATACTTTTTAACTAAAGGTTTTAAAGTAAAGAAAAAGAGATTTGAACTAAAAGTTCACAAAAGAAAATATAATCTAGGTAAAGATTATAAAAAGACTAAAGGTCTTAAGCCGGATTGTATATCTGACTAACAAAAGGTTATACGCATACTATAGGTGCGAGATAGAAACGGGAAGACCCTCAGACGGTGTATTGAAGCCGATCCAAATCAAAATAGTGAATACGCCCCAAACTTTACAAACTTGTTTTAAAACGAGTCAAATGTGTTAAATGAAAAGGTTTACATGAGACTACGTGTCTCTAAAACATTTATAAACAAAGGTATAAGCACTAGCCCTCAGGCTATCGTGTACGTTTGTCTGGATCCTTACATATGTGGTGGGCACACTACACCTGGTCACAATTACGCTGTCCTGCGGGAATCATGACCTTGTGTATACGAATAGGTACTTAACTAAGTCGAACGATTCGGTGTTTTCTAGGGTATTTAGTGTAGAGACTTGAGTTTATAATTGTGTTGTTTTAAAACATGGTTATTCCTAAGCCACGATGGGCCGAGACCTACGTAGTCTCGAGGGGTAATCAAGAAAAAGAAATTATTTTAGCGTCAACATATTCACCAGCATGTGTTGCTGACGTATTTTCTAAACATTTTGCAAGTGATCAAAGTTAGAGCTTGGGATGACGAATTGCTCAAGATATCCGATGGCTCGGATCTTTTTGTTAAACTTAATATGAAATGAATGGTGGTTTTGTAATTAAAAACAAGTAACCTTAAAACACTAAACGAGAACTTTTAATCCCGTCTTTTGTGAATGTAAATATTATATTTTAAATCCACATGTTTTCAAAGACATCCGCTTTAATACGTAACTCTGATATATTTACAAATGTGGTACCAACTGTTGGTCATGCGCCCAGCCCTAAGATGGGAGTGTGACAGTACTTGCCCAGATATTGCTTATATTTCTGAAATGTTAGGTCGTTATCAGACTAATCCTGGCCTTGAACACTCGAAAACAGCTAAGAAGGTTCTTCAATATCTTCAAAGGACGAAAGACTACAAACTGACTTATAGAAGAACTGATAATTTTGAAGTGGTAGGTTATCCGATTCTGACGTTGCTAAATGCAAAGATGACAAAAAGTCCACTTCAGGGTATATCTTTAAGTTAGCAGTGGGGGGCATCTCATGGAGTAGTCTACAGTTAACGACAACTTCCACTATGATGGCAGAATATATAGCGGTTTATAGTGCTACATGTTATTGAATGTTGCTTAAAAATATGATCTCTGGACTCAAATTAGTCAATTCCATTTCTAGACCATTGCAGCTTTTTTGTGATAATTCAACTGCCGCTAGTTTCTCGAACATGTAAAGCCATGTTCCCGGTGCTCTACATTGACGTTGGATTTACTCATAAACACAGTTTTAAATATCAGAGTTAAATTAAACTTTCGCGAAATAAATAAAATTCAATAATTCGTTACAAAACATTCAAACTTGTCTTTAAAGACATAACATAAAAATATCTTATTTAAACATCATGACAAATCTTCAGATGCCAGCTTCCTCAAATAATATTAAAATACAAATTTATTTATAAACACGTTAGTTATTAAGAGTTCCTTAGAGTTCTTAAATAATTCAAGACATCTGTAATGATACTTATTATATATATATATATATATATATATATATATATATATTTCTTAAACATCATAGCTAACCCAAACAGTGTAAATCTTACAAACTGTCAAATTAATGTTGTTTCAATAGTCAATATAAAAATAACTAACTATTACTCTTTCATGGAAAACATTTAATGAAAGTTTCAATATTTAGTACCATGTACTATGATTTTGATTTACACATGCCCTAACGTTTCGACTATCGGTCAAGGGATATGGACACAGCAAGTAAAGATCAAGCGTCAATGAGCAAGTGGTCAATTACAGCGGTTGGATATTCAAATATTCAGATAGGAAGAGAACTCAATGGACATTGGAACACCTTGAAAATTTCATAAGTTAATGGATTAGCTAGTAATTTAGCTAAAGATACATGGAAGTGAAACGTCTCCTATTACTCATCACCATGAAATGACACATGCCCCCATGTAATGACACATGTCAACACCAAATAGCACGACTCATCGCAAGAACGACTCATTTACATGGTGGCGAGCGACGGTTCGACCTGGGGTATGAATGAATGGCTATAAATAGTGACCACTTGCATCTCATTTGTGGCCTCCAAAACACCAAACCACTCCCATTTTCTCGAATATTGTTCCATCGAGTTGGAGCCCCGATGTGTAACATCCCAAATTTCGTTTAATATTTTAAAGGAATTGGATTTAATTAAATTATAAAAGATAAATGTAATTATACAAAGTAAGAGGGGAATAAATGTCATTAGATGGAAAGTTAAACATGAAACTCTACTTTCTTCCTATAAATATAACCACCATCTCATTCATAACCATCCTTGCCTCTACACCTCAAGACAACACACACTTCTCCAATTCCTGTTTTTGAGAAAATAGCCCAAAAAGACACGACGATTCCCGAAGATCTAACCGTCAGATCGGTCTTAATTTTTAACTGAGTGTTCATGGAATATAATTGAATAATTCCACTGATCAGATCTTCTATCAGAGGTCGGGAAGTCCGGTTTTTAGCAACAAAACCGTATCAACAAATAATGGAGTTTTACGGCTTTACATGAAAATTGGTAGGATAATAGAATGGGCCATGATTATTGATAAAGTAATGAACTTGATAGTAAACGGGTTAGCTGGTTCGTTCCGGGTAAGACGAGTAGTGTTCGGTTTGTGAAAAGGACGGGTAAACGAAGTCGGTTTTGCATGAAACATGGTAGAAATCGTTTATCTCAGCTGACACAACATATTAGAACCCAACACCGCTGCCCCGGGATGCCTAATGATCCGTTTGAATCTAGATCTAGCTTTATTCAGGTGTTTAATCATCCAAAAACGAGCTTAAGGGCCACCTTAGCTCAGATCTGGACACCCTGAAGCTACCTAGGTCATAAACGATCAAACGCCGATCAACCATGGTGGTTAACGGCGGCTGACGGGACCAGAATCAAAGAAAACCCTTAAAACGCGTAATTAGATAGCTGAACTGAACTTACGGCCGTATAAGTTTAAGCAACAAATAAGTATAAGCAGTCCGTATAAGTAGACATAAAACGTATATGTATATGGCGTATCTGCATATATAATGCCGTGTATGTATGCCCGTATATGTATGTAGCGTGTATGTATGCACGTAAGCCGTATTTGTATAAGAAAAACGTATATGTATGCAGCGTGTAAGTATCTAATGCGCTTGAAGGACTTATGCGTTGGAACGACTTATACGCTGGACAATAACTTATACGCCAATAAGGTTTTATACGTTAAAAATGTTTTTCTTGATAAACGAAAGATAAACGACGTATACGTACCGTATACATACGTATACAATAGAAATGACATATGAACTAAAGGTAAGTAATTAATAAGGATAGGTAACGTTTAAAAGGAATCGCTTACATGTGATTTTCTAGCCCCATTTCCTTGTTATGTTTTCGGGTTGTGTGCATACTTGATGTGATTAGGTAATACACTGAGCTTAAGTGGTAAGTGTATGATATGTGATTGTTTATGAATGATGTATGAATGATATATGAATGATATAAAAAAGATTAAGAGCATGTATGAAAGTATATGAATATAAATATTAAGAAAGTAATGTATGGTTTTATTGTAAGAGGGTGGTAGACCCTAATAATGTCTGTGAAAGGAGGGTGACAGACCCTAATAATATCTGTGAAAGAGGGCGGCAGACCGTAAAAATATTTGTGAATGAGGGTGACAGACCCTAATAATATTTGGAAGGTTATAGGGTGAAAGGCTCTTTAAAATGTAGATATAATTATGTATGTGTAATTAAGCTAAAACAAGAAAGTATGAAAGAATGAAAGTATGAAGATATGAAAGAATGCAAGTATGAAAGTGTAGATGTACGTATGTATGCATGCATGTATGTATGTATGCATGCATGCATGCATGTATGTATGTATGTATGAAAGAAATATAAGCAGGTGAAGTAAGTAATATGTATCTCTGGATATGTATAAGTAAGTATGTGAATGTGATGTATGTTGTCTGATTAACTAGAACTCACCAGTGTAGCTGACTTTTAGTATGCACGCAGGCAAATAGGACGAATGAGCTGGCTTGAGGGGGGACATATGGCATGGACTGAGCTGACTGGCATCTAGTGAAGAAAAATTTGTGAAGTTTTATGTTAAGATAATTTGAAAGTTAAACGTTATAATTTTAATATTTTGTAATTAATGTTTGATATTTTTATATTTCGCGAAAAGTTATTTACTCTGATATTTAGAACCGTGTTTATAAGTAAATCCAACGCTAAAGTAGGGCACCGGGACCGGGGCCTTACACGATGCCACTCCGGAGTTTCAAAATTTCATACCCCGACACTCTACTTATAGTCGAAGTACTGCTCATTCATCCTTAACCATTATAGACTAATGTTTAAGAATTATTTATGCATGTGTATAGCCAACTTATGAGACATTCCGGGTTTCGGGCGTTCCAAGTTAAAAGCTTGAAATTTAATGAATGGTACATATCCCCCCACTTATGGAAATTTGGCCCCGAAACAAAATAGTGGCGTCACGTCAGATTGAAATAGATGCGGGTATTTAAATTATCTAGAGCTACTTCATGGTTCGGTTTTTAGTGGTTATGTGTAAAATTTTCATCTTATACAATATTCTCTTAAGGTTTTATCGCAATTGTCAGTTTCATCCAAATAGATAAAAGGACAGAGTTACAGGCAAACTCACTGTTGTTCTTACGAAAAAGTTGAAAAACAGTAAAACACTATAGTTTGTCATAATAAACAGTTCCATTGCAAATTCTAGAAACATAAATTCAACCAAAAGCTTTTCAACTTCACATTTTGTCAAACTCGTTTGTAATATATTTTCCATTATAGCATCTACAGTTATATGTTGTGCATGTGAACCATTTAGAAAGTGGAAGAAGATTCTCAAAACGAAATAACATGACACCTAAAAGCAAGTGATGGATATATACGAGCATGAGATGGTGGTGTGCTCGAGACTCGTCCACATGATCATAGATATATGCCTTCTTTGGACCACCAGTCGGGCCATATTACGTTCGGACCACAACTACATGCCTTCTTTTCCACCAAAGCTAGCGTTATTATACATTGATGAGTCATAGGCACATACTAAGTCATACTGACAAGGGTCTTATTGCTGTTTCTGACAGTGTTTAAACCAATGATTACTTCAATGTTCTTAAAGCCAGCCGGTTCGTCGCATGAAACTGACATCCGTTGGAATTTTTTTAGTGAAAAATAGGTTTTATTTGGCTTTGGTTATCCACACACCCTTTGACCTATTCACACACCCTTAGAAACCATACGATCGTATAGCTCCTATACGATCGTATAAGAATGCAGCTTTTGTCAGATTTTCGCAGGTTTTGTCTGCTGTCCAGGCTTTCCATACGATAGTATGGATACTATACGATCGTATAACTTTTTTTTTTTAACAAATCTGCAACTTGTGAGTTTTGAGTTTTAACAAAGGGTATAGCATGTGTTATTCGGAAATGTTGGTATAACTATTTTAGGAAATTATAACTATTTTAAGAAATTATAACCTTAAAAGGCTTAAACTTTTGTAAAGATAACTAGTTGTTTGTCCTCTTCGTTCGGTGCGAGACCCGTATATTAAAACCGGTAGAATATTATATCACGTCCGAAATATTGTGTCGTATCAAATAATAAACTGAATAATATATCACGTCGGAATATTGTATCATGTCGTTGCGTAAAACGAGGGTAATACGTACGGGATATTATATATCATATATTATGCAGAATTCATGTTCAAGTATATCACGTTTGGTTTTAACATGCACGACTATCTTAATCAAATTCGGTTTATGTTTTTTTGTTTCCATACGATCGTATGGGAGTCGTATGACTCCCAGTCAGATTCCGTACACTGCGCATGCAGATGTACTTTTGTCCCATACAATCGTATAGGTCCTATACGATCGTATATAGGGTGTGTGAGTTTCTAGAAGGGGTGTATGAATAACATGACCCTTTTTTTTCATCAACTCCTGACACAAATAATTGCATTTATATAATAGTTATATAGTAACTATGTATGGGTGTGTGTTCTTTTATGTGAGGGCCTCATAACGAACCAAACTATCAAAATCAGAGCTAAGATGAATGAGATAATATTGATGCTCGAAATTTAGTGGTTCAATTGAATAATGTGGAACTTAGGTGATTCTAATAGAAATTTGTTTCACATGTTAAATTCTAAAAAATATTTTGTTATAAAACACATGAGTGTTCTTTTATTATTATGTCTTCTTAATAAATCAATATGCATGGGAGGCTTTTTATTTTTTCCATGAATGGCTTCAACTGAATGCCGAAGAACTCCGAAAGGTTTACCACCTGCATACAACCCCTCTTACCCGAGTTTAAATACTAAAACAGTGGTGTTCTCATATATTAGTGATATATACTTGTTGTAATCGAACCGGGACCGCATGATTTTCCCACAAAAAATCTTGCCAAATACATGGTTCGAACCCTGGTACGTCCTCCCTTGCTTTACAGCTAACCAAGCCGGCATTTATCAACTGAGCTATTGAAAAATTCTATTTTAACTCATAAATTGACACTAAACATGTGTCATGAATAAAAATGGTGGTTTTTATTTTGTATCATAAACCGATTACCGGCCAGTCATTAATTCATGGGACTTTCGTTTTAATCCGCAAAATTGACATTATTATGGAGTTTTGGCATTAGCATTATAAATAACCTTTTGATTCATTTTCAAGACATAGGAAAAAAATATAGAAACACAAAACGGGCTAGATCTATATGATTTAGAGATGAGATTCTCTAATTTCACCATCATCCCAATTTTTTTTCACCTAAACTCAAGAACACCATTTTACCATGAAAAAACCTCAAGCGCGAAAGCTCTCACGAAAGTACATACTGCTTCTGTATTGTATACTTAGAGACAAACTGACACTTTAATTGAAACAATCTATTTTAAGGGACCCGTATTAAAAATGAAGCCTCAGCTACAACCATCAACATTTTGCTTTCTTATTGCTGTAGTCAAGAATCTTAGTCGAAAAGACGGAAACCATGTGTGATGAAGACGCATTACGTGAATACTACATGACTACTCATTCTAGTACCTGATGTGTGGGTAATAATATGTGTATTAAGTGTGTAAATTCGTATGTTTTGATTAGTTATATATTGTGAACACGATTACTTTGAGTGCGTTTGTGGTTACAAGTGTGCGGAGCTTAAAGAAGCTAATTTTGAGCATTCATGATGGAGTGAAAATGAAAGTAATGATATATGAGATTACAAAGAATTGAAATACGAAGACGTAGCCGTAAACGAGGAGGAAAACGGAGTTGAAACGAAGATTTTATGAAGAAAACGGTAGTTGGTCACGTCAAACCGTAAAGTAGAGTTCACAGACTGTAGCTTACGGTCTGACTGTAAGCTACGGTGGCCAGACCGTAGCTTACGATCTGGTCTGACCGAAAAAGGGATTTTGGTGATTTTCTTCTATATTTAAAGCCATAAAAACCTAAAGTCGAAGCTATTCAATCATAATCAATTTTGGGACTTCTTGGAGGCCATCTTACACCATCCTAACACCTACAAATCACCATAATCATCCATGGTCTCATCATTTCAATCAAGAATCAAGATCTTCAAGATGCATATGCTAGGCTAAATCTTCTGTGACCATCTCGGGGCGTAGGGTTGTGTTTGTGGTTAGACTTTTTGGTATTTTGAACCTTAGTATTGGATTTGGATTTGGTTAATCATTTGGTTAGTTGAATATTTACATTTGTTTATGCATTTAACAGTTTTTTTGTAATTGAATGTTTTGTGTTTTTATCAGTTTATTGATTTGTGGTCATCAACTTTTAGGATTAAGTTCTTTGAGTCATTAGCCCGTTTATCATCAACCGTTAAATCACTTACATTTATCAAACCCTAAAACTGGTAATCAATTAGATTATTATTCAGCTGTGCCAATTGTTCGGATTAAGTTTTGACAATCAGCAGAGCCAAATATTTAGTCTTTTGCTTATTAATTCAAACAAAGAGATTTCTAAATAGGTTTAACTACTTGTCCAACTTGCTTCACAACCTGAAACCTGGAGATTGGTTATTTCCTCATAATCGTTTACAAATCAAAGTAACATTGTTTTTGCTTAACAAATCTTTCAAACCGCTTGACCTCCTCTGTCCACTTAGTTTAATATTTTATAAATTATGAACTTGATTAGCACTTTCCACTGATTCCCTGTGGATTCGACACCTTACTTGCCCGCTAGTAAAGGTAATTTATAAATGTTTTTGATTGACCTTTCGACATCGATCAAAATGGCGCCCTTGCCGGGGACTCAATGCGCAAAGTGCTAGTTTAGTGTTTTGTTTACTTTTAGTTTTACTTTATTTTTGCCAGTTTTACACTTGGTATTTGTGTGTCTTATGCGTGTAGGTAACTTAGGATGACATGGAGTTGGGTCTATGACCCTCATGAAGGATATAAAGTCGTGGAGGACGATGACTCGTACCATACACATTCATATCATGGTCCACCTTCAGCAAACTCTCAAGGCTTCTACGAGTCAGATAACCAAAGGAACTTCAACCAGCAGGGTCGCAACATGCGTTATCAATCTGAGAAGAGAATTAATGGTTACCAGTTTGAGGATAATTCAGAGTATGATAGTGATGGGTCCGATATGTCAACTTTTGTAAGTTATCCGTCATTATTATAATCATGGTGGTACATATCAAAGAAATTATCAGCAAGATCAAGAAGATTCCTCGGGTAACAAAAAAGTGTCTTGGAAAGACATTATGGATTTTCTGAAAGAGATGAAGAGAGAGCAAGAAGCTCACAATCAGGCTTTAAATCAGAGGTTAGAACTCCAGGAAACGTTTAATACTGTTCAAGATAAACTAGTGAGTCAACTATTAGAAGAAGTGGCTCAAATTGAACGAGAACAAGAAAAGTTGGCTAGTGGTGCCATGGTTGATGAGGAAGTGATAGAAGAGGATCTTGATCATCAGAGAATGAAGTTGAGGATGTGGTTGTGGAGACAAATACCACACCAATTCCTCCGGTTACCGAAGAGCCATCGAATGCAACAGTTATAGTTGCTGATGATGAAGTTGAAGGAGATGATCCAGACTTGTTGGAGCATAGAATTGAATACCTAGACCCGGATGAAGAGATATTAGTAGAAGAAGCAGAGACTAAGATAGTTTCAGATTATCCCGATAATCCTCCGTTACACATTATTCATATTGATAAAGTCGGGGATGATGATTTGAACTCGAATAAAAAGAAGGTGAAAGGGAAGAATAGTGTGAAAAATAGTAAGAAGTTGGGTCATGTGGGTTCTACAGACATGTTAACCATGAGGAAGAATGTATGGGCACAACACCTCAACTACCGAGCATACACGGGGAATTCGGTGGAAAAATGTTCAGTTCGCCCACGACAAAATCCTAGTGTTTTAATCTCAAGAAAGAGGGTGCGGGCTCGATGTGTGAACTACCGGGCATATGTGGGAAACGTTAAGGTAAATGTGCATTCACATCGGCATGCGTTTGTTCATTAGACTTGATGAACGTGAAAGAGGAAACAAAGTTGAGGAAACCTAACTACCGAGCTTATATGGGAAAGTCGGTAGGCAAATGTTCCATTAGACCACCATAACCGCTAAATCAGGTAATGGTCCGACTGAAGACTTAACAAAAACTTAGCGCTGACCGGGAGGCAACCCGACCTTTTTGTTTTGTTTTCTTTATTTTTTGTTTTCTTTTTGCGTGTTACTTTTTGTTTGTGTTTTGTGGTCATAGTGAACCCTAAGTGTGGGGAAGCTCATGGTGGTTTTGTCAAGATTCGGTGAAGTAGATATTGTCACATCAAATTCAAGAAGTGTGGTCAAGGTTGCAAAAGTACTCATCAGTAGGACCCGTTTGACATAATACATTTGATCAGGTCCATGTGTATCTCCCTATCTTTTATTTGCTGTTGACTATTTAATATATGTGTTTATGGGTGGTTGGGTGGCGTGATGAACTTTTGGGTCGCGTGGGTGGTTTTTATGTTTATGTTTTTGTTTGAAACTTTATGTGTTTTATTTTATGGTGTGTAACTTTATTTGAATCCGGAGATGAGTAGTTGGTTGTCCCTTGAATTGCAATTGGTATGAACATTCCGTGTTTGCATATGTTTTTGAAAATCTGAGTTACATTGAGGGCAATGTAAATCTCAAGTGTGGGGATGGAGAAATTAAAAAAATTTAGCCTTAGAGTAGCTTGATTGTGCGCAAAAGCCGGAATTGTAACTTGTTAATTGTTAGTATTAATGCAAAGTATAGATCTTTCGTCATGGTCAATTTTTAATCTTCTCGAAAGTCTTCCCATGCAAATGTTTTTTATAGACAATTAAAATGAACCGTTTAGATGGGGATAACGAGTCATGGGGACAGGTACACATGTTTCATGTCGACAGCCTAATTCCTCCGGTAAGTGTGCAAGATTTGCCTTATATATAATATACATATAATATATAGTATATACACATGTCATTTGAGTGCCATTATAAAGAGCAACCAGTATGCCCATAATATCTAGAACTTGGTTGTCTCATGCATTTCGAGATCTTAGCTTGGCATGAATGCAAAAGTGATAGAGACAATTAGGTAAAGCCTCGTCTGGATGAGTGAGAGTGTGGGTATTGGGGGTTGGGCCTCATACGTTATATATATGAGTGTGGATAATGAGAGGGGCGGGGGGTTGGTTCCCTTAGAAAACATTTTTGGACCTATTCTTTCGTTCAATCAACCCCGGTTTGATATTACGAGACGATCCAGCTTAATAGGTTTCTTTGTAATTGTTCTAGTATGTATCGATAGGATGTAATAAGCATTATGTTTATTATGCTTAAAAAATTGTGTTAAAGTTGCAATGTTCAAGTATTAAGAGATTGAAAAAAAAAATGAAAAGTCAAAGAAAAGCTCAAAAAGAGTCAATGTTCTAGTCAGTATTGGTTGTAAATGAAAGTCAGTGAGTTTGTTTAGTTGTTTTGTCGTTGGAATAAATTAAGTCATTGTTTATTTAGTTGTTTTCTAATAAGCCGGATCGGATCGTCTGAGTTACTTCAAAAATTCCCTTCCATACCCTTACACTTAGCCCCGTTACAAACCGTTTTAAGTCCTCTTGATTTGCATTTGTGTCAAAGCGTTTATATGGGTTGAGATATGACTTGCTTCCAAGCTTATTACTTTGTGGTCATACTTGGTATAGAGGAAAGAGAGATACTAGCACATTTTTTGCTGGTCTAGATATTAAATCGAGAGAAGAGATATTATATTATGAGGGGGTATGAACATGTGTGCCTTAACCGGAAACAAAGTACATGTGACATCTGCCCGATCCGACCCGACCCAGGTATCCGTTTCCCTTATCCGATCTCTTTCTTTTATGATTTAATATTTATTTATACTTATATTTTACTTTTAATAATAATAATATATTTTCTTTCCCGCCTCTTTCTCTCTCTTTCTTTCCGCCGTCCCGTCCCTCTTCTTCTCTCTTTCCGCCTTCTTTTCCCTCTTGTCGCCGTCCCGCCCTTAAGCCTTGTTTCCCTCTTTTTTTTCTTAACTCTTTGCTTGTCCTTTGGTTCTTCCCGCCTAAGGTTGTCTGCGCAGCTCCACGCGCCAGACTCCTTACAAGGAAGCCTGCGTGAAGACCATCTGTTCCAGCGATACGCGAGACGAACTCTTCTCGCAGCGCGCTAAGAATTGTAATTCTTCTCGCAGCGCGCGAAGAACGGTAGTTCTTCCCGCGACGCGCTAAGGATTTGTAGTTCTTCTCGCAGCGCGCTAAGAATCGTAGTTCATCCCTCGACGCGCGAAGAATTATAGTTCTTCCCGCGGCGCGCTAAGAAATGTGATTCTTCCCGCGGTGCGCCTTAGCCTTCTCGCGCTAAACCCTTTTGAGTTTTCTTCTGTTTAATCTAGCCGTTTGCTTTTGTGATGTCTTATCTTTTGAGCTGTTGACCTAATCTGCTTTATGTCTGAAAAGTTACTTTCGGCGCAGCATGCGCACCAACCCCATTGGTTGGCAGAAAAAGTGACTGACATTATCTTTTGAGATCTGCTTTTTCCATGCCTGACCTGTACCTTTATCTGAACCGCCCATGCCTTTTTACTGTTCCCTGTCAGCCTTTTTCTCTTTTTCCCTGCTGCCATATCTTTTGATATCTTTTACTTTCTGAACTTGCTTTTGATATCTTTTGTTATCTTTTGTTTTGTCTTGTTCTGTTTGTCTTGGAATCTTTTCCCCTTTTTCTGGATTCATGTCTCCTAGGGTTTCCCTATAAATAATAATCTTATTTTTCTTAACACTACACACACAAACACTTATTATCTCTCTTCCTTTGCTCTCTGCCGATTGTCCTTCTGCCGCCTCCTCTCTTGCCTCCGTTCTCTCCCCTCTTCTGCCCAGATTTTCGGTAATATATATATTATATATAATAATTTACTTATGCAAACTTATAATCAAGACTTAAAACAAATCATTAAAACAATAATCTTATTTATAGGTTAACTTGTGCTTGTTTAAAGTTGGTTCTTGCTTTATCTTACACCGCATCGTTTATCAAGTGAGTAATCTCGTACCTAATCCCTTTTTGCTTTTAATGTTTTGGGATGTTCATGTGTTCATACAAACTTAGAGTCTTAAACTGTTTATGAACTTTAGTCGCGCAGTATCCCATGTGTTGAGGACGTAGACTTGGCTGTTTATTTGTATGTGTGGATCATTAACCGTCTTGTCGGTCTATTCCGCAGTTCTCATGGTACCATTAGATGAACACGGGAGAACTATCGTTTATGATTTTCTCTTTTGTTTACACATGCACAGTTTGTCTTGTTTGTGAGCTCAATTGTGAGCACTGGCAGTCTATGAATCTTAGAGTTGGTCCCGATCGGATTACACCCTTGTTGAAAACCAGACATACACATGTTGCGCGCAGATTTATTGTTATCTATTATCTATTAAACTTGATTTCTCACCAACACGCAAGTGTTTGACGTTTATTTTAACACGTGTTCAGGTTTGCTGTAGCTACATTTGGAGCTTGTGGACACGTAGGACGTTTTTACTTTTGGACCTAGATTAAAATGTATCAAGACAAGTTATTGTTGTTCGAATATTTTGCCTTATAATATACTGATTTATGTTGATTTATGTTATCTTGTTTACCTTGCGCGTGCGCGAATGAATGTATTTATTAAATAATGACACCCAATAGTGTCACGAGTAATGAAACAATATGTGGCGCCCCGATGTATAATCCGCCTTTGGTCGGGGTGTTACAGTACACGCGTTTTGGCGGTTTCATAGTTTTAAAATGTATCATTAAATTATTTAGTGGGTTATCAACCTTGACAGTGTCAGTTCTTGAGAATTGGGTATGACATTATACCTTACTAGCATTAATACTGATAATTGGTGAAACATCGATCGAGGTGTATGTGTTGCATGAGAGTTTTCTTGAGGGCAAGCAAATGATAAGTGCGGGGATGTGATGTGTAGGTAAAAATACGTGCATTAAGTGTGTAAATTAGTGTGTTTTGATTAGTTATATATTGTGAACACGATTACTTTGAGTGTGTTTGTGGTTACAGGTGTGCGGAGCTTAACAAAGCTTAATGGAGCTTAAAGAAGCTAATTTGGAGCATTAATTATGGAGTTAAAATGAAAGTAATGATATATGAGACGTTAGAAAATTGAAATACGAAGACGTGGCCGCAAACAGGGAGGAAAACGAAGTTGAAACGAAGATTTTATGAAGAAAATGGTACTTGGTCAGGTTAAACCGTAAAGCAGAGTTCACAGACCATAGCTTACAGTCTGACCGTAAGCTACGGTGGCCAGACCGTAGCTTACGGTCTGGTCTGACAGAAAAAGGGATTTTGGTGATTTTCTTTTATATTTAAAGCCATAAAACCCTAAAGTCGAAGGTATTCAATCATAATCAGTTTTGAGAGTTCTTGGAGGTCATCTTACACCATCCTAACACCTACAAATCACCATAATTATCCATGTTCTCATCATCTCAATCAAGAAATAAGATCTTCAAGATGCATACGTTAGGCTAAAGCTTTTGTGACCATCTCCGGGCGTAGGGTTGTGTTTGTGGTTAGACTCTTTGGTATTTTGAACCTTAATATTGGATTTGGATTGGGTTAATCATTCGGTTAGTTGAATCTTTACATTTGTTTATGCATTTAACAGTTTTTTGTAATTGAATGTTTTGTGTTTTTATCAGTTTATTGATTTGTGGTCATCAACTTTTAGGATTAAGTTCTTTGAGTCATTGGCCCGTTTATCATTAACTATTAAATCACTTACATTTATCAAAACCTAAAACTGGTAATCAATTAGATTATTATTCAGCTGTGCCAATTTTTCAGATTAAGTTTTAACAATCAACAGAGCCAAATATTTATTCTTTTGCTTATTAATTCAAACAAAGAGATTTACAAATAGGTTTAACTACTTGTCCAACTTGCTTCACAACCTGAAACCTGGAGATTGGTTATTTCCTCACAACTGTTTACAAATCAAAGTAACATTGCTTTTGCTTAACAAATCTTTCAAACCGCTTGACATCGTTTGTCCACTTAGTTTAATATTTTATAAATTATGAACTTGATTAGCACTTTCCACCGATTCCCTGTGGATTCGACACCTTACTTGCCCTTGCTAGTAAAGGTAATTTAAAATTTTTTTCATTGACCTTTCGACATCGATCAGTACCCACTAAAGACACCAGTTCAAATCAATTTTGATATATCAATTTGTATTTTTTTATTCATTTTATTCTTTGTTGTAAATGGTATTACACTACTCCCTCCGTCTCATAAAAATGTCATAGTTTAAAAAACACAAAGTTTAAGGTATATTGAAGATATAATTACAGAAATTGTCCTTTATGTTTGTAATAAATTTCAGTGATTTTCATTTATCTTCAAAAGTAACATAATTTGTACTTTACGTTTCAAAATGTTACATCGTTTGTCCTTTAACACTAACCCAGTTAGTTATTCTCGTTAAGTATGATCATGTGCCTTGTACATGAGGGCAAATTAGTCATTTTACTTATTTAATTAAAAATAATTTATTAAATAACCAAAAAGCAAATTAAAACTTAAATATATATATATATATATATATATATATATATATTTAAAATTAATATAATTAATATACAAATTAAAATCTTTCTTTTTCTTCCTTACCAACCCACCACCATTATCAGCCACACCACACCACATGCGGGCTCCCACTATCCAAACCTCCGACAACCACCACTACCTACCACCACCCCAACCCCTCCTCTTTCTCTCACCCGTCTGCCACCAGCCACCACCCTGACCTTCCATCACCGTCGCAACCAGGCCTTCGGTCCTTAACCATTGTCACTGGTCCTCAACCACCAATTAAAACACCCCAAACCCCAATTGTTGTATCCCAACTTTGTTACAAACACCACCCGATTCACCCTCCTATCAGTCATCAATACCACCACCGCACCCAACCACCCTCTCCATCTTACCCCATAACCTTAACCCGACCTTCACTGTAACCTACTTCGACCAATTTCACCATCGTTTATCACCTACACCTTTGACCAAAACCCTAACCGCCTTGTTTCTAACCTCAAAATCATTGGATTGGAGTAACTATAATATGAGGATTGAAATAAGTGTGACAAGGTTTCTAGTTGCTGTCGTGGAGATACCTGGTCACAAATCGGGCTCTTCAACTATCAGATCTGGTGATTTATGATATGGGTAAGCTGAAGCCATGGTTCAAATCAAAGCAAGTCGGAGTCATGGAATAAGAGAAACAGTGGCCGGCGATTGTGGTCTTGTATGAAGAGAAACTCGCTTCTCCGGTGGTGGGTTTGCGGTGCTGTTGGGGGTGATGGTGATTTGATAGAGAAACAGTGTAATTAGTTTTTTAATGTTTATATATTAAATCATTATTAATTAAATAGGAAAAATGACCAATTTACCCTCATGTGTCTTGCACATTACTTGACTTAACGGAAAAAACTAACTGAGTTAGGGTCGAAGGACAAACGCTGTTAGATTTGGGAACGTAAAGGACAAAACACATCAATTTTGAAGATAAAGGACAATCACTGAAATTTGGTGCAAATATAAAGAACAAATTATGTAATTCTGTCTGTATTGAATGATTACGTTTTTTTCTTATCAAATGACAATAATGCCCTTGAAAATTGGGTTCATCAAGATTGTTTATCAATGTTAGTTTTGTGTGTGTTTAAAGATAAACATGAAAATTGGCTAATAAATTTTGAAAGTGGACGCTTGTAATAGGACAAACAGAATATAGCATATGAACACTTTTAATAGGCGGATGAAGTAGTTTATTTGTCGGTACTAATGATAGATCATATAATAAAAATATTATTATTATTATTATTAAAGTTTATCTTTTATTTAGTTTGCATTTTAGTCAAATTATGTTTCCTTATTATTTATCTTTTTCTATTTTTATGTTTTTGTTTTCCTATATATTGTAATCTTTGTTTAAGAAAAAGAATAAGAAAGAATTATTATTTGGGGTTTATTTTCTCTTCTCCTCTTGTGTTATTGGGAGATTGACGGTTGTCTCGAATAAACCGTATCAATTGGTGCTTTCATTGAGCCTTAGCCTAGATGGCTTTGGAAGAACTCTTGTGGGAGCATGCACAACTACCTCATTTTACCGGATCTAATCCCGCCGTATGGATCTCTCAAGCAGAACGATATTTTCTTTTTTACGCGATCTATGGCGACGAGCGGTTTCCCTATGTCATTGAATCCTTCGATGATGAACCATTCTGGTGGTTCAATGGTTGGCTTCGGAGTTCAGACTTCCTCACCTGGGATGATTTTACTACAACAATGCTTACTCAATTTCACTCTAGTTCCGTCAGTGCAATTGCCACGTCTGATCATCAAACCATTAATAAGGAGGAAGTTACTCAAGGATTAGAGGATATGACCTTAGGTGGGCATGCAACTGGTAATTATAAGCAACAAAATTGTAATTTGATGGTTAATAAAGATGGCAATCAAATTTACAACAATACAATTAGCTTGTTGGAGACGACACCGTTAAAAGGTACAACAAGGCGACCCGTGTTGCACCCCTTGTGGTGGTCCGTTGACATTGGCCCGAATAACACCGGAAGACTCGAATGGCGGCCACCGTGGTGCTACGTTGAGACCGCCCCACTTGTCGTTGTACGACTCGAGTGGCGACCACCATGGCAACGGCATTCCGTCCTTGAGGACAAGGACGTTTTCAAGGGGTCGGGAATTGATACGATCCTATAATAAAAATATTATTATTATTATTTTTATTATTATTAAAGTTTATATTTTATTTAGTTTCCATTGTAGTCAAATTATGTTTTCTTATTATTTATCTTTTTCTATTTTTATGTTTTTGTTTTCCTATATATTGTAATCTTTGTTTAAGAAAAAGAATAAGAATGAATTATTAATTGGGTCTATTTTCTCTTCTTCTCTTGTGTTCTTGGGAGATTGACGGTTGTCTCGAATAAAATGTATCAACTAATGAGAATAAAAAGTGAACCTGGTTGCAGCAGACGAACCATATATAGGCACATATTAAGTCAAATGAGAATCTTATTGCGTTTTTTTGCAGTCCTTGAAACGGTGATAGCTTCGATGTTTGGACGTACAAGGAGCCACAAATCCACATGGTTCTTTTAAACTCTCTTGATAAACTGTATTGAATTATTTATAAAATAATGCTTTCTTTGAGCGAAGAATATACAAAAACTAACAATTCTTATGAAACTACAGATAAAATGCTTATAGATAGATCCACACTCCCACGAAAGCGTGTGTATACGACGAATTAATTGCCATGGCTATGTGGCTAGCCTTGGTCAACTCATGTAGAGCCCATATACACCAAGCAAGTTCCATAGATATATGACTACTGTTTGGTGTGGAGAATATTGGTGACAAGTGACCACACAAATGGATCATTGGCTGTGGCCACCAACCTCACCCATGTTCATTGAGCAACAGTTTTCTTTTGTGGGTCTCAACATATTGGAGAATCCAAGTCAGTACTGTAATTTCAGATTATGAAAAGGATTGGAAGCTATCTGTTTAATGGTCGAAATCGGATGCACTATCTGAAGAAAGTGACGTCGACCACTCCATAAGCACATATGTTTACCAAAAGCAAGAAAATAATTATACACTGTTAACATTAATATAGTCTAATAACCAATCAACTCTGGACTCAATTATTTGTTTATCCAACCACCTTACTCTATTCACGGTGCAAAACCCAAAAAACACCTACAGAAGTACATTTACATAATCCACCGATTGTAAGAACGGACCACAATGTTATCAGATTTCAAATAGCTTAAAAAACACGCATTTGTCTTGTAACGCTATAAATATCAAACCCTATAATATATAAACACTCATTAGAAAAATCTTACTAATCTATTAAAGCAATACAATGTGTCTATATGTCATTCAACTAGCATGCCCACATATGATTCTATGTCATCAAGTTTTCATGTATTTAATTTCCACATATTAACAATTAAATTTTAATCAACAAAAAACCAATAACACGCGGCCTATCTTCTTTCTATAACTGATTCCCATTTTTAATCCAGTTGTTTATTGATCTTAACCTGTAAACCCTAATTTTCTTTCTCCGGCCAATTGATGCAGACCAACAATGACCATCTTCTCCATTGTTTACATCCGTCTAACATCCATCCGTCTTCAATCTGTCATATATCCAAACATATATTTACCCCTATATCAATTTCTATCTTTATCCAGATACATCTTTAGCCATATATGTCTTCAATCTATGATTTAATTCGTCTCCATCTTCAATTTGTCCATCTTCTTCATCAAATATGTGTTGGTAGGTATGTTAATTTTAGAGTTTTTCAATTTACTGTATTTAATCTGTTCATTTTCTACGTATGTCTTCAATCTATGATTTAATTCGTCTCCATTTTCAAGTTTTTTCATATAGTTGATTCTAGAAATAATTTATATCATCTAAAGTGTTTCGAATTTCAAATCTATAGTTTGACTAGAATTGAAGTATATTTAGAATTGTCTATAATTAGGATGTTTATTTTTCTTAATCACCATTTGAGAATATTACATATTAATGATATTTATACTAATATTACTATCAATCATACCATTCAAAACTTTTGACTTAAAATTAAATATTTTGATAATTTGATTATGTATTTAATTATGTGATATTTGAAAATCCAACTAAATATGTTATAGAAACATTTCTAAATAAGGAATGGTGTATTGAAATTTGTTAATGATATAAAAAATGATATGTTGAAACATAGTATATATCTTATTGAAATACACTCCTAAATATAGAAAAATGGTGACTTCTAATTTTCATAAATTATGCATTTTATTATTCTTATAAATATTATGAAATTAAAGTTTTTCTAATTTTACATTGTTTTACAAAAATAAAGAACTTCGTATTTATTATTTAAGTTATATTCAAATATGCATTCCTCACATTGTGTTCATCACCTGCATCTTTAGATACTGTTTGCAAACAATTGTTTATACAATATGTATTAATTTAAGATATCTTACCATCACAATTCAATGTTTTGTACACAACTAATGTTTAATTGTTTTATTAATTTCAGAGTTCAATGGAGGTTCAACTTTCATTGTGCATAATGAATTTGATGTTCTCAAAACCATTACATGTATCGTAAAGGTTAGGGTTTAATTAAAAGTTTGTTCCTTGAAGGATAATATAAATGCCAATGAGGACTTCTTAATTGAGATGACGATAATGGATGAATTGGTAAGATCACATATCTTTGTTTTTATGATTAAATTAGTTGGTAGACCCGCCGCGTTGCGGCGGGGTTTTAGACAATCGTTTACACATGTGGCTTGCATAACTCATGTTTCACATAATACGCTAAGCCAACTTTTGACTTACACGAATGTCACATACATTTACAATATTTACAAAAAACTATAAAACATTAGTGAACAAAATATGGAAAAATCTTTACATAAACAAAGCTATTCATCACTTATTTACTTGTATTACTCCCACAATTTAAGGTTGATTAGTAGCTCAAGGTCCTTTTTTTTTACTTTCATTCAAGTTCCCTTTTAATCGAGACACCTTAATTTGCTCCAACATCATTCTTAACTTTCAAAAGCGTGTTCCTTGTTATTCAGTCACTTTCATCTCCCACAACTCCTGATGACACTTAAAAGACTGTCACAACACAACGTGATACAATCATGTATATATCAATCAATAACAATATACAAATGTTTAGACGTATAAGAAAAATTATAAACAATATTCAGATTCGTTGAACATGTAAAACTTACACAAAGTGGCACGATCAGTGAGTACCCAAGATGCTATGCAGTCGGTAGTGTCGCTACCCGAAACATAAGACTGTTCTAACTTAATAAGGTCAAACCTTGTATATTTCCTGATTTCAATTTCACAATCTACACAAACTTCTTTGTTTTAGATCTCCTACATGTTCTTATTCCAAATAATGCTTGTATGGTAAAAATATGTATCCACCTATTTAACAAAAAAATTAACTAACTTTAATTTTAAAGTAACAGAAGAATTCATATGACTTACTACAGTTAATGCTACAGTTAATGTTGACTTTTTTGTTTACCTGCAAAAAAACAGTGATGGAAGAAGTCCATAAGAATCAATATCAGTTCTGGAAACCCTTTAGCTTGCATGGAATCTCTTACTCTAAATTTTAGATGAGCATTCCATTATTCCAAGTTCCAACACCATTTTGCCCAGATTCTGTTATCCATTTAAGCAATGGAATATAAAAATCATCACCAACTTATCGCATGCACGTTCATGAAATCACACCTTAACCTGAAAACAAAATTATACATCAAACCTCCTACACCTATAAACAACACACATATAATTCAAGGAAATGAAGCAATCGCTAGAAGAGCCAATCTTTTATTCACAAAACTAAAAAACAATAACATATTAAATTTGTCACACCTTCAAAATCCACTAACGGAGTTTTACCGTCAGAGGGTGTGAACTAACAGGATCGGAATCATCAGTTATAATCAAACCATAAAAACGTTTAAATGAAAATAAGTGCGGAAGCGTAAAACCATAGAAACAATGTTACGTCACGCAGGACGATTTAAAACCAATGATAACAGTTAAAAGTAAGTTTGCATAGTTAAAAGTTTATCAAGCAATGCATGTTCCTAAACCGCGCGCCCGCCTCGGCTACCTGAGAATAACATACTAAAAGTGTCAACACAAGGTTGGTGAGTTCACAAGTTATATAAAAATAAATCTTTAGCGTTTGCGTTCAGCGTTTTGCGTTACAGCGTTACAGCGTCACAGCGTTTTGCGTTACAGCGTTTTGCGTTACAGATAGTGTTATGTCAATTATATATCGATAGGTAGCTAGTCTATACAACAAGTATTACTAAGTGTTCGACATCGAAGCTGACTCGTTTATTAAGTGCCTTGTCACCAGGTCATCCAGACCATGGTACGTGTTAGCCAAAATTACACCCGCTCGACCTCCAGTCGAGTTTAGCGTTGGGTGGGGTTTGTCAAACCCAGTAGTACTACTCAACAGTGACTCACTATTCCAAATATTAACCGGTTCGATGTGTAGGACTTCAATTGTTTCGTTGCCACTTAGCCTATACAAGTGATATATAATTTATAACAAAATCTTAAATGCGTTGTGGAGTATGTTATCTCCCCCAAGTGAAAAGCGTTTGAAAACAGTTTAGAGAGGGGAAAGTGAAACTCACTGTTTGCGAAGAATTTCCCAAATTAAATCACCAAGATGCGCGTCACAGAAAAACTCTCTCTAGCGTTCTAAAACAACAAATAGATTTTTCTAAGTGTCGGAATATTATCGAGTCTCTAGACCCGGCACATAATACCTATGCACATAACATGTTTCGTGTTTCGTTTGTGAATCGTGTGTGACTTTAACCAGTGTATTTGTGACACATTACATGTGTAAGCAATCATATACGTGTCATGTATTCATAAAGTACATCACTATCAATTATTCCCCGTAAGGGCATTTTGGTCGACAAATAACAATTAACTAGCCATTATTCCCCATGAGGGCAATTTGGTCAAATCATGGCAAACAATTAGCAATTATTCCCTGCAAGGTATTTTGGTCAACAAATAACAATTAACTAGCCAGTATCATGTTTCATGCATTTTTACACAACTCAGCAGCTAGTTTCACCGAGACAGAAATCCTACTAGAAAGATTGTACTATTTCACCGATCATAGCATCTCAATTAATTTACCAAAAATCATCACAGAAGCACATATGTCTTAGGTTTCCAGAACCTATTTAATTATATTTTTAATCCACATAGTTTTCTCAAAATCATCAAATCATTACAGCAAACTCATAACAGTCAAATTCATGCGCAACAGAATGTTATTTGTAATTCCAGTTAAACGAAAGATCCAATAAACGCAAGACCACTTGGGTTAGGTTTCTAACTCAATAAGTCAACTTCCAGAAGTGGAACCACCCAATTGGTCTTGTAGTTCATGAGATATAACATTTACAAAACAACCTAACAGTAGGTCTAACAGCTCATCTTTGCACAACGTTTTTGTAAAATCATAAAAGTTAACTTCTACTTGTCCAAAAATTACAAATTTATACTTTATAGAAACTAGACTCAACCTAGTTTACTGTAGTACCAATAATCTCAACCAATTTTCAGGTTTACACTTCGTTACAGTCACTTAAACATCATATACACATTCTGTCCAGAAACTGTCTGCATCCAAACTCAACATAATAACAATCTATGAACTATCATGCATTCATATAACACTCTAGACTCCATAAACACCATCCATGCACATCAATTACCCATTACATACATGATTAGGGTTTTTGTTTGAACTCAAATCATAGACACAACAATCAACATGTAACAACATCAATACTAGTTATCAATCATCATTAATTCAACAACAATCATGTTTAACACACACCATACAAGAAATCGGCTGCTTAGGGTTTGTTATTAACCCAACAAACATCAAAATCAAGTAACAAGAATGTATAGGATAATCAATTATACCTTCCTAGCACCTAATTCTTCAATCAAAGCTTGAAATTGATGGTGTATTTGTGTGTGTATGTCGACGGCAGCCAAGGGAGCAAAGGGAATGGGGGCTGATCGGTTTTGAGTGGGGAAAGAAAAGAATAGTTAGGGTTTAGTTAATGATGTATTTATAAACATAACATGTTACATTCAAGTCCCTCCACTTCTAAGTATTACTTTTCTAGCCTAACTAACATGTTTACATCTTGAGTTAACGTTTATAATCATGTTATCACATAACACATAAGTCTAACACATAATTATCACATAATTACTGTTTTGACGTTTTTCGTTTATTCATCAATCGTTTGCGTCACCTCGTTTGCGTTTCGGTGCAACTCCCGAAAGACTACACATGTAGTAAGTGTTAAGCGTCATTTAAACCCTAGTTTAAATGTAATGAGGTGTGCGTTATAGATTCAATGATCTTAAGTTTGAATTGACGGAGTTGAGTTAACGGAGTTAACCTGAAATTGACGATTGTCACATCATTCCCATGTTAAAGAATTTTCGTCCCGAAAATTTGAGTCAAGTCGTGATGAGTGTCTGAAAAAGTAAGAAAAATTTTCAGTTTGTCATATCATCCCCTAGTAGAAAGAAATTTCGTCCCGAAATTTAATTCATACCTCCGGTGATTTCTGACGGTTTGCCGGGTTTCGCGGTTTTCTGTGTTTGGTTAGCCCTTCAAAAAGGTGAGGATACTTTTTCATCATTTGATCCTCGCGTTCCCACGTGAACTCCGGTCCACATCTCGAGTTCCATCGAACCTTAACGATTGGAATTTTACTGTGCTTAAGCGTTTTGGTTTCCCAATCCAAAACCTCGACTGGTTCCTCAATGAAACGTAACTATTCATCAACTTGTAGTTCATCCAAAGGGACTACTTGGGTTTCATCAGATAGGCATTTCTTCAAATTGGATACGTGAAAAACATTGTGTACGCCACCGAGTTCCGTTGGTAGGTCCAGTCGGTACGCCACTGGACTAACGCGCTCAGTTATCCGGTAAGGACCAACATATCGTGGTTGAGTTTGTTTCGCTTACCAAAGCGAACCACACCTTTTCAAGGTGAGACTTTGAGTAACACTCGATCGTTCACTTGAAATTCGAGAGGCTTTCGGCGCTTGTCGGCGTAACTCTTTTGACGATCTCGTGCTGCTGCCATGCGATTTCGGATTTGTACAATCTTTTCCGAAGTTTCGAGTACCAGTTCTGGACCAGTGATTTGGCTGTCACCCACCTCTGCCCAGCAGAGTGGTGATCGACACTTCCATCCGTACAGCGCTTCAAACGTCGCTGCTTTAATACTTGCGTGGTAGCTGTTATTATACGAAAACTCTACCAAATGTAAGTGAGGTTCCCAACTTTTTCCGAAATCCAATACGCAGGCACGCAACATATCCTCCAGGGTTTGAATAGTCCGTTCACTTTGCCCATCCGTCTGAGGATGGTATGCTGTGCTCATATCAAGACGGGTGCCTAGTGCGCTTTACAGTGACTTCCAAAAGTGCGAAGTGAAACGAGAATCTCGATCGTAAATGATCGAGACAGGCACTCCGTGTCTAGATACCACTTCTTTCATGTAAGCACGAGTTAGTCTTTCCATTTTGTCCGATTCCTTAATCGCTAAGAAGTGTGTAGACTTAGTCAACCGGTCAACGATCACCCAGATGGTATCGCATCCCGTCGGTGTCTTCGGTAAACCCGTGATAAAATCCATTGAGATGTGTTCCCATTTCCACATTGGGAGTTCCGGTTGTTGCAGTAGACCAGATGGTTTCTGGTATTCTATTTTGACTCTGGCACAAGTCAAGCATTTGCTCACGTAGGTGGCAATGTCAGCTTTCATGTTCGGCCACCAGTAAAGTGCCTTTAAATCATGATATATTTTATCTGAGCCAGGGTGGATAGAATATTGGGACTTGTGTGCTTCGTCCATCACCAGAGTTCTCAACTCTCCGTACCGTGGAACCCAAATCCGGTTCTCAAAATATCGGACCCCGTCCGATCTGGTTTCAAGTTGCTTGTTCATGCCCCGCATGAGTTCCGATGGAAGATTATCATCTTTCAAAGCTTCAAGTTGCGCATCGCGAATCTGATCGGGTAAGCTGGCATGAATCATGAGTTGCAATGCTCTCACCCGTCTGGGTTTATCTGTTTCTTTTCTGCTAAGGGCGTCGGCCACTACATTGGCCTTGCCAGGGTGGTACTTGATGGCACAATCATAATCTTTGAGAAGCTCGACCCAACGGCACTGTCGCATGTTCAGCTTCTTCTGATCGTAGATATGTTGGAGACTCTTGTGGTCGGTGTAAATGGTAAACTTGGTACCGTACAAGTAATGCCTCCATATCTTAAGAGCAAACACCACAGCTCCGAGTTCCAAATCATGGGTCGTGTAGTTCTTCTCGTGAACCCGTAGTTGTCGAGAGGCGTAGGCTATAACCTTCTCGAGTTGCATCAGCACACAACCAAGACCTTGTATCGATGCGTCACAGTGTACCTCGAAATTTTCCATTCCCTCGGGGAGGGCTAGAATAGGGGCGCTACAAAGCTTGGTTTTCAACAGTTGAAAAGCGGATTCTTGCGCGTCACCCCAATTGTACTTAGTGCCTTTGTGAGTCAAAGCGGTGAGGGGTTGAGCAATCTTTAAAAATCCCTCGATAAAACGCCGGTAGTAGCCGGCCAGTCCTAGGAATTGCCGCACCTCAGTCGGAGTCTTAGGTGCTTCCCAGTTTTTGATGGCCCCTACCTTACCGGGATCGACATGGATACCATTCCCGTTGATCACATGTCCTAAAAAGTGAACTTCGCGAAGCCAAATTTCACATTTCGAGAGTTTAGCATAGAGTTGTTCCTTCTTCAATAACTCCAGAATTACCCTTAAGTGTTCTTCATGGTTAGCTTCGTTCTTGGAGTAGACGAGAATATCGTCAATGAACACAATCACAAACTTGTCGAGGTACGCCTTGCATACTCGATTCATGAGATCCATAAATACGGCTGGTGCGTTGGTTAGGCCAAAAGGCATAACCGAAAACTCGTAGTGACCATACCGTGTTATGAAAGCCGTCTTTGAGATATCTTCTTCGCGCACTCTCAGTTGGTGGTAACCGGATCGCAGATCGATCTTCGAGTCCTTGAAGCTGGTCAAACAAATCATCGATTCGGGGTAAAGGATAACGGTTCTTGACCGTCGCCTTGTTCAACTCCCGGTAGTCGATGCACATGCGGAAAGTCTCGTCCTTCTTTCGGACAAACAAGACAGGGGCTCCCCATGGCGATGAGCTAGGTCGGATAAAACCCTTATCCAACAAATCTTGCAGCTGAGTGGACAACTCCTGAAGTTCCGCCGGTGCGAGCCGATACGGGGCTCGTGCTATGGGTGCTGCACCGGGTGTCAACTCGATTTGGAATTCGACTTGACGTATAGGAGGGAGTCCAGGCAAATCCTCCGGGAAAACTTCCGGAAAATCTCGCACAACCGGTATATCTTCAATTCGCTTCTCCTCCGCGGGTTTCTCAACAATCTGCGCCAAAATTGCCGGATGACCCTTTCGTAGATACTTCTGCGCCTTCATAAGGGTAATGACGCTGGTGGTCATGTCGCTTCTCTCACCTCGGACCGAAACGATCTCGCCGGAAGGGGTAGTGATGTGAACTATCTTATCGTGACATATGATCTCCGCTCGGTTCTCGGATAACCAGTCCATGCCGACCACGACATCGAAACTACTAATCGTATAAGGAATAAGGTCGATATCAAAGACATGACCTGACAGTTTTAACTTACATCCCGCTAGTACATGAGTCGTTACTATAGTCTTACCGTCAGCTAATTCAACAGGAAACTTAGCATCTAACGGTGTTGGAGTTAAGTCTAAGAGTTGGCTAAAGGCTTTTGACACAAAACTCCTATCAGCTCCAGTGTCAAACAATACAGAAGCAAAACAATCGTTTACAGGGAACTTACCAGTCACCACGTGCGGATCATTGCGGGCTTGACCCGACCCAATCACAAAAGCTCTTCCCTTGCCATTGCTTCCAACATTACTGCCACTTCCATTACCCCCATTGTTGCCGTTCTGTTTCAGCTTGGGACAATCTTTCTTGAAATGACCTTCCTGCCCACATTCGTAACATCCCTTCGTCGTCATAGGTGGTTTAGGAGCACCCGTTGCCGCAAGGTCTCCTCTACATTCCTTCGCCTGGTGACCCATCTTTCCGCATCTCTGACACTTGACACGGTTACACGGGCCAACATGATGATAGTTGCACCTATTGCACTTCGGATATTTTCCAGCATATCCGCTCGAACCCTGCCCGCTACCGTTGTTATTGTTGTTGTGACTTTGATTGTTAAAGCTCCGAGTGAATTCGGGCTTACGGTAGTGTTGTTGCGGTGGGAGGTTCGAGGACGAGGATCTGGTGTTGTCAAACTTCCTCTTTCCGCTGCTCGGGTTGCTGTTGCTGTGGTTGTCATTGCTCTGGTTGTCACGGGCCTTAGTGGTTGAACCCCTAGGTGGTAACGCACCTTGGGTCACAGCCTGATCCGTCAGTTTGTGAGCTAAACGGATCGCTTGTTGTATCGTGGCTGGTCTGGAAGACGTCACCATACCCTGAATCTGCGGTGCGAACCCATCGATATACATCTCAATTCTCTTACTCGGCGGATCCACCATCCGCGGACACATCACCGCTAACTCGTGAGAACGGGTAGTGTAGGCTTCGATTTCCGAACCCACCATCTTTAATGACCAAAACTCTGACTCTAACTTTGCAATATCCTCCCTAGGACAGTATTCTTCTCGCATCATGTTCTTGAACTCCTCTCAGTTCATAGCGTTAGCCAGTTCCAATCCAAGAATTTGCACATTTGCACATCGTCTAGGGACACCTCTGAGTGTGCCTCTGGCTCAGCCGGTTCTTCCTCCGGTTCCACTTCGGGTTTCTCCTCGGAATCTTCCTCGGGCTCCTCTTCGGGATCTTCTTCAGGTTCCTCTTCAGGCTCTGCCTCGGGCTCGGCCTCAGACTCTGCCTCAGGTTCGGCTGCGTTCTGAGCAAGTTGCATTTGTAAGACATCGCAACGCTCTAAAGCTATCTCGGTTCGGGTCCTCGCTACTTGGAGTTGCTCTTGCAAGTCTATCATCTCGGCTTGCATCTTCCTCATAATCTTCATCTGTTGATCACTAGCCTCTTGCATTTCCTTCATTGCCGCTGCCATGCGGGCAATCTCCTCCTTAGTCTCGGTTCCGTCTTTTAACAGTCCGGAAACGTTCGCTCTCGTATAGCGCATGTAACCAACATCACGCTCCAAACAAGAAACAACAGCTGCGAGAACTCGCTCTACAGGTTCGGTTATGGGTGGTAGGGTGTTGGGATAAGCAGGATGGTTCTGGTGAGGTAACGGGGGAACTTGTTCGCGATAGACCATACGTCTGATCATGTTAGGGTACCAATCCCAGCTAACGTCGTTTTCGTATATGCCTCCGGATAGGCGGTACCTCTTCGGTGCGGGAGCTTCGAGTTCCGGGACTACACGGGGTGGCGATGCGGTAGGTAACTGCGGTTCCTTCCCGTGAGCATACGTCATCGAATCGGATGATGATGAGGGTGGCGTCGACATTCCTACAGGTAAGCCGTGTATGCGCGCGCATATGAGTGAAAGAGGTGAAGAGATAAGATTACAAGACTACACAAACCTATGCAGTGTGTATCATTATAACTAATGGGTCGTCGCGGTTATAGTCTAGTATGCATGCAGCTTCTAGTTCGCTATAACCAATGGCTCTGATACAAATCTGTCACACCCTCAAAATCCACTAACGGAGTTTTACCGTCAGAGGGTGTGAACTAACAGGATCGGAATCATCAGTTATAATCAAACCATAAAAACGTTTAAATGAAAATAAGTGCGGAAGCGTAAAACCATAAAAACAATGTTACGTCACGCAGGACGATTTAAAACCAATGATAAAAGTTAAAAGTAAGTATGCATAGTTAAAAGTTTATCAAGCAATGCATGTTCCTAAACCGCGCGCCCGCCTCGGCTACCTGAGAATAACATACTAAAAGTGTCAACACAAGGTTGGTGAGATCACAAGTTATATAAAAATAAATCGTTTAACGTTTGCGTTCAGCGTTTTGCGTTACAACGTTACAGCGTTACAGCGTCACAGCGTTTTGCGTTACAGCGTTTTGCGTTACAGCGTTTTGCGTTACAGATAGTGTTATGTCAATTATATATCGATAGGTAGCTAGTCTATACAACAAGTATTACTAAGTGTTCGACACCGAAGCTGACTCGTTTATTAGGTGCCTTGTCACCAGGTCATCTAGACCATGGTACGTGTTAGCCAAAATTACACCCGCTCGACCTCCAGTCGAGTTTAGCGTTGGGTGGGGTTTGTCAAACCCAGAAGTACTACTCAACAGTGACTCGCTATTCCAAATATTAACTGGTTCGATGTGTTGCCACTTAGCCTTTACAAGTGATATATAATTTATAACAAAATCTTAAATGCGTTGTGGAGTATGTTATCTCCCCCAAGTGAAAAGCGTTTGAAAACAGTTTAAAGAGGGGAAAGTGAAACTCACTGTTTGCGAAGAATTTCCCAAATTAAATCACCAAGATGCGCGTCACAGAAAAACTCTCTCTAGCGTTCTAAAACAACAAAGAGATTTTTCTAAGTGTCGGAATATTATCGAGTCTCTAGACCCGGCACATAATACCTATGCACATAACATGTTTCGTGTTTCGTTTGTGAATCGTGTGTAACTTTAACCAGTGTATTTGTGACACATTACATGTGTAAGCAATCATATACGTGTCATGTATTCATAAAGTACATCACTATCAATTATTCCCCGTAAGGGCATTTTGGTCGACAAATAACAATTAACTAGCCATTATTCCCCATGAGGGCAATTTGGTCAAATCATGGCAATCAATTAGCAATTATTCCCCGCAAGGGTATTTTGGTCAACAAATAACAATTAACTAGCCAGTATCATGTTTCATGCATTTTTACACAACTCAGCAGCTAGTTTCACCGAGACAGAAATCCTACTAGAAAGATTGTACTATTTCACCGATCATAGCATCTCAATTAATTTACCAAAAATCATCACAGAAGCACATATGTCTTAGGTTTCCAAAACATATTTAATTATATTTTTATTCCACATAGTTTTATCAAAATCATCAAATCATTACAGCAAACTCATAACAGTCAAATTCATGCGCAACAGAATGTTATTTATAATTCCCGTTAAACGAAAGATCCAATAAACGCAAGACCACTTGGGTTAGGTTTCTAACTCAATAAGTCAACTTCCAGAAGTGGAACCAACCCAATTGGTCTCGTAGTTCATGAGATATAACATTTACAAAACAACCTAACAGCAGGTCTAACAGCTCAGCTTTGCACAACGTTTTTGTAAAATCATAAAAGTTAACTTCTACTTGTCCAAAAATTACAAATTTATACTTTATAGAAACTAGACTCAACCTAGTTTACTGAAGTACCAATAATCTCAACCAAATTTCACGTTTACACTTCGTTATAGTCACTTAAACATCATATACACATTCTGTCCAGAAACTGTCTGCATCCAAACTCAACATAATAACAATCTATGAACTATCATGCATTCATATAACACTCTAGACTCCATAAACACCATCCATGTACATCAATTACCCATTACATACATGATTAGGGTTTTTGTTTGAACTCAAATCATAGACACAACAATCAACATGTAACAACATCAATACTAGTTATCAATCATCATTAATTCAACAACAATCATGTTAACACACACCATACAAGAAATCGGCAGCTTAGGGTTTGTTATTAACCCAACAAACATCAAAATCAAGTAACAAGAATGTATAGGATAATCAATTATACCTTCCTAGCACCTAATTCTTCAATCAAAGCTTGAAATTGATGGTGTATTTGTGTGTGTATGTCGACGGCAGCCAAGGGAGCAAAGGGAATGGGGGCTGATCGGTTTTGAGTGGGGAAAGAAAAGAATAGTTAGGGTTTAGTTAATGATGTATTTATAAACATAACATGTTACATTCAAGTCCCTCCACTTCTAAGTCTTACTTTTCTAGCCTAACTAACTTGTTTACATCTTGAGTTAACGTTTTTAATCATGTTATCACATAACACATAAGTCTAACACATAATTATCACATAATTACTGTTTTGACGTTTTTCGTTTATTCATCAATCGTTTGCGTCACCTCGTTTGCGTTTCGGTGCAACTCCCGAAAGACTACACATGTAGTAAGTGTTAAGCGTCATTTAAACCCTAGTTTAAATGTAATGAGGTGTGCGTTATAGATTCAATGATCTTAAGTTTGAATTGACGGAGTTGAGTTAACAGAGTTAACCTGAAATTGACGATTGTCACATCATTCCCATGTTAAAGAATTTTCGTCCCGAAAATTTGAGTCAAGTCGTGATGAGTGTCTGAAAAAGTAAGAAAAATTTTCAGTTTGTCATATCATCCCCTAGTAGAAAGAAATTTAATCCCGAAATTTAATTCATACCTCCGGTGATTTCTGACGGTTTGCCGGATTTCGCGGTTTTCTGTGTTTGGTTAGCCCTTCAAAAAGGTGAGGATACTTTTTCATCATTTGATCCTCGCGTTCCCACGTGAACTCCGGTCCACGTCTCGAGTTCCATCGAACCTTAACGATTGGAATTTTACTGTGCTTAAGCGTTTTGGTTTCCCAATCCAAAACCTCGACTGGTTCCTCAATGAAACGTAACTATTCATCAACTTGTAGTTCATCCAAAGGGACTACTTGGGTTTCATCAGATAGGCATTTCTTCAAATTGGATACGTGAAAAACATTGTGTACGCCACCGAGTTCCGTTGGTAGGTCCAGTCGGTACGCCACTGGACCAACGCGCTCAGTTATCCGGTAAGGACTAACATATCGTGGGTTAAGTTTATTTCGCTTACCAAAGCGAACCACACCTTTCCAAGGTGAGACTTTGAGTAATACTCGATCGTTCACTTGAAATTCGAGAGGCTTTCGGCCCTTGTCGGCGTAACTCTTTTGACGATCTCGTGCTGCTGCCATGCGATTTCGGATTTGTACAATCTTTTCCGAAGTTTCGAGTACCAGTTCTGGACCAGTGATTTGGCTGTCACCCACCTCAGTTTGTCATAAAATTGATGACAAAGATAGGAATCAAATAAAGATTGTTCTAAACGTCACTTTTCACCTAATAATCAAAACCAATAAATCTTTTCGCCTCTGTCAATTGAACCGACCCAAGGTCGCAGCCGGGAAAAGACCAACTCACAATCACGGTCCACTGCTGCCACAGACAGCTGTATAGCCGCCAACAACGGTAGGTGGAAAAGGTTTGAATAAACACAATCACTACCACCACTAATGGTTCCGATTCCGAATCGGAACCGACAATGACAGCCCGCCTACAGTTTCCACAGATGACTGTGGACAACAATACCGACAATATAATGGAAAATGTTTACTATCGACAATCACCAACCACAACAGACTATCACCATGACCACTCCAACACGACCAAGGGTTCCTAATCGGAACCAGGAAACGACAGACGAAGGCCAACGCCACCAACGCTATTAGAAAACGGTAATTCCGGCCACCGGGCCACCGCTACGGCCACTTACGTTTCCCAAATGATAGCCGGAATAATCAATTAAACAAATCAAGTAGTCAATCGATGGATTGGTGAATTAATACGAATTCAGAAGTATTACCAGACAAATCTGTAGTTGAAGCGTTGTGGATTGATCAGAGGAAGAAGTTGCCGAATCTTCTTCTAACGCTACTGTGCGGTGTTCGGTGAAGGTGTCACTATGGCAGTAGGTTTCCGAATTCCAATCTTTGGTAGAGAAACGAAGATGAGAATGAAGGACGGAGAGAAGAGAAGTGTAAGGCAGATGATGATGGTGACATTGAAACCCTGGACATTAAAATAAAAGTGAGAAGATGAAAAAGGTGAATAATACGTGTCCCAAGATGTCATACGAAGAAGACGGACACGTAGAAAAGAGAGAGTAGGTACTAAGGACACGTGCAACAGGGACACCCTTGAACAATAGATACAACTTAATGTGCAGAAAGTACAATACAAACAACGTCTAATTAGACATAACTGGTAATGCACTGTACAACCACAGCAGCAGCATGTACAACCTGATGAAGCACAATTCCCCCAATATTGTATATATATAAATAATGTTTAGTACAACGTTCAATTATTTATAAATGGTTTCTTATATGTATTTTGTTATTTTATCATAGGAAAATCGCATTCACTGCCAGGCTATTGTTTTCAAACTTAATATATTCCGTTTCATACAATTTTTTTTATTGAAAACACAAATTTGACAATTTTGAATCCTAGCCTTGAAGTAAATGGTTTTAACTACAACATTATTAATTGTCTAAACAAGTTAGTCTTGAATCAAAACACACATGTCTGTCCATGCAATCAGTTTCATAGTCGGGTTTTTGGTTTCCAATTTACTTCACTTTGTTCGAAAATAGACAAAGAGATCAATTTGAACTCCACTACATGTAACGCCACGAAAATAACGGGTCAAAAATACCAAGTTCAAAATGATAAAGCACCAAAAATGAAAAGTTTTAAACATAAAAATCAAAAATGAAAAATCTGTCACCAGGCCTGATCACGATACGTGACGGCCATAGATCAAACGTCATTGTGTATCGTGATGACGAGGTCTGACAAGGTGACACGTGTCCTGCCACATGTCACCGCGTGGCATAAAGCTATGATAAGGTGACACATGTTTACACGTGTCACCTGGCGGCATTATGTGTTGCCACCTGTCACCAAGTGGCATCGCGTCCGCCACGTGGCGTCACGTGGCAGCCCTAGTGGTGACACACCATGCCTACATCGCGATACGTGATGGCATGATCAAAGGACCATCGCGTATCGCGATGGGTCCCCTGTCTTGCTCATAAATATCGGGTATGAGCATTTCATTTCTCACACCTAATTCACACACAACTTTCTCTCTCTAAAATACTTCTCTCTATAGAAAATAACCTTTCACTATCTCGTAAAACATGTTAGCGACCTCCTCGTTTTCCATAACAAAAAAATCCGACATTATACATCGTAATTCGTGCCATAAACCGACGATACCCCAAAGTACTGGATACAATATCTCGAAGTATGTGCCGACCCAAAACGATCCGATGTTCCGCCTTGAAGTACGTGCCGACCCGAGACGTCCCGACGTTCCGCCTCAAAGTACGTGCCGACCCGAGATGACCCGACGACCCGCCTCGAAGTACTTGCCGACCCGAAACGACCTGACGACCTGCCTTGAAGTGCGTTCCGGCGAGACATGAAGACCAGCGTGCCTCGATTTGCGTACCAAGGAGGTGTTGATCAAGATTCTCGATATACGTGCCGACGTCGAAGTGCTGCCCGAGAATTTAGAAAATAATGAGCCAAACAAGGTAGACATAATGCCCGAATAAAATAATAATAAAATAATAAAGGTTTAGACCCTAGTTAAGGGTATAGTTAATACCTCGAAATTAAACGAAAGAAAATAAAACAAAGAAAGTATAAAGATAAAGATAAAGATAAAAGTATAGATTCTTTGTTATAAATGAAATATAATTATTATTTAAATAGACTTTTAAAAAAGGGGCAATTTCATATATACCTTTACAAATATTAAAAATATCATATATACCCATGGAAAATTAAAAATATCGTATATGCCCTTACAAAGTCATTAATATATCATATATACCCAATTCATTAAAAAATTTAAAAAATGACCATATTACTCTAGTTTGATTAGATGCGAGAAAAGGTTTTACAGTGTAGACCATTTGATGCGACAAATCTTCGAATGGTTTGCATTTTTTAAGAAGTGACGAGAGACGATTTGGTTGTCGTTAAAGGTGAGAAACGTCAATTCAAATTAAAATAATAGCATAGGGTATAAACACATTATATAATATAAAGGGGTAAAATGGTCTATTTTAAAATATAAGCATATATAAAAGTTATTTTTTTTTGAAAAATAACGGTAAAATGGTTATTTATTAAATTATTATTAATTAATAGGGGTATATATGATACTTTAATTGTGTTTATAAGGGCATATATGATATTTTAGTTACTTTGTAAGGGTATATATGATATTTTAAGTTTTGCTTGGTTGTATATGATATTTGTAATGTTTGTAAGGGTATATATGAAATTAATCCTTTAAAAAATAATAAAAGAAAAAGAATGAAGATGTAAATGAAAGAATCTTTATTAATAAATAAAGATAATAGTATCATTTAAAAAAAGTATATTAAATGAATATATATATATATATATATATATATATATTGTTTTTATTATTAATATAAACTAAATGATATATATATATAAGTATACGTTGTTGGAAAATGTGACTTTTAGAAAAGAAAAACATGTTGTACTAAAGGTCCGAATATGAGAATAAAAGATATATGATTTAAACTATAGGTTCAAACATACTATAAATGAAAAATCTGTCACCAGGCTTGCTCGCGATACGCGACGGCCATTGACCAAACGTCATCGCGATAGGGTGACACGTGTCCTGCCACGTGTCACCACGTGGCATAAAGCCATGATAAGGTGACACGTGTCGACACGTGTCACCTGATGCCATTATGTGTTGCCACCTGTCACCACGTGGCATCGCGTCTGCCACGTGGCGCCATGTGACATCCCTAGTGGTGACTCACCATGCCTACAACGCGATACGTGATGGCATGATCAAAGGACCATCGCATATCGCAATGGGTCCCCTGTCTTGCCTATAAATATCAGGTATGTGCATTTCATTTCTCACACCTAATTCACACACACTTTCTCTCTCTAAAATACTTTCTCTCTTTAGAAAATAACCTTTCACTATCTCGTAAAACGTGCCACCGACCTCCTCGTTTTCCGTACCAAAAAAATCCGACATTATACATCGTAATCCGTGCCATAAACCGACGATACCCCAAAGTACCGGCAACAATATCTCGAAACGTGCTGACCCAAAACGATCCGACGTTTCGCCTCGAAGTACGTGCCGACCCGATATTCCGCCTGGAAGTACGTGCCGACCCGAGACGGCCCGACGACCCACCATGAAGTGCGTGTCGGCGAGACTTGAATACCGGCGTGACTCGATTTGCTTGCCAAGGAGGTCTTGATCAAGATTCTTGATATACGTGCCAGCGTCGAAGTGCTGCTCGAGAATCTAGAAAATAATAAGCCAAACAAGATAGGCATATTTCCCGAATACAATAATAATAAAATAATAAAGGCTTAGGCCATAGTCAAGGGTACAGTCAATACCAATTAAACAAAAGAAAATAAAACAAAGAAATTATAAAGATAAAGATAAAAGTATAGATTCTTTATTGTAAATGAAGTATGATTATTATTTAAATATATTTTTATATGATAATAAAAGAAAAAGAATAAAGAAATAAATGAAAGAATTTTTATTTATAAATAAAAATAATAGTATCATTTTAAAAAGGTATATTAAATGAATATATATATATATATATATATATATATATATATATATATATATATATATATATATATATTTATATGATAATAAAAGAAAAAGAATAAAGAAATAAATGAAAGAATCTTTATTTATAAATAAAAATAATAGTATCATTTTAAAAAGGTATATTAAATGAATATATATATATATATATATATATATATATATATATATATATATGTATATAAGTATACGTTGTTGGAAAATGTGAATTTTAGAAAAGAAAAACATGATGGACTAAAGGTCCGAATATGAGAGTAAAAGATATATGATATGAACTATATGTTCAAACATACTACAAAAGAAAAGGAAAAGATGAAAATAGAAAATAGTTTTAGTTGATAAAATTATTTAAGGTTATTATTCTTAAATAACAAGGAAAAGTATACGTTTCATAATGAAAAAGAAACGTAGAGTTTAAGAAAAAAAAAACCAAGTTAAAGTTTAACTTGAAAAAGAAAAGAAAGAAATAATATTTTAAATTAAAGGTTTAAAATAAAGAAAAGATGTTTTGAACTAAAGGTTCATAAAGAAATTAAGATCTAGGTAAAGATTTTACAAAAGAGACTAGAGGTATTAAGCCGAATTGTATATCCGACTAACAAAAAGTTATACTCGTACTATAGGTGCGAGATAACAAAGAAGAGGGAAATACCCTCGGACAGTGTATTGAAGCCGATCCAAAAGAAATAGAGAAAGACCCTCGGACAGTGTATTGAAGCTGATCCAAAAGAAAAAGGGAAACACCCTCAGACAGTGTATTGAAGCTGATCCAAATTGAAAAACGTGAATACGCCCCAAACTTTACAAATTTGTTTTTAACCGAGTCAAATGAATTATATGAAAATGATTTACATGGGACTACATGTCTCTATACATTATAAACAAGAGTATAAGCCTAGCCCTCAGGCTGTAGTATACGTTTGTCTGGATCCTTACATATGTGGTGGGTACACCACACCTGGTTATAATGATGCTTTTATGCAGGGAGTTAATGACCATGTGTATTCATACAGGCACATAACTATGTCGAACGCTGCGGTGTTTGCTGGGGTATTTAGTGTAGAGATTTGAGTTTATAATGGTATTTATAGCTTTGTTATTCCTAAGCCACGATGGGCCAAGATCTACGTAGTCTCGAGGGGTAATAAAGTAAAAGAAAATATTTTTCGCGTCAGCGTGTTCACCAGCATATCGCTGACGTATTTATTCTAACATTTTAGGAAATTAAAGTATCAAGAATTGGAGCCATTAATGAAGTGGATGTTCGCAAGGTAGAGATGACCCATTGTTTTAAATTATTATAACAAGATTAAACAAAGATTTATAAAAAAAACAAATAATTGGGTATTTATTACTCGAGAAGCTTTTTCAAATAAAAGAAATTATATTTTATAAATAATTGTTTCAAAAGTATATAAATATTTTATAATAAATAATAAAAAGTCTTACGCTAAAATAAACTCTGATATATTTACGAAACCGATACCAACTGTTGGTCACACGCCTGGGCCGTAAGTTGGGGTATGACACTACATGTATATTTCTTTTTTATTTTTTTTGTTTGGAAAATATTCATCCATATTTATTTTTCTTTAGAATTACTGGTGAAATATTTATGGGTTTTTAAATTTTATTTGCCTCCGTAGTTTTAATGGGACATGTTTCTAATGTTTTCTAGAACAACAATTCCGACTTGAAATATGTTAAACATAAAAAAACACACACACAATGGAGTTTTCATAAATATTAACAATTCCAAACTACTAATTCTAATTACTTAAACAGATGATGGATTCCAAGGTATGAATTTTTTAAAAATATTAAACGGCTTTTTCTATTAATGTAAAGTAGAACACATTAGATATTTCATATTATTAAAAAGGATTTATTTTGAAGTTATTTTCTTTCTTTTTCTTTTCTATAGGCGGTGCTTCCAAATAAACATTATTTAAGACATTTTTTTATTGTTTATGAAAAACAAACACATTATTGATTTGGAGGTTATAAAAGACCTATGAACATCGACAAATAAATATATTTTGTTCCATGTACATTTGAAATTGTGTTCAAGTATTATTAGTGTTAGCGTTATTATTATGATAATTAAGATTATTATTGACAAATTATTTTTTACTTTATTAAGGTTTTTGTTCGTATGTAACACAGGCTCTAAACTAGTTAAATTAATATAATATAACATATATATGTGAGTGGGGATACACCTCTTCCCTGAACCGATGTTCGGAATCTCAGACGACAAATCTAAACTACGTTTTAACACCCCACTCACATCGCAAGGTTTGAAATCTTTGGTGTCACACCCCAATTTAGGGCCTAGACGTGTGACCACAAGTTGGTACCGGTTTTGTAAAAATATCAGAGTATTGGGTTGATTTTTGCGGAAGACTTTAGGTTTGAATAGAATATTAATTTACATTGAAAATTTACTCGGGAATTAAACACCCGAGAATTAGTTTACAAAATATACATTCAGATTACAAGGATTACTAGTTATAAAAAACGGAGCCATTTGGTATGCGCTTCTATCTTCATTAAGACTCCAATCCTTTTTAATGCTACTTATGCTTAGTTACCTGCAATGGGTTGGAAAAATACGTCAGCTATATGCTGGTGAGCACGTATGACTCAATAAAACATTTGAATGACAATATAATACATATAGTTTTCTCTACAAGCTCAGCAGAAGCATTTCTAATTCTGGTCTATGTACCACTGCCCTACACACACAATTGTTCCCGAGCCACGTAGCCCTTACTGGGAGACTAGTTATGACCATTAGCCCGCGACCACGTAGCCTTGGAATGATTAGGCTGAACGGTTATGTTTGGATCCAGACACATGTGTATCCGATCTGAGTTGACTTTATTTTCTACTTTGTATTATAAAGTTTTAAAGATTACTCGATCTCATATAGACATTTGATTGACTCGTTAAGACAAACACCCGTTCGTCTCATTGAGTATAAATATATTTTGACTGATTAAAAAGGTTAACGTATTCACGTTATAAAAGGTTTGAACGTATTCACGTTATAAAAGGTCTGAACGTATTCACCTATACCGTCGGTGTTGGAAACCTTGACTGATTGATTGATTGTGAATGATATTTAACATATACATAAATAGGTTCGTATGAATGTTTTGAATGATGTTAAGCTATGATTGTAAGCTTAACCTTGAAATCGTTTATCTTTGATTGTGAATGAATATACTTGTTTTATGTGACGTTTGATATAGCATGCTTTGGCCCAATAGGTTCTATCACGTTGGTAAGTTTCTGCAGGTAAGTAAACGGGTCCCTCGGTTGATTGGGATTTATACGAATTACTTTTCCTTAGGCAAGAAACTTACTACTAATGATATCCCCCTTCTAGTTACTACATGCCCGTCAAAATATATCTTTGATTAACATTACTTAGTTATGAAGTAACGTTTTATGAAAACTCGTTTATGAATGTTTATAAAACCTTTCAAGGTTAAAGGCCATAGCCTCGATTGATAGTCTAAGCTATAATTCAAATTACTTAAACATAACTCCTACCTTAGATCGGATACTTAGAATGATAATAAGAAAAAGGCAGGATCTTGATCTACTCGCTTAAGTGATTGTTACTTGATTATAACTTCGTTTCTTACACGAAATACGAGAAAACAGCACGTCGGCTTGTTACGACAACGGGGCACGCCTTACGAGGTTATGTGTGTGTAAATGGAGGTGTTTTTGGAATGAATGGAGCTTATGCCCGTCACCCCGTTTTATAGGCGAATTCAGGACCCCATCGCGGTACGCGATGGGTTCCATGGGACCTGTCGCGTACCGCGGCGTCGCATTTTTACGCCGCCTTATGCGGTGGTGACACTTGGCCTGTCATATTGTGCCACGTGTTGACACGTCGTTGGACACGTGTCCGGTGACTCACCAAGCTCATCGCGCTACGCGATGGGTTAAGACTTGCCCCATCGCGTATCGCGATGAGTTCATATTTTCAGAATTTGCATTTTCAGTCCCTATACTTTCTAAGTTAGTATTTTAGGCTTAAATTTTATAGGGTAAAAGACGCGGTGTTACATCTCCTCCACCTTTTGAATAATCTCGTCCTCGAGATTTATTGGAATAGATAGGGATACTTCTTCTTCATTTCTGACTCGAGCTCCCACGTATACTCGGGGTCCTCGTCTTGAATCCCATTTGACTTTCACGAGCTTGAGTCGTTTGTGTTTGAGAAACTTGACCATACTATCTTCTATTTGAATAGGTAGTTTCACAAACTTAAGCTTTTCTTTGATTTTAACATCTTTCAATGGTATAGCAAGAGTTTCGTCGGCTAAACACTTGCGAAGGTTAGATACGTGAAAAACGTCATGAATGCCTTTCATTTCATCGGGTAACTCTAAACGATAAGCAACTGGTCCGATTCTTTCTAGTATCTTAAATGGTCCCACAAAATGTGGACTCAGTTTCCCTTTCTTCCCGAACCTTACTACACCTTTCCAAGGTGACACTTTCAATAAAACTCTATCGCCTTCTTTAAACTCTAATGGCTTGCGACGAACGTCCGCATAGCTCTTTTGTCTATCTCTTGCTGCCTTTAATCGTTCTCAGATTTGTATAACTTGATCAGTGGTTCTTTGAACAATTTCAGGTTCTGGCAACTGACTATCACCTGTTTCTGACCAACATACAGGTGTTCTACACTTACGCCCATACAATGCTTCGAATGGTGCTGCTTGGATACTCGTATGATAACTGTTATTGTACGAGAATTCCATTAGCGCAAGATGAGTGTCCCAACTTCCTCCTAAGTTGATAACACAGGCACGAAGCATATCTTCCAAGGTTTGAATTGTGCGTTCACTTTGGCCATCAGTTTGGGGATGATATGCGGTACTTAAGTTTAGTCGAGTCCCCATAGCCTTTTGAAGCTTGACCAAAAATTTGAAGTGAAACGACTATCTCTATCAGAGATTATGGATAACGGCACACCATGTAAGGATACTATGTTTTCGACATATAAGTGTGCTAACTTATCCATGCTAAACGTTTCTTGTATTGGAATAAAATGGGCAGACTTGGTAAGTCTATCGACAATAACCCAGATCGCATCATTTTGACGAAAAGTCTTAGGTAACTTCATGATGAAATCCATAGTTATCATATCCCATTTCCATATCGGGATTTCTGGTTGTTTTAGTAATCTTAACGGCTTTTGATGTTCCACTTTCACTTTAGAGCACGTCAGGCATTTAGCTACATATAAAGCAATATCTTTCTTCATCCCGATACCAATAATCATCTTTTAGATTGTGATACATCTTGTCACTTCCCGGATGCATCATATACTTTGACTTGAGTGCTTCTTCTAGAATTTTACCTCTTAAATTCCCGAACACTGGTACCCAAATCCTAGTACCGAGTCTAAGTATTTCATCACTTCCTTTGACTAACTGGTCGATTGTACCATTCTCTTTTTCAGCTTTAATGTTTCCTTCTTCCAGTGCCAACTTCTGAGCTTCTTTGATCTGACTAGCTAAATCAACTTTGAGTTCCAATCTAAGAGCTCGAACTCTCTTGTGCTTTTCATGTTCTTTTCTACTTAAGGTGTCAGCCACAACATTCGCCTTTCCTTCATGATATATGATCTCACTGTCATAATCATTAAGTGTTTCCATCCAACTCCTTTGCCTCATATTCAGTTCCTTTTGATCGAATATATGCTTCAGACTTTTGTGATCAGTATATACAATGAACTTAAAACCATACAAGTAATGTTGCCATAATTTCAACGCGAAGATTATAGCACCCAATTTAAGGTCGTGTGTGGTGTAATTCTTTTCATGAACTTTTAACTGCGTCGAAGCATAAGCTATCACTTTCTTCCCTTGCATTAAAACACATCCCATTCCTGTGTGCGAGGCATTACAGTAAAAGGTAAAGTTTTCTAGCCCATCTGGCAAAGCCAAAATCGGTGCATTGGTTAACTTTTGTTTTAGTGTTTCAAATGCTTCCTCTTGCTTCGGTCCCCATTCAAACTTAATTGCTTTCCTTGTAAGTGAAGTTAATGGAACAACTTTTCGGGAGAAATTCTGAATAAACCTTCGATAATATCCGGCTAAGCCAAGAAAACTTCGGACTTGAGTCGGTGTCTTAGGTTTCTCCCATTTGGTTATAGCCTCAATCTTTGTTGGGTCTACTTGATTACCCTTCGCATTTATAACATGACCAAGAAATTGTACTTCGGACAACCAAAATTCACATTTCGAGAATTTGGCGTATAATTTCACGTTCCTTAGGGTTTCAAGTATGATCTTAAAATGAACTTGATGACCGTCTTTGGATTTTGAATAAACAAGGATGTCATCGATGAAAACAATAACAAACTTGTCCAAATATGGCTTGCAAATCCGATTCATCATGTCCATAAAAGCTGCCGGAGCATTAGTGAGTCCAAATGGCATAACGGTGAACTCATAATGTCCGTATCGGGTTCTAAATTCTGTTTTGGGAATAACTTCTTCTTGCACCATCAGTTGATGGTAACCCGGTCTTAGGTCAATCTTGGAAAAACAACTTGCTTCTTGAAGCTGATCGAACAAGTCGTCGATTCTTGGTAATGGATACTTGTTCTTGATCGTGACCTTGTTCAGTTCTCGATAATCTATACACATCCTCATCAATCCGTCCTTCTTCTTTATGAACAAAATTGGGGCTCCCCATGGTGAGGAACTCGGTCGTATAAATCCTTTCTCCAAAAGTTCATATAACTATTTCTTTAGTTCTTTCATTTCCATTGGTGCTAGACGATAAGGTGATTTGGCAATGGTGATGTTCCTTGCATGAGGTCGATCTTAAATTCTACTTCTCTATCAGCGGGGTTCCTGGTAGCTCATCAGGAAATACATCTTGAAATTCAGACACTATTGGCACTTCCTCCGTCATCTTTGGTTCGGGTTCTTTGGTTACATAGGCTATGAATGAGAGGCATCCTTTACCTATGCAATGACTTGCTTCGATCTTGGAAATGATTCCTACTTTTCCTCCTTCTTTATATCTGATTATACGAATGGTTTTGTTATTGGGTGTTCGAATGTCGATGGCTCTATCGTTACATAGGATACGGGCTTTATTAAACGATAACCAATCCATACCTAAAACTACATCAAAACCTGCTAATGTCATGGGTAACAATCGTACAGGTATGACGTGATTGGCTAAAGAAATTGTGGCATTATCTAAAGCCTCGGTTATTCTACTTATATTGCCATCAGCTGTCTCGACTTCATAATGTTTATCTAATTTAACTAAGGGTTCATTTAATAGACTACAAAATTTATAATCTATAAAGCTTTGGTTTGCCCTTGAGTCAAATAGTACCCTAGCATAAACTTTATTTATAGGAAACCTACCGGTGATCACGTCCGGTATATCAGCTGCCTTCTGGGTGTCTAGCAGAAAGACACGAGCGTTTACTTTCTTGGCATCAGTCTTCGCACCGCTGCCACTTGCACCAACCGTCATCGTTGTTGGTTTCTTCTTCGGACACTCATTACTATAATGTCCCTTCTCTCCACACACGAAACATTCCACTGTTTTTCTTATGCAATTTGCTTCCACATGACCCGGTCTCTTGCAAAAATAACATGTAACCGAGTTGTTTGGTCGAAGACATCTTCCAAAGTGTCTCCTACCACATGTCTTGCAAATGGGGCGACTATACACAAACCCCCCCCTCTCTTTTCTTCTGCGGTTTCTTCATCTTTCCACCCACACTCGTTTTTCCATCATCCTTCTTCTTCTCATCACGGTTCCTAAGCATCCCATCTATCAGGTATCCGGCAAACTCCATAGCAGATTCCGTCGTGGATGGCATATGTGAACGAACTAAGTTACGGATTTCTATTGGCAACTCGTAAATATAGCGCGTCACTTTATTGATTTCAGGATTGACCAAGTGAGGTACGATTCTACAATACTCAAGAAACTTGGTGTTATATTCCTTGAGATTGGTTCCCAAAACTTTGTGATTCCAGAGTTTAGTCTGAATCTGATCCATTTAGTTGATTGGGCAAAACTTTTTCACTATCAAGGCTTTAAACGTTGCCCAGTCCAGATTGTATAAGCTTTCTCTACCCTTGATTCCAATCAGGGTATTCCACCACTCTAATGCCTCCCCCTTGAACATCTGGGAGGTATATTGCACCTTCTCACTTTCCATACACTTGCTAATCAGCACAATCGAATCCATCTCCTCCAACCATCGGAGGGTGTGTATCGCTCCCTTATCCCCATGAAATTCTTTGGGGTTATAAACTTTAAACACTTTGAAATCACAACCCTCGTGTATTTTGAGTTTCTTTGTTTTCTCACGGAGGTCGTTTTCGGCCGTTGAACTTTCATCACTCGTTTCTTTCTTTCTTTCCTTTTCTTTTTCCTTTTTCTTACTTTCTTTCTTTTCCGATTCCTTCTTAGACTCTTTCTTTGATTCTCTTTTGAAGTAGCATATTCGCTTTTGCTTCGACTTTCCCTCTTATTAGAATGAGAGGCAATTCGACTCGAATCAATTTTCATCAAGTCATAAAGTGAAGTTACAGCTTCTTTGATTAAATCACGAATACCAAGCACGTAGTCTTTTGGTATTGCTTGAATATTTGCTGCTACAGTCTTTTCTTTATCGTTGATTATGTTTTCTGCTACGGTCTTTTCTTTATTTATTTTCATTTCTTGATTACTGTTAGCTTTAGACATGCTATTACATGAATAAAACAAGATTTAGAGAAAAAACAAACTTTCTTTATATCACATTATTTATTTTACAAGGAAACATAGCAGTATACACAGTACTTAATAACGATTTCTAATCCTTAATCCACTTTTAAACAAGATTCTTCATCTTGTCACATATCTTAACTATTTTCTTTCCCATTCTCTGTTTGTCCACTTTATCATTCCTTAGCTCATCCATCACTGAATTTGGCGGGTTAGGATATCCCGTTGGTGCGGATGCAGCTGGGAAGAGATAAGCGTTCTCCCGTGGATAGAGATGCGGGTTGACAACATATGTATGCATTTCTTCATCAGGGATGTTGGTAGTATAAAATTCCTCGATGCGATTTGCTTCTTCCCGGATCTCATTTTCTTCTTCTCGGATCTCATTAGCTTGTTGTTATAGTGATGCTTTTCTGCAGGGAGTTAATGACCATGTGTATTCATACAGGCACATAACTATGTCGAACGCTGCGGTGTTTGCTGGGGTATTTAGTGTAGAGATTTGAGTTTATAATGGTATTTATAGCTTTGTTATTCCTAAGCCACGATGGGCCAAGACCTACGTAGTCTCGAGGGGTAATAAAGTAAAAGAAATTATTTTTCGCGTCAGCGTGTTCACCAGCATATCGCTGACGTATTTATTCTAACATTTTAGGAAATTAAAGTATCAAGAATTAGGCATTAATGAAGTGGATGTTCGCAAGGTAGAGATGACTCATTGTTTTTAATTATTAAAACAACAAGATTAAACAAAGATTTATAAAAAAACAAATAATTAGGTATTTATTACCCGAGAAGCTTTTTCAACTAAAAGAAATTATATTTTATAAATAATTGTTTCAAAAGTATATAAATATTTTATAATAAATAATAAAAAGTCTTATGCTAAAATAAACTCTGATATATTTACGAAACCGGTACCAACTGTTGGTCACACGCCTGGGCCGTAAGTTGGGGTGTGACACTACATGTATATTTCATTTTTCTTTTTTTGTTTAGAAAATATTCATCCATATTTATTTTTCTTTAGAATTACTGGTGAAATATTTATGGGTTTTTAAATTTTATTTTCTTTCGTAGTTTTAATTGGACATGTTTCTAACGTTTTCTAGAACAACAGTTCTGACTTGAAATAGGTTAAACATAAAAAAACACACACACAATGGAGTTTTCATAAATATTAACAATTCCAAACTACTAATTCTAATTACTTAAACAGATGATGGATTCCAAGGTATGAAGTTTTTAAAATATTAAACGGCTTTTTCTATTAATGTAAAGTAGAACACACTAGATATTTAATATTATTAAAAAGGATTTATTTTGAAGTTATTTTCTTTCTTTGTTCTTTTCTATAGGTGGTGCTTCCAAATAAACATTATTTAAGACATTTTTTTATTGTTTATGAAAAACAAACACATTATTGATTTGGAGGTTATAAAAGACCTTTGAACATCAACAAATAAATATATTTTGTTCCATGTACATTTGAAATTGTGTTCAAGTATTATTAGTGTTAGCGTTATTATTATGATAATTAAGATTATTATTGACAAATTATTTTTTACTTTTATTAAGGTTTTTGTTCGTATGTAACACAGGCTCTAACCTAGTTAAATTAATATAATATAACATATATATGTGAGTGGGGATACACCTCTTCCCTGAACCGATGTTCGGAATCTCAGACGACAAATCTAAACTACGTTTTAACACCCCACTCACATCGCAAGGTTTGGAATCTTTGGTGTCACACCCCAATTTAGGGCCTAGACGTGTGACCACAAGTTGGTACCGGTTTTGTAAAAATATCAGAGTATTGGGTTGATTTTAGCGGAAGAGTTTAGGTTTGAATTGAATATTAATTTACATTGAAAATTTACTCGGGAATTAAACACCCGAGTATTAGTTTACAAAATATACGTTCAGATTACAAGGATTATTAGTTATAAAAAACGGAGCCATCTGGTATGCGCTTCTATCTTCATTAAGACTCCAATCCTTGTAAATGCTACTTATGCTTAGTTACCTGCAATGGGTTGGAAAAATACGTCAGCTATATGCTGGTGAACACGTATGACTCAATAAAACATTTGAATGACAATATAATACAAATATAGTTTTCTCTACAAGCTCAGCAGAAGCATTTCTACTTCTGGTCTATGTACCACTGCCCTACACACACATTTGTTCCCGAGCCACGTAGCCCTTACTGGGAGACTAGTTATAACCATTAGCCCGCGACAACGTAGCCTTGGAATGATTAGGCTGAACGGTTATATTTGGATCCAGACACATGTGTATTCGGTCTGAGTTGACTTTATTTTCTACTTTGTATTATAAATTTTAGAGATTACTCGATCTCATATAGACATTTGATTGACTCATTGAGACAAACACCCGTTCGTCTCATTGAGTATATATATATTTTGACTGATTAAAAAGGTTAACGTATTCACGTTATAAAAGGTTTGAACGTATTCATGTTATAAAAGGTTTGAACGTATTCACGTTATAAAAGGTTTGAACGTATTCACGTTATAAAAGGTTTGAACGTATTCACGTTATAAAAGGTTTGAACGTATTCACGTTATAAAAGGTTTGAACGTATTCACGTTATAAAAGGTTTGAACGTATTCACGTTATAAAAGGTTTGAACGTATTCACCTGTACCGTCGATGTTGGAAACCTTGACTGATTGATTGATTGTGAATGATATTTAACATATACATAAATAGGTTCGTATGAATGTTTTGAATGATGTTAAGCTATGATTGTAAGCTTAACCTTGAAATCGTTTATCTTTGATTGTGAATGAAAATACTTGTTTTATGTGACATTTGATATAGCATGCTTTGGCCTAATAGGTTCTATCACGTTGGTAAGTTTCTGCAGGTAAGTAAACGGGTCCCTCGGTTGATTGGGATTTATACGAATTACTTTTCCTTAGGCAAGAAACTTACTACTAATGATATCCCCCTTCTAGTTACTACATGCCCGTCAAAATATTTCTTTGATAACATTACTTAGTTATGAAGTAACGTTTTATGAAAACTCGTTTATGAATGTTTATAAAACCTTTCAAGGTTAAAGGCCATAGCCTCGATTGATAGTCTAAATTATAATTCAAAAACTTAAACATAACTCCTACCTTAGATCGGATACTTAGAATGATAATAAGAAAAAGGCAGGATCTTGATCTACTCGCTTAAGTGATTGTTACTTGATTATAACTTCGTTTCTTACACGAAATACGAGAAAACAGCACGTCGGCTTGTTACGACAACGGGGCACGCCTTACGAGGTTATGTGTGTGTAAATGGAGGTGTTTTTGGAATGAATGGAGCTTATGCCCGTCACCCCGTTTTATAGGCGAATTCAGGACCCCATCGCGGTACGCGATGGGTTCCATGGGACCTGTCGCGTACCGCGGCGTCGCATTTTTACGCCGCCTTATGCGGTGGTGACACGTGGCCTGTCATATTGTGCCACGTGTTGACACGTCGTTGGACACATGTCCGGTGACTCACCAAGCTCATCGCGCTACGCAATGGGTTAAGACTTGCCCCGTCGCGTATCGCGATGAGTTCATATTTTCAGAATTTGCATTTTCAGTCCCTATACTTTCTAAGTTAGTATTTTAGGCTCGAATTTTATAGGGTAAAAGACGCGGTGTTACATTTAGTTTGTTTGAAAATTCTTACATCATCCACAGTCACCACGTTGTAGATGTTAAAAATTGAAATGATACTTTAGGAACAATATATATTTTCTCTGGTGTCTTGAGGAACAATATATATTTTCTCTGATGTTAAAAAATTTGAGGGATTAGTTACCATCATCTCTGATGTCTTGAGGAACAATATATATTTTCTCATATGCCATATTCCTTCTAATTGATAGCCGATTAACAACTCCTTTTTTCCATATTGGATCTTTGTATGTGGCTATAAAATTACACTTATTACATCATTGTAAACAAACATTTTTTATGCAATACAATTCTCCATTAAATGCCTTAGTGCTCACTAACATGGTATTAGATCAATGTTTTGGTTCCTAAAAATGACCTGCTCATCATTTAACCAGTGATTTACAAATTAAAACCAAGCTACCATGACTAGAGACGGTTGTGACCTTCGTCAACTTCGGGTCCTAATTGTATTCGTTTTTGTATTTATTTATCAAGTAACCCGACCCGTTTTGTAAATTGAAACCTTCGATATAATCAAAATGATGAATTTTATGTTACAATATTGTTTTATATTTGTCGAGTCTTAAAAACACCCTTTTCGGTCTCTTAAATGCCTTAAAAACGATTTAAACCAACTCCAGGGACCAAAACTGCCATTTTTACAAAGTTTGGAGATCTGGCCGCCCACCCGATCGCGATATGTGATGGGTGAGGACCCTCTGAGGTCGCGTATCGCGATCCCCATCAGATCAGCAACATGTTATTGTTTTTGTTTGTGCTTTACATCCTTTTATCCAATCCAAATTTTTATACATTAGACCTCATGCATAACACTTTCAATCTTTTCCTATATATACAAGACCCTCTTCTTCATTATTCTCTGCTCATACTTCATGTTCTCTCTTTAATTCAAGGTTTTAAGGTTGGTTTTCATTGGTCTTGGAAGTTTGACTTTCAAACGTCAAACTGACCATAATACTTGATTCTAACTAACATATTATTACTTATAACTTGTGGCACAACATATATATAATATACATCCCTTGTTACTTTTGGTGGTCACTTTCCCGGTCTCGGTCGGTGGAGTGTCGGGACTCGTAAGGCAAAGCTTCATGGAGAACTCACGTGGTCCTTGATATATATATATATATATATATATATATATATAACTTGTTTATGCTTACTAACCATGCTTAACTTCTACTCATTTTAGTTTGTATTTCATATTTGTTGAGTTCCATGGTTATGGGTTTGTAGAATCTAACCTCGTTCTTAACCCGAACCAATATCCGAACCGAAAACTGTACTTTTGTTTAAAGACTTTATTGTTGATTTTTTTAATGTAAAACTTAAGTATCATCATTTATAAATTATTATACTAGTTCTTTGATGTGTAGGCAAGTGGTAACCATTCTTGGTTTTATTCCAAGATAAAAACCAAACCAAACCGAACTAAACCGGTGCCACTCGCTTAAGGCACACAAGTGTGTTTCTAAGACTTGTATATTTCTTTAAAAATATTTTATAAACTGATTTTAATTATTTTCTTAAAGTACTTGGAATGTGGAATCCAACTTCATCTTATAACAAAGTTTGGACCGACGAAACCAAACACTCGCTTAATGGACGTTGTTAGTTCTAAAACAATAGAACTATATATTTGGTTAAGTTTTCTTAAATTTTATTGAGTTATCTCATAACATTCATTATTTTGGAAAAGTGACTTTGGGTTTGACCAATTATCAAGACCCAAACCAACAACCCGAACACTAGTTAAAACCCGTTTTAGTATCTATATTATAAAGGGACTTGCATTCTTGCACTTTTACTCACCTTATTACTTAACATAGGTTGAGTAAAATTAAGGGCTAGACACTTTAACACGGTTTCGAGCAAACTTATATTTTTGGAAGACTATTATTATAATTTCTTAAATATTTACATTTTAAACCTTAAACTTTAAATTGTTTGCATTTTTTTCATTTATTTTATTTAAAGATTTCCTAGACAACCTTTCTAATACAAGACTTCCTTTCATCTAGGCTTTGCTCGTTAAACCTCATCCTTCAGGTTACTCGTCATTTTACCAATCAAGTTTATTACTTGAACGTGAGTACTTTTCATTCCCCATTTTCCATCTTTCGTTTTGGGAGTGATATTGCATACCTATTCAAATTAAATGTTTTATACTTGAGTCTTAAACCACAAACTTTATTGTATACCTTACTTAAATAAATGCTCGATTTGGTGTTATATGCTTATATGCTTAATTTCTAATGTGTTTATCGCTTTTGGTTGGTGGATTCCTAAATCCGAGTATAATTGGAATCCCCTTATAGAAAGGTGTCGTTAATGTATACTTTTTAACGATTTCATATAAATCCGAATCTATTTGGCATCCCCTTATAGAAAGGTGTCGTTAATGTATTCTTATTAACGATTTCATTATCTCAATTATTGTTATTATTTATTGTTTTGTATACAAGTTGTCGAATTTCCTATTATATACTTATTGTTCAAACTATGAAATTACTCACCAGTTGACAAATTCTATTTTATGCAATGTTACAGGTTTGACTTTAGGTTGATTCGAGAACCTTGAAGAAAAACGTTATCAAGACTATTAAGATATTAGCAAAATGAACGATATATTATTTTCTATGATTGAATTCGGTTATTGTATGAACAAGTTATGTGACTTCTTATGATTTTATGAATTTAAATGAGCGGATTAAATATTGTCACATTAAATAGTGTCTTGTGTTCTGGAGCAATCCATTGCACCCCGGCATGTTCCGCCGCCTTTGGTCGGGGTGTGACAACGGTAACTCAAACATCCGGTTTGAACCATTTCCATTTGTAGAGGCAACATAAGCCATTGACAGTAAAGAAGCCGCTCACAAGAATATTATATTCAAGGAGAAACTCTCAATGGAACACATGGCATAGCAACGGGATTAGTTTCCACCGAAACAGAAGGATTAGGGCTAATAACAAAAGGGTATCATCGGTTCGAGGAAAATATAAACGGATTGTCAATCAAAGAAGATAAATTACACATGACATGTGCTCACTGTGGTATGACAAAACATACCAAAGAACAATGTTTTTGACTCGTCGGTTATCCGAATGGTGGTCAAATGGTTACAAAAGAAACACCAAGATATCCGGACAAGAGAAGGGTAACACCTCCGCCGGCATGGGAAACAATGATGCCACAAACAACGACGATGGTAATCCGAACCCTGCTAGTTTTTGAGGCGGAGCGACAATAGATGAAAATGGTGACATCAAAATCGGAATATGTAACGGGGCTGAGATGAATATCTCAAACCCACCTAACCATTTTAATTGCAATTACAATTTACCCCCTAAAGAACCACAAATATCAAAAACAACCTCACTTGTTTCTTATATTAAATTAATTTTTAATACTTGTAAAACGAGCCTAAAACTTGATTAAAAAGCAAGTATGGCTAAATGTATGATGGGGGGGGGGGGGGGAATCATGGATATTTAATTGTGGTGCTACTGATACCATGACTTACAAATCACCCGACTTTACCTCATCATCGTCCGAAGCTACAAAAGCATACAGACAAATGTCAAATGGTGAAAAAATGGTGGAAAAAGGTGGAACGATTGAAATTTCTCCGATCCTAAAACTCTAAAATTGCCTTTATGTTCCTTCATTGTCATATAAATTACTTTCATTAAGCCACGTGACAATGGAACTCAATTGTACTGTGTTAATGCACCTTGCAATTTGTATATTACAGGATATTATGACGGAAGTGATCATTGGGCGTGACACTGAAAACCAAGTATTATATTACTTGGACGAGGTGACTTAAACTGGTACTGTGATGTTTGCACATGGAACAGTAGAACGAGAAGCAAGGTTATGGCATAGAAGATTGAGGCATCCGCCTATGGGGCATTTACATATTTTATTCCCAAATTCCTTCAAAAGGTACGCACCATTATGAACATGTGTGTTAGCTTAAAGCCAAAGAAAAACATTTAAACCAAATAACACAAGGGTCGATAAGCCATTTTCTTTAATACACTCTGATGTATGGGGTCCCGCTCCTGTTACTGGGGGTGGGGGGGCAAAATTTTTGTTTCTTTGTGATGTTTGTGGATGATTGCACTCGGATGACCTTGGTTTATTTTGAAAACCAAATATGAAGTCTTGGAAATATTCACTATGTTTTATGCCATGATCCAAACTCAACATAAAAAAGGATCCAAATTTTTCGATCCGATAATGAAGGGGAATTTTTCAACACACCTCTCAAACATTTTTTTCTAAGATAAAGGAATAACTCATCAAACAACAGTCCCACATACCCCAGAATAGAATGGTGTTGTCGTGTTACACCCCGACCAAAGGCGGCGGAACATGCCGGGGTGCAACGGATTACCCAAAAACACAAGACACTATTAAAGTGACAATATATAATCAACTCATTAATTTCATTCAATCACCAAAGTAACACATATTGTTCATACAATAAACACCAAAATATGAGAAATAAATATCGTTCATTCTTCTAATAACCTAGCGGTATCAAAATAGAATGACGTCTTCAAACTCCAACTCAAGTAATAATCAAACATGTAACAATGCATAAAATAATATTTGTCAACACGTATGTTGGTGAGCAATTTCATAGTTTTGATTATATATAATATGAGCGAAATCACAAACGTATATGAGACCATGTATAAAAGCATCAATCGTGGCATATAAAACATATGTAAATGAGGATCCTTTCTAATCGGTAACAACCGACATACTTGGATAATGAGGCCCTATTCTACTAGCACAAGGCTAAGTAGTTAGGGGAGCGTATGATCATACTTAATGAGGCTCAACAACAACATAAAAATAAACACTCGTGCACGTAAAGCATATGAGACATATAACACACAATGGAGAAAGTATTCTAAGTATCATACACCCTAAAGTTTGTGGTTTGAGAAATGAGTATAATAAATCATTCTTGTTTTGAATAAGTATGCATGTTACCCCCAAAATATAAAAGTGAAAACGGGGGATGAAATGTACTCACGTTAACTAAGTAACTTGAAGGATTGACTCGTGAATAATCGGAGATCGGGTTAACGGGCAAGACCTATATTAAACGGGTCTTAAGTTAGTAGGTAGTCTTGGAAGGGTTTAAAGTAAAATATGACAATTAAAGTAAATAAATGAAGTTTATGGTTTAAAAATATAAATATTTGAGAAATTATTAACATGTTCTGAATTTACTCAAAACCGGGTCTTGGTATTTCGTTCATAAATATTACTCAACCTATGTTAAGTAACTTATGTGGGTTATAATGCACTATTGCAAGACCCTTGGTTATATAAATACCAAAACAAGGTTTTAATCGAGTGTTCGGATTTGTCAGTTTGGGTCTAGATAATTAACTAAACTCAAAGTCAACTTTCCAAAGTGTTTTGAGATAACTCAATAAAATCAAAAAGACTTAACCAAGTATATAGTTCTATTGTGAAGAACCTTAACGTCCGTTAAGCGAGTATTTGGTTTCACCGGTCCAAACTTGTTATAAGATCAAGTTGGATTCCGACACACCAAGTATGTTGATAAAATAACTTAAAATTAGTTTAAGATACATTCTTGAAGAAAAGATGAGTTTGGGGGTCCAAAAACACACTTGTGTGTCTTAAGCAAGTGAACTCGGTTTAGTTCGGTTTTGGTTCGGTCCTTGACTCGGAATGATACCGGGGATGGTCGCCACATACCCAATTTAAACATGTATATTTAACTATTTCAAACAAAACTAGTAAACAAAACAATTTAAACAAAACTAGTAAACAAAACTAGTAAATAAGAGTCCTGTCTTGGTTCGGTCTTGATTTGGTTCTCATCTCGGGATATATCGAGGCGAGTGACTTCATACCCAATACCATGGAACTCTTTAAACATGAATTAGAAACTAAACTACTTACAATATAAACAAGACTAGTAAAGCATTAAAGGAAAATAGTACAATCAAGGACTATAATGAGTCCTTCATGAAGCCTTGCCTTGTAGCATATCACCTCAACCAACCATGGCCGGAGGAGATGAAAGCCGAAGGAAACAAGGGGTGCATATTATATATATGTGTTGTACCACAAGATTCAATTAGTAAGTAACAAAACAAAAATTAAAGAAGGTTGTTGCTTTATTATTACAAACCTTGAAGGTTTGAGATGGTGTTCTTAGTTTGAGTGAGAAAGAAGATGAAATGAGAAAGAGGAAATGAAGAGGATAAGCTTGTATATATAGGGTAGTGGTCAAAGTTGATTTCCTTGTTTTATATCAAGTTTCATGAGTTTAAAAAGGTTTAAACAAGTCAAACAATACAAACAAACAACAAAAATCCAGATTATGTGAGCTGGAGGGCTAGGCACCGCATGACCGGCCTCCCTTCCTTGGCCGCGTGGTGCGGCGTGGTCACGGGTGGGGTGGCCTGGTCCGTTTTTCTTCGCGAGTCGTTTCGGGTCGTTTTCAAGGCGTTTTAAGCGTTTAAAGACCGTTAAAAAAGTGTTTTCGAAATATGAAAAGTAAGAGATGATTATGAAACATAAAAACCCATTATTTTATATTATCGGAAGATTCGGTTTACAAATCGGGTCAGGTTTTGATACAAATACGACTACAAAAATAACCGAAAAAGACGAATGTTACACGTCGAGCGAAAGAATTGCATGTTGTTTGAAGTAACTTGGTCCCTTCTAATCGAATCCCAAGTTCCTAAAGCTTTTTGGCCCGAAGCCTTTGCAACTGCCTCCTACATTCTGAACCGACTTCCTACCAAGATAGATTCTGAAACTAAAAACTCCATTACAAACTCTATATGATTCTACCAAAGTTCCTGCTGTTCTTACTCTTGAACCTCGAATCTTTAGTTGTAATGTGTTTTTCCATATTCATTTTTTTCAAATTGAACTAAACTCGATCCTTGAGCTGAAAAGTGTGTGTTCATTGGTTATGGAGTAAATTAAAAGGGATACAAATGTTATAACCCATAGACAGGAGACATGTTTACCACCATGTACTATGACTGTCTTGAAACAAAGTATTATTACACCTTCCAACACAGTGGTCTGGGGGAGAAGGAATGTCTAGATACACTAAGCTGGTTGAAATACGTCTCCAACATCCTTATCCCATAGGAAAAATGTTACAGTGCCCAATATGAGTCAACTGTAACTTTCACACAATCCAAGGATGCAGACATCAGTGCCACCGAAGATGCCCACTCTTCTCCCAACCTGATATCTAAGGTAAGTGATACTCACCCGTCTGAATCTTTTGACTCTTTTAAAGATATCGAATCCTTAGAAAATAATATTACTTCTAATTATGAAACAACCACATAACATGTTGAATCCTTACAGGAACAAGGAGAATC